>NW_006922047.1:262005-262570 GCF_000298275.1 Orycteropus afer afer | reverse complement strand
CCAGGAGTGGCTGGTGGGTTTGAACTGCCAGCCTTCTGGTTAGCAGTCAAGTGCCTTAGACACTATGCCACCAGAGCTCCCTTTTGATTAGCAGTTGAGTGCTTAACCATTGAGCCACCCAAGCTCCTTGGTATTGGTGCACTGGCTGTTAAATATAGAACAATTTCTCTCCTGGCTGGTAAGTTGCCATCACTCCTAGCCTTGTGAGTATCCTCCTGCTGCCTCTGGAACTCCCCATCACCCCAAAATCAGAGGCACAAAAGGGGTCCAGACATTCTGATTGGGACAAGCAGCATTGGTGATCCCTCCTGGGAATTCCCTCTTCCCTGTGTCCTTGTCACCTTTGCAGTCCAAGCTGGCAGACATTCTAGAATTTCAGGCTGGGCAGAACAGGGGCAGCTCAAGGGTGCTGTTTTGTGGCAAAGCTGCTGGCCCCTGTACCTTTTAAATTCCCCCTATTGCAACATCTCAACCTTTTAGTAAAACCACTCGAATGTGTCAAGTCCTCAGCCTGATGCGGGGAGAAAGAAGGAAAGGAGGGGTAGTTACAGGGTGGGAGGAAGAA
>NW_006922047.1:255652-261905 GCF_000298275.1 Orycteropus afer afer | reverse complement strand
GACCCCTCCTTGGGTTTTCGAGGCAGTATCACTACGGAAGTAGGATTGCCCAACCTTCCTTCCGAGGAGTGATACTGCCTTGGAAACCCAAGGAGGGGTCGCTATGAGTCGGTTCCGACTCGACGGCACATAACAACAACAACGATTATTATTATTATATTTTGTATGTCCTCTCTATTTTTGTTCTTCAGTTTCATAGTGTCATTGGTTAGAAGATAATGTATCTTAGATGTTAAGAACACAGCTGGTCCTTATTTACAAAATGGGAATAATACTTAACACTGATGTCATAAGAGCTAGGATCCAATAAGATAAGGATGTAACATGATGCTTTGTGCACAGTAAAGTTTCATAAATGTTCAGGGCCTCTTTGGTGTTCACTCTTCCTGACATTCTCTCGCTGACCCTGTCTGGTGATGTAGTCATGACTACACACCCCTGTCCCTCTCCTCTTGGAGAAAGGCTTATGCGTCCCTTCTTCACTCTCCAAAGCACTGGTAGCAGTCTTTCTGCTTCCTGCCCCTCCACAGCAACTCCAGTGCCCTGGATCAGCCAAGAGCCGAGGGGTCCTGGGCACTGCTGGGAGGACAGACTGATGGTGTGCCTGTATCTGCTGGTGGTGGTTTCACTGCTCCTCGGATGCATTGGCCTAGCTGTGACCCTGGTTAAGTGTGAGTAGGGCCAGGATGGGATGTGGGGGAGACTGGTGTGGGATGCGGGATGACCCGGGCTCAAAATGGCCTCTTCCCTGTAGACCAGGCGGTGGTGGAAGAACTGAGGATGCTAACCTTTCAGCAGATGGCATGGCAAGCAAATGGTGAGTGCTTTCAGTCATTCGCTCCTGCCACCCATATTGAGCACCTACTATGTGCCAGACACTGTGCTGGGCACTGGGGGTAGAAAGGTGAACTCAGAAACAGTCCTCGTCCTTGTGCACTTGTGCAGAGTGTGTGTGTGTGTCTACATCTCTACTGTTTAATATGAGTGCCATAAGCCATGTGTGGCTGTTGAGCACTTGAAATAGGGCCAGCCCAAACTGAGATGTGCTGGAAGTGTAAAATATACACCAATTTCAAAGACTTACTATAAAAAAAGAATGTAGAAAAATTGCATTAGTATTTTTTCACATTTATTATATATTGAAATGGTGATATTTAAACATATTGGGATAAGTAAAAATATCATTGAAATTAATTTTACTTAAAAAATGTTATTATGCAAACTACATATGTGGTTCATGTTATTATTCTATTAGACAGTGCTGGTATTGATTTGTTGTTGTTGTTGTTGTTATGTGCCGTCGAGTAACCATTAACCAAATTATCACCCAAATGGGTAAAAAGTTCCAAATTTTGATGAATAGTCCAAAGAAAGAGGAATTTGGTTCTATGAAAATGTCTAACCAAGGATCTTGGGCTTCTTTTGGGAGGCCATAAAGAGCTTTCCCAGTGAGGTGGTGCTGCAGCTGAGCAAAGAAAGGGAAGGAGTTAACTAGGTGAGGGGTTGAAAGTCTCAGGTATGTGCAAAGGCTCTGTGGTCGGAGGCAGGATCACAAGTACAAGGGAGGAGGATGATGCAGTTGGGCAAGTGAGAGATGCTGGTGGCTTGGATAAAGGTGGTGGTCAGGGAATGGAGAGAAGTGAGTGAAGTAGAAAGACCTTTAGGGGGCAAATTTCACAAGACCTGAGAATAGATTGGGAATGGTGGTGTGGGAGAGGGAGGGGTATCAAGAATAACTTATGTCTGTCCTGGACAGTTGAAGGGCCATTCACTGAGCTAGGGAATGTTGGAGGGGGCTCAAGTTTGTGGGGGAGAAGATCACGCATTAGTTGGAGAAGAGTCTTCTGAGTTGTGCTGGACTTCACCATGACTGCTGAAGCCTGGGAATTACTCCATTCTACATGCCCCAACACTTACCTTACATTAAGCCACTCTTGCTCAAATCCCATCCATGAGTCCTCAGTGCCCAGAGTCCAATGAGAAAAAAAAAATCCTTGGCTTGGCATTCAAGGATCCGGCCATCAGATCTCATCCTACTCTAAGCTCAAGCTTCTCTGAGATTCCCCCACTTTCCTGCTGCACCATCCTTTCCCAACCTACTTGCCCCTGCACCTTTGTTCCTAAAGTGGTTCCTGCCTGCTGTGTCTCCTTTGCCTTCTCATAGTTATTGAATCACCCTTTTCCTTCAAAGCCCGCTTCCTCCAGGAAGTCCACTGCCCTCATTCCTCTAAGCCCCAGGGATTACTTCCTCCTCTGAGCCCCTCTGGGGCTTCTTCTGGGCACAGAGCATGGTTTTCAGCTCTTGCTTCTCTCTGGTCAGGGAGTGGGTTTTCAGCTGTAGGTGGTGGGTAGATGGCAACTCTGGGTCTCTAACACTCAAGCCCATCCCTGCTGACAGTGACTGGCATGTCAGGGCTAGCAGGCCTGAAGAAGGACATTGACCTCATAAGAGCTGACACTGACCAGGCCCTGGTGGAACTTCGGGGCTTATTAGGTGAGTTGAACTTGTGGAACTGCCCAGAGAGGGGGGCAAGGCAGAGTCAGCACATTCCATCATCTCCATAAGTCCCATTCTCAGTGCAGTCTGTGTGATTAGTGCCCTCTGGAGTTGAGCAGTGCATGGCTAAGACAGTTGTACATGGCATACCATGTACATGGCCCTGAATCGGGCCAAATCAACAAAATCCTATCCTGTCCTCAGACTGTACCAAGGTCACCTGCCCTGATGGCTGGATCCCCTTCGAGGGCAAGTGTTACTACTTCTCCCCAAGCACCAGGTCATGGGATGGAGCCCGGAAGTTCTGCCAGGAGAATTATTCTCACCTGGTCATCATCAGCAGCTTTGCCGAGCAGGTGAGCTGCCCTGTTGAGCCCCTGTGAATAAGCAGGACCAACCTGCCTCTCTTCCAGGATTCACACATCCTGCCCTGGATGGAAAGAATCTGGGACTGCTTTTGAGGAGCTAACAATGTTAACAGCAAGCTCTTACTGAAATAGCATTATGCAGAGGTTAAGAGGGTTCTCTCTGCTGGAGTCCAAGTCCTGATTGTGGTGTTGTGGTCTTGGGGAAGTTACGTATGCTCTCCAAGCCTCAGTTGCATCTCTAACGTGGGGTATAATTATGGCTGTCTCTTGATTAGCACTTTCTATTCTTTGGGTTATATTCCAAATATCTTACATGCCATTTATCTATTTACTCCTCACAATTCTACATGTCAGTGAATCAGTCAGGAGAGGTTATATTATGCTGTGGTAACAAAGTCTCCAAATCTTAATGAAAGATCTACTGTTGAAAGAGTCTGAGGTAAATCATCCACTGGATCTTAAAGCTTCCACAGAGATACAGGCCACATACTTCTACTCACAAAAGAAGTCATATGGACAAACCTATTCTTTAACCCTTTCAAGGCTGAATTCTTTTCTGCTTTGAATTTTTTATTGAAACCACGTGTTTTCAATAATAGAAGGCATTTTAAATGTTTTTTTTTTTTTTGAGGTAATAAGGATTTTGATACAATTAACGGGATACATAAGTTCCAAGGGGTCTCTGGTACTTGGATTGGTGGGATGAGGCCTGTTTCTTCAGATTCATGTGGTTATAGAGATTCCCCACTAGATGGCAGCACACACCAAAAGTGGGATAGCAGTTTCCCACTAAACCCCAGAGGTAGGTGGGTACAATCAGTCCCATGGGTCATGAAATGAGTAAGGTGATATGGAAGTACAGTCTTATCTGTGTGTATTCATAAGGAAAACTAGAATGTTAGTAAACAACTTTAATGGCTTAATACTACCACAGTTAAGTAGTATCATTTGTATATAGTCTGTATCACTTTTACTTCACAGATGAGGAAACTGAGGCACAGTACACTTAGAGAACTTGCCTGTATTCACTCACAACTAGTGTCAGAGCTGGGATTTGAAAAGGTAGTTGGCTTCAAAGTCCCTGCTCTCAACATAGCACCATCTGATTGTTGCTTGCCTGGTTTACATTTTTCCCATCATTTTACTTTTGACCAAGCTATGTGATTATATTTAGCCCTTTCATGACCAAATTATTTTCTGCTTTTAATTTTTTGTTGATACCATATGTTTCCAGTAATGGAAGCATGCTGAAATCAAGGGAAATTTTTTTTGAGTTAATATGGATTTCGATACAATTCTATGGGACACATATGTTCCAAATGGGCTCTGGTGGTAGGATTGTTGGGGTGAGGCTCTTTCTTCTCATTCATGCAGTTATACAGGTCACCACCAGGCAGCAGCATGTACTACAACTGGGATAGTAACTTCCCAAGAAACCTGAGAGGCTGAAGATATTGGTGGGCAATATACACAATCTATGAAAGGGTTAAAGTTTTTGTAGCTAGCACGTAGTTGGATGTTATTTTCTGTTGTTGTCCTTTAAGCCCAATCTAGCTTCTAACAGGTGAATTTAGATCATTTACATTTAATGTAATTGTTGATATGGTTGAATTCATTTTTTTTTTTTTCCTGCTTGTATCCTTTTTTTCCTTCTTCCTTGCATCCAATAGCATTACTTGTATGTGTAGCTAACTCAGAGGATTTGGGGAGGATTAAATCAAATACTACAAATGAGGCAGGTACAAATCAGACCCCTAAACTCAAGTGCACAAGAAATATGACTCACTTTCCTTTAATAATAAAAGTTCCTCTTTTGAGGATGGCGGATATTTAATCTGAGTCAATTGGGGTCCCCCTTTTTCTTCTGAATTTGGACAGCTCATGTGAGGTTAAGGTGGAGGGGTGCATGTATCCGTCCTTGAAGTCTTTACTCCAGGATAGGACCCACTGGGATATCCACTGACTGTGTGGTCCTGAGTGAGTTGTTTAGTTTCTCTGTGTCTCAGTTTGCTTGTATATAAAATGGGGATAATAAGAATACTTATGTCAGTGGGTCATAATGAGGATCAAATGAAATAATCTGTGTAAAGAACAGAGATTGCTCATTAGCTCATTAACTCAACTAAATTTCCTGAGCACCTCTTATGTGCTAAGCACTATTCCAAGCACCGGGGATCCAGCAATGGCCAAGACAAGCAAGGTCCCTCTTCTTAAAAGGCCCTCATTTTGATGTCTGGCAGATAGCAAGGACTCTCTAAATTCTAGCTTTTCTTCTGGTTGTCTAATTCTCAGTTATTGGACCACCCAGGCTGTCCCTGAGATGTCCCACTCTCCTGTCAGCAAGACTCTTTGGGTTGGGAGGTCTCCTCCCCTCTTCCCTGTTGTTTTTGGGCACAAGGTACCTTTATGCTTCTTCTACCATATATTGGAGTGGGAGAGCCTGTGAGGCCTCTTAATGTTCCGTCTGACACCTCTGACACCTACCTGGGGCTTTACCCAGGAAATGAGGCCCTGGTCCTCTCTGTTTTTGGAGTCCCCAAACCATCTGTGGTTTTTGTAATTACTTGGGGTTCACCAGGAACGAGGTGCAGGTGCCCTCCCACACGTTCATAACTTCCTTCCTACTGATATGTCTCCTGCCTGTATTTTAGGGGCTCTATCTTTGGTGTTGAAATGTTGTGAATGAGGTATGATTTGCATAAAGTAAAATGCACTGACCCTAAGTGTGCATTCAGTGAGTTTTAATAGAAGTACACACTTGTATAACCATCAACCCAATCAAGAGAGAGAATTTCCATCACCTCAAAAGTCCCTCATGCTTCTTTTCCAGTCAACACCCGCTCCCACCCCCACCTCAGAGGCATCCACTGATCCTAATCACCATAATGTAGGAGTTGTTTTCAATCATGACATTTTCTTCCCTTTTTTTTTTTTTTTTAATTTTTTCATTGTGATTTGGGTGAAAGTTTACAGAGCAAATTGATTTTCCATCCAACAATTCATACACGATGTGTTTTGTGACATTCATTGCCATCTCTACAATGTAACAGCACTCTTTCCACTTCCTTCCTGTGATTACCGGTTCCATTTATCCTTCATTCCTATGCCTTCCTGCCTTCTGAGCTTTATCTCTGGGCAAATGCTGCCCGTTTGATCTCATATGGTTGATTGTTCTAATGAGTATGTACCTCCCTGGTGTTATTGTTCACCTGATAGACCTGTCTGTTGTTTGAGTGCAAGTTGAGCCATGGGGGTGGGTTCAGTTCTAGGCTTGATGAGGGTCTAAGGGTCATCGTCTCAGGGATCCCATCAATCTCTATCAGACCAGTAAACCTGGTCTTTTTTTTATGATTTTAAGTTTTGTTCCACATTTTTCTCTCACTCTGTT
>NW_006922047.1:254261-255197 GCF_000298275.1 Orycteropus afer afer | reverse complement strand
CCCCAGGTCAGACTGCTGTGAGCCATAGTTCTCACCGTTGATTTCTGAAAGTACATCAGCAGTCCTTTCTTCCTGGCCCATTTTAGTCTGGAAGCTCCGCTGGAACCCGTTCAGCATCATAGCAACATGCAAACCACTGCTGACAGACAGGGGGGCTGTGCATGGGGTGCCCTGGCTGGGGATCAAACAAGATCTCCCATGTGGAAGCAAGAATTCTACCACCGTGTCATAAAACATCAGTTGCTACAGTTAAAATGTTATTTAAGTATTATAATGTTAAATGTTAAAATATCACAGTCCTTACTGTGTTCCTGGACATGGTTCTGATTGCTTTGCACTCATTGACCATTTAATCTCCACAATAATGTTGTTGTTGTTGTTATGTGCCGTCGCGTTGTCTCTGACTCATAGTGACCTTATGTACAACAGAATGAAACATTGCTTGGTCCTGTGCCAGTCTCATGATCCCTATCATACCCTAGCCCATCCCTGCAGCCTGTGTTAATCCATCTTGTTGAGGGCCTTTCCCTCTTTCATTGACCCTCCACTTTACCAAGCATGATATCCTTCCCCAGAGAATGGTCCCTTCTGACAACATGACAAAAGTAGGTGACACGAAGTCCGGCCATTCTTGCTTCCAAGGAGCAGTCCAGCTGCACTTCCTCCAGGACAGATTTGTTAGTTCTTTTAGCAGTCCATGGTACTTTCTTTGCCAACACCACAACTCAAAAGCATCAAGTCTTCTTCAGTCTTCCTTATCCATTCTCCAGCTCTCACATGCATATGAGGTGATTGAAAACACCATGGATTAGGTTAGGTGCATCTTACTCTTCAAGGAGATATCTTTGCCCTTCAGCACTTGAAAGAGGTCTTTTGCAACAGATTTCCTAGTGCAATACCTCTTTTGATGTCTTGACTGCTGCTTCCATTAGCGTT
>NW_006922047.1:235428-251586 GCF_000298275.1 Orycteropus afer afer | reverse complement strand
AGTGAAACACTGTCTGATACGTTGATCCCACATAGATAGATCTTAAAAGAACACCACGTTCCAGGCAGATCCTCTTTACCAGTTAAGTTAAGCTATTGTTTGGTTTTAAGAATACTTCAGGGGATATTTTCGGGTCAAGGTTTAAGATTATCCATAGGGTTTCCAAGGCTGTGACTTTTTTTCAGGCATGTCTGGCCAACTTTTTGGTATTATTGGAGTGCTTAACCATTTGAATCAGCCGGGGACACCATTTCCATCACAGCACTTGTTAATAGAGCCTATGTGCCTGGATCCCTGTTCTGGGCACCTGACCTAAGACATTACAATGCCTGAAAGGCTGAGATGATTGTAATGTAAAGGAAGGGATCTGCAAAAAGAGAAGGTGGAGACAGACCAGATGCAGGAAACTGATTCAGGAGGGGAGGACTGTCCTGGGGAACAAGGAAATGGCTAACCAAGGCCAAGGGGCTGATGGGACAACGTCAGCAAATTCTGAAAGATGGAAGTGAATCAGGTGAAAGAGAGAGCCCTGAAATGCAAAGGCTTGTCTTTATATATAATCAATAGACTTTATTTTTTTGAGAAGTTTTAGGTTTATTGAGAAATGGAGCAGCGAGTAGAGAGTCCCCTGAAGCCAGTTTCTCCTATTAACATCTTGCACTAGTGTAGGAGTCCTGGTGGCACAATGATTAAGCACTTGGCTGATATTCCATCCTATAGGATCACTATGAGTTAGAATCCACTTGATGGCCACAGGTTTTTAATGGTGCATTAGTACCTTTGTTTCAATTGATGAGCCAATATTAATGTTATTATTAACTAAAGTCCACAGTTTACCTTAGGATTTATATTCCTGTTGTATAGTTCTACGGGTTTTGGACATGCGTAAAGTCATGGTAGCACCATTACAGTATCATATGGAACAATTTCACTGCTCTAAAAGTGGCCTGTGCTTTACATATTAATCCCTCTTTCCTCCCCCACCCATTTTTCCTCCATCTAGTTTTTGGGATCCACAGGAACCCAACAACCTTCACGAAGAGGATTGTGCCAGCATGAACAAGGGTGGTACCTGGAATGACCTTTCTTGTGATAAAACTACATATTGGATTTGTGAGCGGAAGTGTTCCTGCTGAAGCTTGGGGCTGAGGCAGGGGGCCATACCCAGCATCCCTCAGCTGTAGCTCTTGGAGATGAGTACCTCCTTCCCCTCTGCGGGGGCCTTGCCTCGTGAACACATGTGGATGTGACCAAATTGGATTGGCAGGCTGGATGTAGCAAGTCCCTGGGCTGCAATTTGGGCCATTTCTAAGGCAAGGACATGGGCTAACCCAAATGGTTGGTGAGCTGGAGACACACCAGGATTTGGTGCCAGTCTCCCAGTCCTGGGTCTCATGGGCCTTCACCAAGTTCCTCATCATGGCTCTTGGGGACTAGTGGTCCCAGGGCTCTGGGTCTGACATTGAACCAAGGGCTGAAATCCTCTGGTTCCTCTGAACCATGATGAGCTGGGGTTGGGCTTCCTTATTTATGACCTGCTGTGTACCGGCTTCTGGGAAGTGGGTGAGGCAAGCTGTTCTTGACAAGCAAATTTCTTGGTGAGGTTTGCTCAAACCAGGTGGTAGAATCTGACTTCTACTGAGATCTGGCCCATAAAACTTCTAGAAGTAGACCAGTTGAAAGACAAATCCTTGGTCATTCTGTAGGACAAACATGGAGCTATCTACCCATGTGTACTCTCAAGTGACCTGTGAGTTGTAAAGATCCTTGATGATATGATCAATTTTACTTCTGTGTGGACTTTCTTGGACTATTAGCTCTTGCCACTCAAAATGTCACTCTGTTGTATGGAACAGTTCTGGTTGCAGCAAGATGTTTGGCATCCTTGTCCCTTGCCCACTACATGCCAGAAGTACCCCACCTTCATCACCATGACTACCAAAAACTGCACCCTACAGGGCTGGTACTGCCTCCAGCTGAGCACAACTCAGCACGGCAACCCCTTTGGGCAATCACTGAACTCTTTCCAGGAAGGGGTGCACATTCTCCAAACCAATCAATTTATTTACCAACAAGCACCCTTGACTAATAACAGAGTCTTTCCTGTTTTGACAGAAAGCAGGTGATTAAGGCAAGGAAGCTCTGAGGTTGTGGGTGAGGTTGGGGCTTGCTTCATGTCTGCTTCCTTTCTTTGTCTCCTCCTACCTTCATACTCCTGCCCTCAACTCATGACTACCCCAATCAGTCCTCTCATACTGTCCACAGAAGGCAGAGTGGGTGGAAGCCCAGCCTTATGCCCTGTACCCAGGGGACCTTAGCTCGAATGACTGCTTCTCTAGGGCAGGGGAAGTTCTCACATCTCATAAGAGGAAACTTCAGTTTCACTAAATATGTGTGGTGAGAAATGAGGAAGCAGGGGCCTGTAGTCACAGCTAATTCACAATGGGGCATCCACGGTGCTGGCTCCAGCCTATCTGACTTCCACATCTTTCATGATTGCCTAATTGAGGACAGGGAGGTAAACATAAAAGAAGTCACCCTTTAGTTGCTTTGGGTCCAGGGCAACAAATGTTGGATGCTCTTGTCAATAAAAATAGTAGTCATGGTTTGTCAAGTATGTATTGCTAGATGCATGCAGTAGTTCTGATATAATTATATGCTACAACTCCATGAGGTTGGAATAATTAATCTGGGAAGTCTGGGGTCTAGAGGGGTCTCATGGCTTGTCCATTGCCATTCAATGGATAAATGGCAGAGCTGAGATTTCATCTGTCTTTACCTCCAATGGTTCATTTCTTTCTGCAGCAGCTGGTGCCTTCCAAAGTATTGTTTGTAAACTTCAATTATCCCTGAGGACCCTGGACCTTGTAACTCTAGTCTTAGCTACCAGAGCTCCGTAATTATGGGAAAGGAGTAGTGGTGGAAAATAATAAAATATCTACTACCTGTTTCTTTACATAAAACATTGGCTGGTTACTTTTAGCCTATTTATGCTAGGCTAAGAGAGGGGCTGAGTTGGTAATTGTGTGATTCTTTTGAGGCTGTTATGATAATCCAGGTGAGTAATGATGGTGGCTTGGGCCAGAGACTGTGGAGATAGGAAAAATTCTGGATCTATTTTGTAGGCATAGCCAGTGGGATTTGCTGATGGACTGCATGTGGAGTGTGAGGGAAAGAGAAAAGAATGACTCTAAGGTTTTCAGTCTAAGCAACAGGAAAGATGGAACTACCATTAATAGAGACAGTGAAGAAAAATGCTTACGAACACAATATATTTAAATTTTGATGATTCATAAGCTCTTGCTGAAGTTCTTAGAACTTGCCTTGTCAAGTGAGAAGTGGGTCAAGAGTAGAGTCCTGTGTGCAGCAGATATAGTCATGCCATACCCATGTCCTTAACCCACCTTCTCAGTGTATGCCAGTCTGACTTCCTCTGGCTAGCAGCTGCCACCAGAGTCCCCTTGGTCGGCCACATGGCAGATGGGAACTGCCAGGGAAAAATTCTTCCTGGAACAGTCTGGACTGGATGTAGACATATCCCAGCTCCCTTGCCCCTCAGGTGAGATGACTTGGAGATGTGACCCTTCTTATTGGTTCTTTCTTTCTCCAATTCACTTCTCCAATTGCCTAAGGGTGTGTCCTGGGATCACTTCCAAAATAAACTACTTGAACTTGAATCTTTGTCTCAGTGTTTGCTTTTAGGGGAAGCCAAACTAACACACTACTAAACCAAAAAACCTCACTGCCGTCAAGTTGGTTCCGACCCATAGCAACGCCTCCTTGCATTTCCAAGGCGGTATCTCTATGAAAGTAGATTGCCCAGTCTTCCTTCTGAGGATTGGATGGTGGGTTTGGACCACCAGCCTTCTGGTTAGCAGTCCAATGCCTTAGGCTAGCTTGCAAGGTTGTTTCTGGTTTGCCTGGGACTGTGAGGTTCCTGGGACATGAGAATCTCAATGCTAAACCTGGAAAAGTGTTGGACAAATCTGGATGAGTTGGCCACTCTAATAGGAAGAGAGTGTTGTATCAGGAAAAGGAGATCAACAGAGTCAAATGTGACCAAGTTGGATACGATTGAGAAGCAATCGTATCTAACTTAACATGGAGAAAGCCTTTGGTATATTGAGTCATTCTTTCAATGACTTCAATTCTTTCAATTTCTGGAAGCAGAAGTCAGACTGCAGTGGTTGAGCAGTGAGTGGGTGGGAGGAAGTAGAGACAGCAGAGAGTAAACAACCTTTTCTAGAATTTGGCTGTGAAGAGGAGGAGAGATATAGAGAGGTTATTAAAGCAAGAGAGAAGTTGAGAGAGGATTTTTTGGGTAGAAGGGACCTGAACATGAGTCTCCCCTTTACTCTTTCAAAACCTACTGTTCCTATATTAGGTCTCTCAGCTCTTCTAGCCTGACTTTCTTCTTTGTGATTTTCATCCTTCTGTGTTTTACTCTTTGCTTTGAGATATTTATTCCACATGGTCTTCTAAGCCACTGATGTGGCTCTTGACAGTGATCACCCAATTCTTTAATTCATTCCACAAAATTTCCCATGCAGAAAGCATGTCTTTTTAGCTCTAGAAAGCTTTTCTGGTGCTACATTTGAACCTCCTTAAGTTCTTATTTTTACTATTCTTGTTTAAAGTTGCTAGCTGTTTACTCCAGCATGTCTGTTTTGTTGGATATCAGGTTACTTGGATCATCCTCTTTGCAGTTGCTGGATCTACTCACAAATTGTCACTTTTCTTTGGGGCTCAGCTCTAGGCTTCACAACTCTAAGCAGTGGCACTTTCCCAAATAATGTAAGGAGATGGGTTCTCCAGCTCAGTGGGTCCATGTGTACACTAGGCAGATGTGCAGAAGTGCCTCCCTGCTTCTCAATCTCCTTACTTCCTGCCAAGATCCTCTTGGGGTTCTTGGGAACCAGAGAGACCACACACACACACACACACACACGCACACGCACAAACATGAGCTGATGCTAACCTTATCCAAGAGGTTCATAGATTCCTGTGGCCCAGACTCTTCCTAGGATAGATTGTATCTTGTCCTCACCCCAGAACACTCTTCAGCATATTCCAGGGCTCTCACCTGATATATGGGGGTGAACCTCCAACTCCAGCTGCTCCTTCATGGGCTCCTGCAGATAGGAACCTCACTCCCACCCAGATGCCATGGGTCTCAGAAGGCTTTGGTTCAAAAGGGACAGATATATTGGGATTGGGAGTGGAGGGGAATCAAGACATATTTAGTCATTTTCCTAGAATCTCTCATTTCTATCTTATACAGGGGTTGGAAAACTACAGCCTAGAGACCAAATTCTGTCTTCAGCCTGTTTTTGTATGGCCAGTGAGCTAGGAATGTATCCATATCATATATATTTACATTTACATATGCAATATATGTTTTATATACTGATTTTATATCTATATTTTACCTCTATCTATCATCTATCTGTCTGTATCATCTATCATCTATCTATCTATCATCTCTCTAATCTATCCTGTGTGTGTTTGTGTGACAGAGAGTATATATGGCCTGAAAAAAATCAAGTATTTACTATATACCCTTTACAGAAAAAGTTTACTGACTACTTTTAGCATATTTAAATGCCAATGAATTAGAACTGGAGAGATGGCACAGGTGAGATGGAAGACTTAGGAGAGAGAAGGGATAATCAATGGAAGAAGGTCTCTAAAGAGGCAGGGGGGCATGAGATCCAAAGAATAGATGAAGGGGTTAGCTTTATAAGGGGGAGGGGGCCCTTTGCCCTTGTGGCAGAACATAGGAGGAGGCGATTGGGGGAAGGAAGCAAGGATGGGTATGAATGCAGATACATTTGTAAGTGTGTTTATTTTTCTTTGAAGTAGAAGACACAATCTTCTGCCTTATGTAAAAGGAAAGATGATGAGGATTGAGGAAGGAGGTGAAAGCCTTGAACTCTTCCTGTGGAAAAGTTGGCTAGGGATAGGAAGAGAGATCCACATGTAGCATAGAGGATCTTGTTTAGTGCATAGAGTTGAATTTGTGATGGCTCCAAGCTGAGTGATCCTCAGATCTCACTGCCTTGATGAAGGAATGGAGAAGAGACTTGGTTGGTTCATGAGAAAGGACTCTTTGGGGTGCAAGTAGTGGATCCCCTGACTCAAAATAGCTTAGTTATAGAGATTTGTTTGTCTTACACAGCAGAAAGTCAAAGCGTTGGCTCAGTAACTTGACAATGTTGTAAAAGCCCAGATTATTCTCATCTTTCCATTCTTCCATCCTTAGTATTCCCATCACGTCTTCCTTCCAAGTAATATATTGTTGTATGACAGCATCCCAAAGCAGGAAGTAAGAGCAGGCTCTCCTTGAATTTGTCTTTGTTTTTATCGATGAAAAAATATTTTCCAGTAGGCTCTTCTTATATCCCATTGGCTAGAAGTTGTCCAAATGCCCATCCTCATTCCATCTATAACAAATGAGAAGGAGATCACAAGGGTTAGCATAAACCAGGATTTCTCATCCTCAGCACTATTGATATTTGTGGATGAATAATTGCTTGTTGGTAGGCTCTCCTATGCACTCTAGGTTGTTTAGTAACATCCCTGGCCAGACCAACCCAAAATGTCTAATGCCAAATGTCCCTGTGTATGTGAAGAAAACACTCCTAGTTGATTAATTGTTGACTTAGATCAATTTCAATTGACCCCTTCGGCCTGGGCACATTGCTGTCCCAAATCTGAGAATAATCAAGGTTGCTGCTGAGTTGACCATCCACAGTGCCTTCCGTAGTTGGATTGGTCTTGGATTGCATGATTATAAGTGATTTTGGGTTGGTAGAAATGGATACATAGGTAGGAAATGGAATCAGAAAAAGGAAGCAAAGATGCTGAAAACATAGGAAAGAATTATTTGAGGTACTGGGCCATGAGATTTAGGCTGAATAAGGAGGGAGGTGAGGCTAAGAGGAAGCTCATGCTTTGGGGAAGCTGATAATTTGAGGGGCTGGATGAGTTTAAAGAGCAAGTTTAGGAGAGGTGAGAGTAAGACTTTGATGAAAGACCTTGGAAGGGTCCTCTTGTGTTACAAAAAGGAAGTATTTTCAATGGTCATCGTTCTGGTTCCCTAGTGCTGCTCTGACAGGAATCATACCACAAATGGGATGCCTTAACAAACAGGAGTTTATTCTTACAATTTGGAGGCTTTAAGTCCAAGTTCAAAGTGCCAGGCTCTAGGGGTTGGGTGAAAGCCCCTCAACCTTGGCGTCCAGCTCTGCCTCCTGTTCCCGGCCCACTGAAGCTGTCTTCACTCAGATAGCTGCTGGCTGCTGAGGCTGAGAAGTCCCAAGGTTGACAAGTAAAAAGGCAATTTTACCAAACCACATGGCAGGCTGTTAACTTAAGTCCATTGTAAGTCCCAAGGTCAGCAGAGCACGGCAGGCCGCTGAGCAATGACACGGCTACATGCAGGGTCCAAGCGTGCCTGCCATAGGTGAGAGACCATTCTCAAAGCTTCTCCTTATATACAGGAAGCAGACCACATACTCAAAGGTAGCTACCCAGCTGCTTGTGGTAGATCCCACCATGGAGCGGATTGCCAGTCTCCTCATGGGGATTAACTATCACCAGCTGCCCAGCCACTCAACCAGGCCCAGCCAAGTTGACACACAAACCAAACTACCACAGTTATCATTTGGGTATCCAGGTCCAGCACTGCCTGAACACATCATAGCAAAGAGAATTCCAACCCAACACGTGTATGTGGGGAACTTACTATGCAGAACAAACACTTTAGGAAGTAAAGTGTTCTGGTTACCTAGTGCCGCTCTGACAGGAATACACCACAAATGGGATGGCCTTAACAAACAGGAATTTATTCTTAAATTTGGAGGCTTTAAGTTCAAGTTCAAAGTGCCAGGCTCTAGGGGCCATGTGAAAGCCCCTCGACCTTGGCCTTCAGCTCTGCCTCTTGCTCCTGGCCCAATGAAGCTAGAGGCATCTCTTCACTCAGGCAGCTACTGGCTGCTGAGGCCAACAAGCCCAAGGTCGATAAATAAAATGGCACAGTCCCAATGTTACCAAACTACATGGCAGGCCATTAATTCAAGTCCATTGTAAGTCTCCAGGTTGGCAGAGGATGGCAGGCTGCTGAACAACGACAAGGCTACATGCAGGATCCAAGCATGCCATAAGCTAGAGACCATTTTCCAAGACTTCTCCTTATATACAGGAAGCAGACCACATTCCCTAAGACAGCTACTCAGCTACTCACAGTAGACTCCGCCATGGAGTTGATTACGGTCTCTTCATGGGGAAGACTACATCCAGCTGCCCAGCTACTCAACCAGGCCCAGCCAAGCTGACACACCAACTGAACTACCACAGAAAGATGAACTATTTCCTCCAAGGATGATATGTGTATATGTATATAAAATGAACCTTGTATTCCCAATTTATTCCTTATGATGCTAACCAGATCCATGGAGTTAAATGTTCTTATTTTAATATTTTCTCTTCATTTGTCCTGCAAATACCTCCTCCAAACAAAAGAGATGTTTACATTAAAGGTGGAGGTAGGGATACAAGAACAAAATAAAACAAGAAAACAACAACAAAAACTGAGCAAAAGGGCAGGAATGCATTAAAACCAGGGGGTTTCATTCAGCAGGCAAGACAGACATGATCTCCCAGCATTTAGAATCCCAGGGCAGGTGTGGTCTTTTTAGCTTATGTTGGGAAGACTTTTTTTTTTTCTAAAATTTTTATTGTGATTTGGGTGAAAGTTTATAGAGCAAATTTATTTTCCATACAGCAGTTCATACACATTTTGTTTCAGGACATTGGCTGCAATTCCCCACAATTTAACAGTTCTCTTCCAACTTCTTCACTATAGTTACATCTTCCCTGTGTCGTTCCCTCTCATGTATTCCCGCCCCTCCACCTGTCTCCCTGTGCAAACATTGCCCTTCTGTTCCCTTACGATTGATGAGTGTATCTACCTGATGTAAATGTTCACCCCCTATGTTTGTCTATTGTTCGGCTGGAAGTGAGTGAGTTCAGTTCCAGACCTCAGGGTAACTAGGGGCCATAGTCTCAGGGATCTCACCAGGCTCTTCTCATATCAGCAAACTTGGTCTTTTTTCAAAAAATATTTTTATGATTTTGAATTTTGTTCCACATTGTTCTCCCACTGTACCCAGGATCTCTTGTACTGATCTCTTTCTGAGTGGTTGACAGTGGTAGCTGGGTAACATCTAATTCTTCTGGTCTTATGGTCATATAGGCTGAAGACTGCACAGTCTACCAGTTCCTTGGACTAACTATTTCCATGTGTCTTTGGTTTTCTCCATTCTTCTTTGCTCTGGACAAGGAGACACCCTTCGTTGAATCTAGGGTCTCTTGCAAGTTTTTAAGACCCCAGTTGCTACTCATCAAAGTAGAATGTTATGCCAATTGAGCTTGATGTCCCCTGGGACCACAGTCCCAAGTCCACAACAGATCCAACTACTCGCTCCCTCCAGGTAGTTGGCTGTGGCCGAGAAGCCACCACAACCTTGTTCTTTGTCAGCTCTGCTGACATAAATACACCGTATACAAATCTGCATGTAGAACCATTGTCTGCTAACCCTATACATGGTCATGGGCATACTCCCCCCTGCCTAAATTTACCTGATCATTCAGCTTGTCCACCCATCTATGCACCCATCGATCAATGCTTGCCATCACTGACAATGCAGTACTGTACATGCAAAAGGGTTCATCTTTGTTGTCTGTACCTGGGAGGACTTTTCAAGTACCCAGAACAAAGAGTTCTTCCCTTTGTAAAATTTTCAAATATAATGTCCCACTCAGAATTTTAGTTATCTGAATGCTGTTGTTTTTCTATGAAGAAAGGCAAGACTCTAAGCTCTATGAAGGCAGTAACAGTGTTGGTCTTGTTCCTTTCTGTGTGCCCACTGCCTAGCAAACGCCTGACATATTGTAGAACTCAGCAAGTATTCGTTTTGCTTCCCACCAGTGACAGCCTTGTTTGGAAGTCTTGTTTAGATCTGGAACCAGTATCTCCTGTAGCAGCCCATGGGCATAGTTTCTAGTAGTCCTGGCAAGGGACACAGCCAGTTACATGGGTCATTGTATGCAGGAAGCCCAAAGTTATGACCTTCCTCCAGGAGTTTATGACTCATTGTCTGGCAATTTACCAGTTAAGCATAACTTTTACCATAAGTAATGTTGTCTGGTTACACAGCTGACCTTTCTTCTTTATCAAGTTTCCAGGGGAACAGAGCCAGCTAGTTAACAAAGGTCAAATTTGCCCATAGAGAAAGAGAAAGGATTCTGCTAACTCTTTACTCACATCTCATGCCTGGAAAAAAAATGCTGAAGAGATTCTTTTAGTTAAAGCTAATACATTTCTTAAAGGGAGAATACTTTTTATTTTATATTTTCCCCTTCCAAAGGTACACTTATCTTTGAGTTTCCTCAGTGATAAGTAATCATAAAAATAAACATCCTATTGCATTGTGGGGAACAAGTAACTGGAATGTGGTGGTGGGCAGCCTTGGGGATTACTTTGGATTATCTGGGAAACATTTCATAGGTCAGTGAGCTGTCTGAACAGGTCACAATTTCACCCTGATTGAAATTGATTAAGCCTGATGCTCATAAAAATATTTCTGATTACTTAGCAGGCCTAAGACTTTTTTCCTGATCTTTTTTTTTTTTTTTCCTCCCTCTGGGTTCATGTAGAAAGATTTACAATGAATTCACTACCCCTCCAGTGCAATAGTTAAGTGCTTGGCTCCTAACCCAAAGCTCAGAGGTTTGAACCCACAGTGGCTCTGCATGTAGAAAGGGAGAAAAGACCTACTATCTGCTTTTATAAAGATTCCAAAAGCAAACTCATGGCTGTTGAGTAGATTCTGATTCATAGCGAGCCCCATTGGCTTTCCAAGGCTGTAACTCTTTATGGAAGCAGACTGCCTCATCTATCTCCCACAGGGTGGCTGGTGGGTTGGAACAATTGACCTTTTGGTTAGCAACCAAATGCTTTAACCATTATACCACCTGAGTGCCTGTGTAAAGTCCACAGCCTAGAAAACCCTACAAGGCAGATCTCTGCCTTATAAGGTTGCTATGAGTTGGAGTCAACTCAATGACACACAACAACAGCAACAACAACAATGTTCCGGTAAAAGACAGAAGTTTCCTTAGTGACTTCAATGTAGCTTTTCACTGCTGAGGAAAATAACAAATCGTCTTAAGAAATATAGAAGGTGATTTATCAAAATTCTCTCAATGTAAACAAAATATTCTAAGGCTCTGGTGAGCTGATGTGGTGGGTGTGCTCGTGGAAGGCATGAAAGTGAAATGTGACAGGAAGATATTTTATGGTTTGGAGCGTTGGAGCCTTTTGCTCATCCACATACACCTTCTTAGAAGTATTTTCTTTTGTCTCTCCAATGGGACCAATAAGAAAGAACTCTAAAAAGAAGTCTCAGATGATGCTGGGAGCTCGTTCCTTGGTGCACTGAGCCTTAGTGAGATCAATGGAAGAAAGATGGATACCTGCAAATGAGTTCCAGAAGTGTCCTCTGTCTAACATGGCAATTTCTCCCCCCCCCAGGGGGTCCTATTGTTCCCTGCACACATCCCTATAATTAGGTAGAGCATCTGGGGTGGGATCCATTTCACAGAGCCCTTCCCATGGTAGCTACTGACTCCACTGGACTCACATCCACCTTTCTATAGCATCGTGGAGGTTTAGGGGTTGGTGACCACTCTGCTACTTCTATGCTTTAAGTGACCCCTCATAGGGTTCTACTTTAAACGGACACCACGTGGTGTTGGTGATGTTTTATCCCTGCCTCTTTGCATCATGTGAACATATACGAAAGTCAGCTTAAGTATTGTTAGTGAGCTTGTTGTTGTTGTTATGTGCCATTGAGTCAGACCCGACTCATAGCGACCCCTCCTTGGGTTTCCGAGGCAGTATCACTACGGAAGTAGATTGCCCCATCTTCCTTCTGAGGAGTGGCTGGTGGGTTTGAACCGCCAGTCTTCTGGTTAGCAGTCAAGTGCCTTAGGCACTATGCTACCAGAGCTCCTATTGTTAGTGAGCAGGGAAGAGTAAGCAAGGAGCAATGCAGTGAGAAGGAGAGATGCAAAGGAGGTGTTCAGGGCAAGGGCATAACTCTTCCCTCTACCCTCCGTGAAAGGAGCTCTGCACTAAGACAAAGAGAGGAAGTGAGCACCGTCAAAGGGGTGAAACATTAGAATAAGCCACGAGTCCTCTTACCTCACTGGGTTTTGAGTCAGGGCCAACCTTGCTGGAAACTGTATAAACCTCAGGCTCAGATTTTGATTTCACAGTCTCTCTAAACCACTTTTGGTATTGTTTCCAGACCTGGAACATCAAAGGAGACACCAAGATGGTCTTTATTAACATTGGTGAAGAGGAGAAAAGCCAGTGAGTCAGAAACAGAAGAGACTTATTACTGAAAGAGTTTTCCTATAGCACAGAAAGGTCTCTAAACCAAAAAAACCAAAAAAAACAAAAAAACAAAAACCAAACCCGCTTGGTTTCCGAGGCAGTACATCTTTACAGAAGTAGATTGACTGATCTTCCTTCCATTGAGCAGCTGGTAGGTTTGAACCACCAAGTTTCTGGTTAGTGGGCAAATGCCTTTGGCATTGTGCCACCAGAGGTCCTTACAGAAAGGTGTCTGGGTGGTGCAAATGGTTTGCACTGAATAAATAAATAAATGAATAAATAAATATTGGTGGTTTGAACCCATCTGGTGGTATTGCAGAAGAAAGGTCTGGCTATCTGCTTCCATGAAGATTACAGCAAGAAAACTATGGAGCTCAGTTCTGCCTGGTAGAATATGGGGTCACCATGAGCTGGAATTGACTCCACAGTAATTTTTTGTTGGTGTGTTTGTTTGTTTCATATTATAGAATACATCTTTGTTACAGAAAATTGAAAAAAAAGTATGTATATGCAAAAGGAAGTCACAAATCAATTCCTCAAACTACTGAGAATGTTTCGGTAGTCTCCTTCCATATGTCTTTGTGTGAGGTACCCCAGAAGCCTGACACAAGGGATTAAGTTTATTTGGGAGCTGATTCCAACTAAAAAAAAAAAAATGCAGGTCAACAAGGAAGTGAGAGGTAAGAGAAGGCAGCCAGCAAAGAGTGTATTTTTGTCAAGGACATTTCCATTGTGGACAATTTCTACTGTGCTCAGTACCATTGGGGACCTCAGGGAGGAAGCATAGGGCATGCATCCCAAAGTTATCCCACTCGTGGGGCAAGGGAGCTGGAATATTGATCCAACAAATCCCATTAGACATTGGCTGATGGATGATAGTCAGGGGGCATTCCTCTCTGGCACCACCATCTTGTCTTGTGTGTGGGCCAAGCATGTCCTGTGGGCAGTAAGATGCCCACAGGCAGAGTTATAGGTGTTTATATTAAAAAACCTCAGGACTGTGGAGCTGAATGCCAAGAGAATATGAGAGGGCCACCGACAGCATCTTCTATACCAAGGTTTCTCAACCTTGACACTATTAACACTTTGGACTGGATAATTCTCTTTGTGGTTGAGGATTTTAATAGCATCTCTTACCTCTACCTACTAGATGCCAGTAGCATCTCCCCAGGTGTGACAAGCAGAAATATCTCCAGACATTGCCAAATATCCCCTGGGGGGGCACACTAGCCCCTGGTTGAGAAATATTGTGCTATATCTTATATGTTTACACATAAGTAAATCTGTAACAGTAACATACAAAATGAATTTTTATACACATTATATAAAGAAAATGGAACCCCTTCTGAAGTAGTGTTTTATAACTTGCCTTTCCACTTAATATGTTGTGAATATCCTTCCAATCATAATATATTCTTGAGTCTGGACAAAAATGAACATGGGAATGGTCCACGCCTGTGCTCTCTGGGGAACATCTGCTCTGCCAGCTCACTTCCTTCCCCTCCCCCACTCTCTGAGGAGCTGTTTGACTCTTTAGGCTCTTGGATGCAGAGTGAGGGAGAGCAGGAGGGAGGAGGGGAAGGGAAAGAGGAAGGAAGGGAGAGAGGGTGGGTGAGCTGTAAAGCAGGGAGCAGGGGAGAAAGGGTCAAAGAGTAAGGGAATAAGAGGAAGATGGGGCTGGGAAGTTGCTTTTGGGGGACATTTTGAACAAAGTGGGGCCACAACAACGATGAAGGAGAAGAAATTGAGAAAGGAAAGGAATATTCCTGAACCATGCATCCTTCCAGAGTATTTGAGAAGTTCAAGGGAAGAACTTGGGAGCTTTTATATTTCTTCTGGTTGCTGAATGATGTTTATCTCCAGATCTGACTGTGTCGAGCCCAGCTTCATTGAGGCTTCAGTCTTTTAGAATATTATTTCTAAATAATGTTATTGTTATTGTTGTTGTTATGTGCCGTCGAGTTGGACCTGACTCATAGCGACCCCTCTTTGGGTTTCCGAGGCAGTATCACTACAGAAGTAGGATTGCCCAACCTTCCTTCCGAGGAGTGGCTGGGGGGTTTGAACTGCCAGCCTTCTGATGAGCAGTCAAGTGCCTTAGGCACTACGCTACCAGAGCTCCCATTTCTAAATTATAGTACTCCCAATAATACTATTAAAATATATTACTATGGAGACTATAGGAACACATGGAACTGTGTTTAAGAATTCACGTTAAGTGGTGTGGTAAATTGCATTATTGATCTTAATCCTTCACTCTTCTGTAGTAATATTACACCCTCATCCTAGCCTCATGATGGGCAAAGTATTCTTCTGTTGAGTTAGGGCTTGGTCATCTGACTTGCTTTGGCTAATGAGGTGTTAATAGAGGTGATGTAAACAGAACATTGAAATGGTCTTGCCCAGTATTGCCAAGCCAGCCAAGATCAGATGAACTCCTACCAACCTGCTGACCCAAGAATCAGAAAGATTCATTGAGATTTTGAGGCTTTCTGTTACATGGCAATATCTGACTATTACAAATGGAAAAGCTGAACAAAAGCACAATATTTCCTTGATGTATCAATTAGTTACTTTCTAAAAGTATCTTACAATCAATAGTATCTTAAAGTAGAGAAAATACAGTCTTTACATACTGATTATAAGCGTATATGAAAATTTAGGGGAGCTCTGGTGGTGTAGTGCTAAAAGCACTTGATTGCTAACCAGAAGGCTGGTGGTTCAAACCCACCAGCCACTCCTCAGAAGGAAGGTTGGGAGATCTACTTCCCCAGTGATACCTCCTCGGAAACAGAAGAAGGAGTCGCTATGAGTCGGGTCTGACTCGAAGGCATATAACAACAACATGAAAATTTAGAGAACACAGCTTTACGTGTTCATTAACATCTGTACTCCTCAACTTTTCTTTGCTTTTAAACAATAAAGGGCTAATTTACCTGCTGACTAAAGAGGCAGTAGACCAGGAAGATGAAGACCCCCTGCAGGCTGTTGATGATGGTGAAGAGGTAGGCCATGACCTTGGCAGCTGGGCCCACCTGCAAGGTTCCCAGGCACCACGTGCAGCCCAAGATGAAGAGCTGAGCTGTCGCTTTGAGTGTCAACATCCTGAGAGGAATCAGAAACGATGATGTAAAAAATCTAACAATGGGCCCAGACATCCCTATAGTGCAGTTGTTGACAGTGAGGACTATGGAGCTAGAGTGCCTGGGTTGAGATCCAAGCCCTGGCACTAACTAACTATTTGACCTTGGGCAAGTTACTTTACCTTTCTAGTTCCCTTATCATTGTAATAATAGTCCTACCTCACAGGGTTGTTGCAAAGATTAAATGAGCATTAAATATATGTAAAACATATAGGGTAGTATTTGGAAGAAAATTATAAGGCATTTGACTGCTAACCAGAAGGTTAGTGGTTCAAACCCACCAGCTGCTCCATGGAAAGACGATAAGGCAATCTACTTCCCTAAAGATTTACCGCCTTGGAGAGGTTCCGGCAAGATGGTGGACTAGGCGGAAAGACTGCACAGACTCTCTTCAACAAAGAAAAGGGAAACCAATTAACACAGACACAGAAGATAATCCTGGACCCCTAAGCCTTGAAGGGAAGGATATAGAAGTGGACTAAATCCCAACTACCAGAAGAATTTGTGTGAAAATACCAAAAAAGGAGACATTCAGAGCTGCAGTCTGGCAGC
>NW_006922047.1:216142-231813 GCF_000298275.1 Orycteropus afer afer | reverse complement strand
GGAAGGTTGGGCAATCCTACTTCCATAGTGATACTGCCTCGGAAACCCAAGGAGGGGTCGCTATGAGTCGGGTTTGACTCGACGGCACACAACAACAACAACAACAACATCCCAAGTTGAAGAATTTTCAAATTTAATTTAATTTAAATTTTAAAATTGAAGCAACATAAAGTATTTTTTCCATTAAATACCACTTTATTATTTTGGTAGGATTCCATTTCACTTTAACTTTAGAAAATTAGTGTTGTCAGAATTAAGATGTGGTAAGTGTAAAGTGGGCAACAAATTTCAAAGATTTACTATGAGAAAAAAAACTCAACTATCTCATTAATAATTTTTATATCGATTACATGTTGTAGTGATAATATTGTAGATATATTAGGCTGAACGAAATATATCACTAAAATTAAAAAAAAAAAAAGATTTACCACCTTGGAAACCCAATGGTGGTCACTATGAGTTGGCATCGACTCAACGACAGTGATTTTTTTTTTTTTTAATATGCAAAGCATTATAAAACTGAGTGCTCTCTCTCTCTCTGTCTTTAAATAGTGTCAAAAAGAGGGTGCTGTTAATAATTACAACGGGTCAATAGACATAAATTGGAACGGTCCCAGACAAACTAAGATGCATGGTCACCCCACTTACAGTATACCAAAAACCAAAACCAAAATCACTGCCATCAAGTCAGTTCTGACACATAGTGACCTCTACTGGGTTTCCAAGGTGGTATCTCTACAGAAGTAGATTGCTCAGTCTTCCTTCTGAGGAGTGGCTGGGTGGGTTTGAACCACCAACCTTCTGGTTAGCAGTCAAATGCCTTAGGCACTATGCCACCAGAGCTCCTTACTTATAGTATATAGATCCCGAATTTATTACTATAATATAATATAAATGAGAAAAGCTAGTTGAGAACAATTTAGACAGCATGGTCATAATGTATAGGTGCCTGTATCTGTTTGATAGAAAGTGCACAGACACTGGTGAAACCCCTGAGACTATGGCCCCTAGCTGCCCTTCAGTTCTGGAATTGAACCCACACCTGTGGCTTCCAGCCAAGCAAAAGACAGGCATAGGAGTGGAACATTTACCTGAGGTAAATACACTCCTTGGAGAGAACAATCATGGGAGAAAGAAGGGCTGTTTATGCACAGGGAGACAGCTCAGGGGGCAGGAGTGCATGGAGGGATGGACACAGGGAAGAAGTGACTGTTGGGAGAAAGTGGGAGGGGAGCTGTTGCATTGGGGTGATTTGTGGTCAATGTCATGAGACAAAGTGTATGTGAACTGCTGTGTGAGAAGTGAATTTACTCTGTAAATTTTCACCCAAATCACAATTTAAAAAAAAAAGTGCACAGATAAAGACCTGGAACAGGGTCACAATATCATAGCATACTGGTTGTTAACTCGGTTTCCTGGAGGCAGAAGTAGCAGTGAAAGAGGAGTTAGTTATTTTCAGTTTATATATTTTGAAAAAATTTCTAGATATTTTAATAAGCATGCCATATTTTTCTGATTACAACAGCAACGTCAACAACAAAGATATGTTCAGATTAAAGTGAATGCTGTAAAAATAAAAAAAATACTCAGAGTGCCAACTTTTTTTGGAAGGATTTACTAAAATGTAATCTTGTATAATAACATAATCTAAATCCTTAAAAATAAAAATATAATCTAAATCCTTCTTGAACCTATTACACACAAATGTAGATATACATTTAAATTTGCTGCAATTGGCTAACTTGGTCTCTACTGGCCAAGTGGGCACAGTTTTGTTGGGATACCCATCAGCAGCTTATCTCTTCAGGTTCTTGTAGAGGTTAAGCTATGTGTAACTGGTGGATTAGCAAACCTGAGTTGGTTGTCTTTGACAAAGAAAGAGCGTTCCTGTATGCATCTTGTGTGTTGGGTGGCAGAAACTTCTGGTTTTGCCATTCTTCTCTGCTTCCTTTTAGTGTTAAGTCCCTTCTCCCTTTGAGTTTTATCAGGGCACGTGGCTGCTCAGCTGGAAACTACCTTTCCTAGTCTTCCTTGCAGTTAGATGCCATTGTGTGACCAAGGTTAGCCAATGGGATATGAACAAATGTGGATCATGCAACTTCTATGTCATCCTGCCATGGATACTGACAAAGACAACACCCTAGGGGGTGGTGGAGCAACAGATAGGAAGAACTGGAGTCCCTGGATCACTCTGTGGAAGACAGCTTCCCTGCCAGGTGTGGAATGTTCACCTCTGGACTGTGTCATGAGAGTGAAATAAGCTTATTTCACTCTGATTTGGGTCTTTTTGTCATAACAATTTAGCCTGTACTCTAGCTTGTACAGGTTCTCATTAACTGTGACAATGGAAGATTACAGTGGCTTCACTAGCCCCTGGAGCCCGATTCTGGGATGTTTGTCTGTGGGGGAAATGTAGGAGCAAGGAGTATTGGGGTAATACAGGAAAAGGAGGTGAGAAGTACAGTTTACTTACTTTGTGTTCTGGATAGTTGACACGTCACTGTTGAGGGAGGAAAGTTTCCTTTTCAAAATCCAAAGAACTGAGAGAAAAAATACTAAATTTACCTGTAGGAATGACACAGAGTGCAGAATGCAAGTTATAATATGTAGCACATCAATTGCCCAAAGCTGTGTGATAGATATATTTACAAAAGCAACAACAACATGAAGAGCAGCTACTGAGGCTACTTATGTATGACCAACTACCTCATGGGATTTGTGTTTTTGGTTTAGAGGTTTCTGGTCATGGTTTCATGGGACATCCCAGTAAACTGGCCTAAGACTGTGTTTAACATTGTTGTTCTACCTTTTAGTTTCTTACATAGCGTCTGTGGTCTTCAAAGCTTGTAAGAGGCCATCCAAGGTACAACAATTGGTCTTTATTTGCCTGGAGCAGCAGAAGAAAAGGGAGACCCAGGAATTGGAGGAGGAGTCCGTCTAATTGCCTCCATCAACAACTGTCTCCTTTGCCATGAGACCAGAACTGGATGGTGCCTGGCTACCATTACTGAACGTTTCGATCAAAGATTCTATAGAAGAATCCTGATCAGAAGAGGGGAAAGTGCAGAAGAGAATTTCCAGATATCAAAGAATCCAGACTTTCTGGAGCTATGGAGGCTTTATGAACCTCTGCAACTATTGCTCTGAGACAACCTTTAAACTTTAAACCAAAAATATCTCCTGGGGTCTTCTTGAAACCAAATCATAGTTTAGCTTAACTAGTAAAGAGTGTCTGCCTTGAGCATGGTGCCTTGAGCACTGTGCCCAAGTTTCCCATCTAATCCCTCAAGCTGCTATTGTCAATTTGATCCCAGATCAAAAGATTAGGTGGGAAACTTGGGGGCAGTGAGTTTAGGTTACCAGGGGAGAAAATTTGGAAAAGGAGGGTGAGAATGTGTGCACAACTTGAAGAGTGTGAATTGTTCATGTAGAAAACTGTTGAACTGGTGTCTGTTCTGCTGCATATATTCTCAAAAACAACAAAAATAAAATAAAATAAATTAAAATATATGCACCATGTCCTCAGTGAACTTCACGCAACTCCCTACCTCTTTGCATACAGTTCTGAATAGGTAGTAGGTGGAAAATCAAAGCATACACATGATGGAATGTATGTCCCAGGCACCATCTTGAACCTAGCACTGGTGGAGGTTCTCCTTTAATCAAGGAACATTGGAGCCACACACTCACACAGATAATGACAACGACAGGGCCCAGGAAACTCCAGATGAATCCCTCATCCAGGTTTAGCCAGCAGCTGGAAAAAATGAGAAGAGTGACACAGGAGAGATCAGAGAAAGCACATGAAATGGACATAAAGTGACACCTTTCCAACAGAGGAGTACTGAAAATAGCAGTAAATGCTATCACGTGTTACTATGGAACCGGTTGTTATCGAGTCAACTTCAATGCAGGGCAACCCCCTGTGTGTTAGAGAACTCTGCTCCGTAGGGTTTTCAACGGCTGATTTTTCAGAAGCAGATTTCCAGGCCTTTCTTCCAAGGCTCCACTGGGTGCTAACATTTCAGTTAACCTCTGAGCATGTTAGTAGTTTGCATCAACCAAGGACTTCGTATCAGTACTGGGTTAAGCAATTTGTGAGCAGTCTTCATTAAGGATTGAAACGTAGCTCCCAAAAAGATATGCTGAAGTCCTTAATCCCTATACTTATGAATATACCCTTGTTTGGAAATGACGTCTTTGAAGGTGTTACCAGTTAACATGAGGTCATACTTGAGAAAGGTGGGTCCTAATCAAATATGAATGGTGTCCTTATTAAAGACACAGATGGGCCATATGATGAAAGAGGTAGAGATTTGAGTGATGCATCTACGAGCTAAGGAATATCAAAGATTGTCAGGAACCACCAGAAGTGGGAAGAGGCAAAGAAGGATCCTCCCCCAGATCCTCCAGAGAGAGGCCTGCTGACACCCTGATTTCTGACTTCTGGCGTCCAGAACAATACACTTCTGTTATAAGTCACTCACTTTGTGGCATTTGCTACAATAGCCTTAGGACACTAATAACAGTCCTGATGAATTTTTACACCAACATCGTGAGATTGGGACAGTGGTGATACCTATTATCTGTATTTAACAAATAAGTGGGCTCAGACTTGAGAACTTAAGGTCCTACAGCATGGGAGGGACAGAGCTGACACATAACTAAAACACTCTCTCCCTCCAGATCACAAACACTTAGCACCATCTTACCTGCCTCCTTGAGAAAGAGGTTAAACCAAAAAACCAAACCATACACACTGCCACTGAGTCTATTTCAACTCATAGTGACCCCAGAGGACAGAGTAGAACTGCCCAGAGGGTTTCCATGGCTGAAAATCTTTACAGAAGTAGATTGGGTCATCTTTCTCCTGCCATACAGCAGCTAGTGTATTCAAACCAATAGAACGCTTTAACCACTGAGCCACCAGAGCTCCTTGAGAAAGAGGTTAGAGCTGTTATAAAGAAGAATGTAGGGCGAATTTGATATGTATATTCCAATCATCATGTTCCTCACCATGAACATCATGTTCATCACCATGAACACCACCCCAGAAAAGCTTTCAGGAAATATATAACTATTCATGGCATGAGGTGGACTTTGCATTTACCGGGCAGACGTTCCATAAAGGCGAGGTCTGGATGCTGCAGAAATGGCCACAACCACGCCTGGGACTCCGTAGCCCACAGGGAACATGAACTTCTTCATAAGTCCACTCACACTGGAGTAGTTGACCACTGTCAAGTTTCTTGCAGTGAGGAAGAGGTGCAGGCCCTCCAGCAGCATCCAGGTGAAGGCAGCCAGGTAGAGGTAGTGTAAGGCACCAGCAATGGTGGTGCACAGCCCCTGGAGGAGGAAGGAGATCATTCAGGCGGGGCAGTCAGGGTGGATTGCAGCCCAAGAATATATTTTTGACCCTGGTATTGAGCTCAGAGCACCTGACATTAGACCAAGGTCATCAAAAGTAAAGGTAGTTGATAGTCAAGGCAAGCACTGCCCACCTTGGCACTAACCCCTCCCACTTCCCCTGGATCAAGGACAGTTTAGCAGGGTATCAAGAATAAAACGGCTCCATGAACCCAGCCTCTCCTGGGGCAGGGCAGGTAGTTCTTAGGGACAGTCAGTACCTTGGGTTCAGTTTGGTCGATCCCAATGAGGAAGAGGAGATGGGCCAGGAAGAGGCAGAGTGAGAGGTGCAGGTGGAGCGAGGTGCTGGTGTTCTGGATGGCTTTGCACAGGAGGAAGGTGAGGGCTGCCAGGAGGAGGCACAGCAGAGAGAGGCCCAGCCCCACGTAGGTGATCACAGTCAGCACGGGATCCTCCTCCTGGAACCCAGCAAAGAGGAGCTCACAGTGATACTCTCCTGCTCTGGGATGATGGTTTTCCCCTCTTGGAATGGGGCATATCAAATACAGGAGTGAAGCTTGATGATGGAGAGCATGAGAAAAGTCGACTGGATGGATGTTTTGCTCCCAAAGAGATCTAGGAAGCCCTGAGTAGCAGAGGCCATTCCATTATCCTCTCCCCACACTCACCTCTACCTGCCCTCTGGCTGCTTACTGTGAATTCCAGTGATTCTCTGCCTGAAGCTATTTTTCCTGCTAGCTGGGTGTGCTTGGACATATCAGAGCAAGTCACAAGTGCAGGGGCCTTAACGCCCCTGGAAGCTGCCCTCAAACAATAACAGTTGGGGAATTGGTAGATAAATACTCCAGCACCCTTGCTTGTGGGTGAGATGACTCTGAGGTGTGTGTTCTTCTCTGTCTTACAGAGTGCCCCAATGATACTGAGCCTCAGTTGCCCCTGATGATGTTAACATTTTCTATAGAGGCAAAAGTAAATATGGCTTCACTGGGCCAAGAGCCAAACAAAAATTAGTCATAAAGTCATTTATAGGAAACAACAGGTTTAAGTAGAATCAAAATTTTGGCAAGTTTTCCTTATCATCATGAGTTAGCAACACTCATCCAATCAAACTAAGCCAGTTTAGCATTCTATGACCAACTTTCCCAAAATAAAAGGAAAATTAAATATGATTTACTGATCAAAACAAAGGGCAGGCTACTTACTCATCTAAACTTTAAAATGGTGGTGTAACTGTAAACTTGAGTCCCTTCACCATTTTCAGTTTGAGGTGCCCCTTGTTCAAGAACAGTTTCTCAATAAATTCTGGTGACTCTGTTAATCAAATTTATTGTTTTTGTTTCTACAGTGATAACTTGTTTTTGACACACCTTTTACTGACTAGCTCTTTCCTTTCACTGTCTGACCAGCCCACTCTTCCACTGATGTGTCCTGGAGTCACTTCCCAGATTAACTGCTTGCCCTCAAAGTCTCAGGGTCTGTTTATGAGGGACCCCAAACTAAGACAAAACAAGACAAAACAAAAACACAAACCAAAACAAAACCTGTTGCTGACAAGTCAATTTTGACTCATGGTGACTGATAATTCAGCTCTTGGGGATTCAACATTGTTAAAAACAGAGGCCAGTGATCTGCTTAGTCACTAGACACAGCAAGACTCAGTAACAGGAAAGGATAACTGCTGTCCTTTCATTTTTATGGAGATTTTCATTGATTTCAATGTCACTTTATATAACTTTTCAGTACTTTGTGTTTTCTTTTTTCGTTCTTCTTGTTGTTACGTGCCGTTGAGTCGGCTTGACTCATAGTGACCCCTCCTTGGGTTTCTGAGGTGATATCACTATGGAAGTAAATTGCCCAACCTTCCTTCCGAGGAGTGGCTGGTGGGTTTGAACTGTGAGCCTTCTGGTTATCAGTCAAATGCCTTAGGCACTACACTACCAGAGCTCCTACTTTGTGTTTTTAATCTTTTAAAAATGGTGAAATATGATACACACACAGAAAAGAGCATAAACTTAACTGTACATGATTAATGTTAAATGGACATCCAAATTATGAACTAGTCTGTAGACATTATCCCAGCACCTCTTCCCAATCATTAAACCTTCCTAGCTCCCCAGAAGTAACCATTTTCCTGACTTTTATGATAATCACTGCCTGCTTTTCTTTATAGCTTTATCATGTATGCATACAACCTAAATACTATGGTTTAGTTTTGTTTTTAAATCTTATAAATTGGAACAAATTCAGTGTATTGTTTTATAGAAGATAATATAAAATGGCCAAGCAACAACAACAACAACAAAAAAAACCAAACTCACTGCTATCAAGTTGATTCTGATTCATAGTGAACCCCATTGAGTTTCCAAGACTGTAAATCTTTACTGAAGCAGACTGCCTTATCTTCCTTCTGCAGAGTGGCTGATGGGCCTTTGGTTAACAGCCAAATGCCTTAACCACTACACCACCAGAGCTCCTTAGGCCAAGAAAAAAAGATGCAAATTAAACCAATAACAAGATACAAGATTGACAAACATCAAAAAGATTTTTTGACAAGGATGTGTGCCAAAGGGGCAGTGAGGCTGCATCTTCTGACCTCCTTTAACCCCATCAGTAGGCCAAGGCCTATTCCTGCAAGGCCAGACATGCTGCCTCCTTCCAGCCCTTTCACCAACCGTTCCCCCTGCAACACCCACCACTTTTCTGCTGGGTTTGATAATTCACTGCAGTGGCCACACAGAACTCAGAGATTATGGGGGGTTTATTAGGGAAGCACCAGGCTACAATTCAAGTTTCGGGAACAATGCTCAGTCTCTCTCAGCCTGCCATGTTTCAGCCAACAGTCTTTCTCAGTCTCTTTCCCAGCAGAGCCTGTCTCTTGGTGTGTGTTTCTCAGCAGCATGTGTCTCTCCGGAGTGCATTTCTCTCAGCAACATATCTTTCTCAGCCAGCAGTCAGAGATACTCCTTCTGCCTCTAGAAGGGCTCCTTTTGAGCCTGGCAGAGTGGCCAAACTAACCAATTATAACATCAAGAATTCTATACACCTGAGAGAGAGAGAGAACTTCCAGGAACATTGCTTTGTGCCACTTGCAACAGAAATACCCCAGGTGGATAACTTTAACAATCAGGAGCTCCTCCATTGCTCAGGACAAATTCCACCTCGGAGTTTACAAAGACTCATGGCTAGTAAAGCCATACCAGGTAATTTACTACACAATATGGATCAATGGGGTCTCTCTTACAATGCTAGTGGTGGTCTCTGTTGGTGCAACTACTTTGGAAACAGTTTGGCACAATTTTATCTAGTTGTGAGTGTGTTGTTGTTCAGTGACATTGAGTTGGTGCCATTTCATGGCAACCTTATATATAATAGAATGAAAGGTTGCCTGGTTCTGTGCCATTTTCACATTACTGGGCATATTTGAGCCCGCTTTTGTGTCAATCCATCTCATTAAAGGTCTTCCTCTTTTTCACTGACCCTCTACTTTACTAAGCATGATATCCTTCTCCAGGTATTTGTCCCTCCTGATGACAGAGTAAGCAAATGAAGTGAATGGAATGCTTAGTCATTTCTCTCTTGGCTATGTGACCTAGAGACACGCAAATGAGTGCATGAGTGATGGGATGAGACTCATGTTGGGCAGTTGTAGTAGCATTGATTTTAATAGCCCCCAAATGGACAACTCAGATACCTATGAACTGTGGAATGGATAAGTCAATTTTAGTAAATTGTGCAAGGGAATATTTTACAGCAAAGAAAATGAATGAACAAAGGTTATGTCAAACTCACAGATGACTTCCATAAATGGACTGATGTGTGACTAAAACATTTTGTGTTTTCAACCCCATTTTGACTCCACCACTGGGCTGTGTAATAGGAGAAGTCAGAGATTTCCATTAAGTTTTGTTCTGGGGTACCACTCTCCATACCTGCATGGGCGTGGGGTCTATGTTGTCTGTGTGCCCATGTCCTCAGTTAAGTCCTTCCCTCTTGTTATAGATTAAATTATGTCCCCTCAAAGTACATGTTGTAAATCCTAACTTCTACAGTGGTTATAATCCCATCTGGGAATGGATTTTCTTTCTCTCTAACAAGGCAGTATTAATGTAGGATGTGTCTTAAGTCAATCTCTTTTGAGATGTCAAAGCACAGATGAAGGAAGTAAGTGCAGTTAGGACAAGATAGATGCCATGTCACATGAGATCTTCAAGGAACCAAGAAACAGAAAATGAAAAGACAAAGCTCTTCCCTCAGAGCCCACACAGAGAGAAAACCTTCCGCTAGAGCCAGCACTCCAAATTTGGACTTCTAACCCCCTAAACAATGAGAAAATAAATTTAGTTTTGTTAAAGGCACTTGCATGTGTTATTTCTGTTATAGCAACTCTAGATAACTCATTCACTTTGCTCTGGCCACACTTCTTTTGGAACACTACAAGTTTGTTCTCTCTTCAGGACCTTTACTTGTATGATTCTTCTGTTTGGGATGTACTTCCTCAAGACATTCTCTTACTGACTTTTTTTTTTTTTTTTTTTTAAATTGAGGTAAAATTAACAGGACATAAAATTCACCACTTTAAAGTGAGCATTGGGAGCTCTGGTGGCATAGTGCCTACCCACCAGCCACTCCTCGGCAGGCAGGTTGGGCAATCTACTTCTATAGTGATACTGTCTTGGAAACCCAAGGAGGGTTCGCTATGAGTCAGATGCAACTCGAAGGCAGTGAGTTACTTTGAAAGTGAACGGTGTTTTTTTTTTTTTTTTTTTGGTTAGGTTCTGTCGATTCATAGCGACCCTATATACAACAGAACGAAACACTGCCCAGTCCTGTGCCAGCCTCACAATCTGTTCTGTACCTGAGCCCATATTTGCAGCCACTGTATCAATCCATCTTGTTGAGGGCCTTCCTCTCTTTCGTTGATCCTCCACCTTACCGAGCATGACAACTTTCTCCAGGGAATGGTTCCTTCTGACAACATGACCAAAGTAGGTGAGACAAAGCCTGGCCATTCTTGCTTCCAAGGAGCATTCTGACTACATTTCTTCCAGGACAGATTTGTTAGTTCTCTGGCAGTCCATGGTACTTTCAGTATTCTTCACCAACACCACACCTCAAAAGCATCAACTCTTTTTCAGTCTTCCTTATTCATTGTCCAGCTTTCACATGCATGTGAGGCAATCAAAAATACCTTGGCTCAGGTTGGCACACTTTAGTCTTCAAAGAGACATCTTTGCTCTTCAGCACTTTGGCAGCAGATTTGCCCAGTGCAATACGTTGTCTGATTTCTTGACTGCTGGTTCCATTGGTGTTGACTGTGGAACCAAGTAATATGAAATCTTTGATGACTTCAATCTTTTCTCCATTTATTGTGATGCTGCTTATCAGTCCAGTTGTGATGATTTTCGTTTTCTTTATGTTGTGGTGTAATCCATACTGTAGACTTCAGTCTTTCATCAGTAAGTGCTTCAAGTCATCTTCACTTTCAGCAAGCAGAGTTGTGTCGTCTGCATATCACAGGTTGTTAATGATTCTTCCTCCAATCCTGATGCCACATTCTTTTTCATATAGTCCAGCTTCTCGGAGCATTTGCTCAGCATACAGATTGAATAAATATGGTGAAAGGATACAAACCTGACTTACATCCTTCCTGATTTTAAATCATGCAGTATCCCCTTGTTCTGTTTGAACGACAGCCTCCTGGTCTATGTACAGGTTCCTCATGAGCACAATTAAGTATTCTGGAATTTCCACTCTTCTCAGTGTTATCCATAATTTGTTATGATCTGCACAATCAAATGCTTTTGTATACTCAATAAAACACAGGTAAACATTTTTCTGGTATTCTTTGCTTTCAACCAAGATCCATCTGACATCAGCAATGTCCACATCAGTGGCTTCTATTGCCTTCAGGGTGTTATGCAGCTACCACCTCTATCTAATTCCAGAACATTCTCATTACCCCAAAAGGAAGCCCTGTCCCTATTAAGCAATCACTCTCCATTCCTCTTCCCCCCAGCCCCTGGCAACTGCTCTTGCTCACCTGCTTTCCATCTCTATGGATTTACCTATTCTGGATATTTCAAATAAATGGAATCAGACAGTCTGTGATCTTTTGTGTCTGACTTCTCTCAGTTAACATATTGTTTTCAAGGTTCGTCCATATTGTAGCATGTATCAGAATTTTATATCTATTCATCTGTTCATGGGCATTTGGGTTGTTTCCACCTTTTGGCTATTGTCAAGTGTGGCTATGAACATTTGTGAACCAGTATTTGTTTGAGTACCTGTTTTCAGTTCTTTGGGGCACAGAGCTAGGAGTGAAATTGCTGAGTCATGTGGTAATTCTGTGTTTGTCCTTTTGAGGAACTGTTTTCCACAGTGGCTGTACCATTTTACATTCCTACTAGCAACATATGAGGGTTCCCGTTTTTCCATATCCTCATCAGGACTTGTTATTTTCTGGTTTTTGATTATAGTTTTTCTAGTGAGTATGAATGAGGCCCTGGTGGTGCAGTGGTTAAAGTGCTCAGCTGCCAACTGAAAGTTTGGCAGTTTGAACCCTCCAGCCACTCTGTGGGAGAAAGATGTGATGGTCGGCTTCCGTAAACATTTTCAGCCTTGAAAACTCATTGGGGCAGTTGTACTCTGACTTACAGGGTCACTATGAATTGGAGTCGACTCAATGACAGTGGCTAAGTAGCTATCTCATTGCAGTTTTGAGTACGGGCTCTTTTTTACTATTCAGATTTCAGCTCACATATTTAGTTCTTATAGGGGCCTTCTCTGACCACTCTGTGTAAAGTGGCATGCCTTCCCCAATCACTCCAGTCTCCTACTTTCATTTCCTTTACAACACTTAATCACTGTCTAGTAGGTGCTCACAAATTATTTGCTGGGGAAATTAAACATTTACATTGTACCTGGCTAGTGAAGGCCATGAGGACAGCGAAGCTGGACAGGTGGGTGGAGTTGCATATGGTGTGGCTTTCATTCACGTGTATCAGGAAACAGCCTTCTGTGGACCAGTGGCCTCCCTCCTTGGAACTTTTCCAGTAGACACAGAAAGGCTTTTTGTTCCTGGGTTTCATCTGAAAATAGAATGGTCTTATCCTCTTATTCCTTAGGAGGACAATTCTCAAAGTCTGTACCTGGGCGCCATATTGGAGACACATGGATGAAGAGTGACTCAGGTCATTTGGATTTTAAGTAAATATGATGTCTCCCAAGATCCCTGCCACTGGCGCTGCAGGCCTGTTGGGGTCTGCATAACTTAAAAGAAGGCTAAGACTTTCCGGGAACCAGAATTTTAGGAGATTTCATTGGTCTCAGGATCTTCTCCTTCACGGCTATCAAACAAAAACCTGTTGGAACTACAACAATTTTTCCCAAAGACCCTCTCAGCCAACTCTCTCTTGTTTTTTCATGCCAATTCTGTCCCTGACACCTCACAATGCAATATTCCCTGACATGAGGAAAGGGGTGATGTGGGGAAAAAAGGTTATAAGGAGAGAGAATAAACTTAGCCTTCAACCTATTTTCTTTGTTGCTGGAATTTCTAGAGTATTATTTCATGGGGCCAAGGAGATGGTTGTTTGCTGTCTTGTTTGAGGACCTTGCCTCCTTTGATAACCCACTGGGCCATTCCCAGACTTCTTACCAGCCACTGCTTACTGTGACATACATCAAAAATTCTATACCTAGGCTTTATGCACTGTTGTTGTTAAGTGCTGTTGAGTCATCTCCAAGTCACAGTGACCCCATGTACAACAGAAGGAAACACTGCCCAGTCCTGTGCCAGCCTCACAATCCTTGCTATACCTGAGCCCATTGTTCCATCCACTGTGTCAATCCATGTCATTGAGGGCCTTCCCCTTTTTTGTTGACCCTCCATTTTACCAAGCATGATATCCTTCTCCAGGGAATGGTCCCTTCTGACAACGTGACCACGCACTACAAAGAGAAAACCTACATTTCCCCACTTAACTCTTAACAGAGCTGAAAGGAGAAGGAGCAAATGGATTCTAGTAGGCATGTGCCTGTCTGCTAAGCCTCCTGTTATAAGAGTTTGGGCAGAAAATGGAAAAAGAGAATGGATTAAATGGAAGTTTTTTGGTGGTTGACTTATGTAGTCTTCACAATTAACATCAAACTACTGTGTGAGAATATTAGTTTCAATTCAAATTGCACAGATTTGTGAAGGTCTTATAACTAAAATAATTCCATGCACCAGAACAGAACAACTTGCCTTTGTCATTTTGGCTGATATTGTCAGAATTCAGCCACTGACTCAAGGAGATTTGGTTTATTTGTTTCAACTGCTGTGAAGTCTCACATTATTTGATACACCAATATCAAATATCATGTGAGCCACTTATTTAATTAAAAAATTTGTCCACTAGCCACATTAAAAAAGTAAACAGAAATTAATTTTAGTAATATATTTGATTTAATGCACAATATCCAAAATATTCTTTACAATGTGTAATCAATATAAAAATTATTATTGTTGTCATGTGCCATTGAGTCAGACCCGACTCATAGCAGCCCCTCCTTAAAATGAGATATTTTATAATCTTCCTTTTTTATGCTCAAAATCAAAACCAAACTCACTGCCATTGAGTCAATTCTGACTCATAGAGCCCCTTATTGGGTTTCTAAGGATGTAAATCTTTACAGAAGCAGACCACCTCATCTTTCTTACATGGAGTGGCTGGTGAGTTTGAACTACCAACATTTTGGTTAGCAGCCAAATGCTTTGTACCACCAGAGCTCCTTTTTTCATACTAGGTCTCTGAAATCTGGTATGTGTTTTATACTTAGAGTACATCTGAATTCAGACTAGCCACATTTCCAGTGCTCATCAGCCACATGTGCTGTGGACAGTGCAGATCCAGGAGTACTGTTTGGGTGTACATACAAGCTATTCAGTCGACCTGCATGAAACCTAAGTGAGCCTGAACTTCAGCTTTGACCCACCTTCGTGTGCTGAAAACTCAGAGTGACAGTCTTGGAGGGAGAAGTGTTCCTTTCAGGTCCAATAGCAGCACTCACAACATAGGAGTTCAGGTAGACCTGCTCGCTGCCATTCACCTCTTCAAAAAAAGTTGCATTTATGATGTCTCCAAGAGAAGTATATGAAATGAAGGCGACTGCACTTGGACCTGAAGAAACAGGAAAATGGAGTCACCATTCTTTCTGCCCTTCCTGTCCCCACTTCTCAAGCAGAGCTTTCCTAAGCCACACCTGTCACACCTCCATGACCTCCACATCTGTGCCAGGAAGTTCATGCTTTTTCTCATGCTCTTCCTACTGAAAGATCAAACCCAACTCCTCAGTCAGCCCTGCTGCTTCTTTCTCTGAACTCTTATATCAAGTGCAATCCCTGCCATGCCAATGAGCACCTGACTGTCCACTAATTGTTTCTTGTGAATCAAATTGTATTTTACCAACAAAACTATAAACTTCTTGAGGGCAGTGATGCTATAGGATACTTCATTTGGAATCACAGGGTTTCTAGCATAGTGTTAGGCATGTAGAAAAAGGTTAATTTTTTTTAAACATCTTTTTTTATTGCATAAAAAAGTTTCAACTACATTTCAATCACTCAGAAAAATATGCAAAAGTACATAACAGACATCCACATCCAGATTTAGCAAATAATTACATGCTGATATCTTGTCTTCAGAATTTTTTTTTAAAGAAATGAAATGTTTTAGAAACAGTTAATCTCCCACTATTTCACTCTCTTTCTTCCTTCTTCAGAGATAAACGTGGACTTGAAGTTGGAGCTTAACCTTTGTATGAAGGATTTCATAATTTGACTATATAGTTATGCTTACATAATGATACATAGTTTTATTTTCTTTGTTTAAAACATTCCCATAAGTGGGATCACATTTTTGGGTATCTTCTTGCAACTTGCCTTTGTCATCTTGGCTGATATTGTGAGAATTTAGCCACTGATTCAAGGGTATTTGGTTTATTTGTTTCAACTGCTGTGAAGTCTCACATTATTTGATACACCACAACTTATTTATTGTAAAAATAAATAAGAAATTGGAAAATTTTGTGAGAAAAAAGAAAATGAGATGATAAAGTTCATATACAATTCCATTACAATTCCATTATTCCAAGATAACCACATAACCACTGTTGGAATTGTGGGTTTATATATATATATATATAGCCACATATACATACAGGAAAGAAAGAATATACATATACATCCTTGGAAGCAAGAATGGCCAGACTTTGTCTCACCTACTTTGGTCATGTTGTAAGAAGGGACCATTGCCTGGAGAAGG
>NW_006922047.1:210168-211157 GCF_000298275.1 Orycteropus afer afer | reverse complement strand
TTTTTTTTTTTTAAGTAGATTTCCAGGCCTTTCTTCTGAAATGGCTCTGGGTGGACTCCACCCATCAAACTTTGGTTAGCAGTTGAACATCTTAACTGTACGATCCAGGAACTCCAAGGATTCATGGTCTCTACCCTTAAGGGTGTCCCAGCACAGTGAGAAGAAAGGGCCATGCTAATTAACAGTTAAGATACAGCAAAACAATGTGTTAAATGCTGGGATAAAGTGTGTCCAAGCTGTTAGGGGAACAAAAAGGAGAGGGGGCCTGACTGGTACTGTGATGAAAGTGGCCAGTCCTGGAGGCATCAAGGAGGAGGTGACACTGCTGTGTTGGACAAAGAGTGAGAGTTCACTTAGAAGAGTGGAGGTTGGCACTCCTGGCAGAGGAATAGGTGGGTGTGAGACAGCAGGACCCATCTGGGGAACAGTGACCGCTCTTCTCCTAAGCACTTACATGCCGGGGGCTCTTTGAAGCACATGGAGTCACATAATGGTATCTGATTTACTTAAACAACGTCGCATAGACCGTCTATTTTTAAAAACCATTTTAAAGCAACTTGTTGTGGTAGTTAAGGTTATGCATCATCTTGGCTAGGCCTGATTTTGAGTGGCCGGGCAGCTGGATGTAGTAATCCTCATGCTGAGACTGGTAATCAACTCCATGGTGGAATCCACTGTGAACAACTGAATAGTTGCTTTAAGGATGTGGTCTGCTTCCAGTATGTAAGAAGCAACTTTGAAGAAGGTCTCCGGCTTTTTGGCATGCTTGGACCCTGCATATTCCCACTCTGTGGGAAAAAGATGAAGCAGTCTGCTTCTGTAAAGATTTAAACCCTTGGAAACCCTGTAGGGCAGTTCTACCCTGTCCTGTAGGGCTGCTATGAGTCAGAATGGACTTAATGACAACGGGTAGATGAATGAATATCTGGTGTGTTGGAGAATTTGTCAAGATTTTCTTATTATAGCCTGGGGAGAATGATAGCATGGTA
>NW_006922047.1:206885-208028 GCF_000298275.1 Orycteropus afer afer | reverse complement strand
CCTCCTTGGGTTTCCGAGGCAGTATCACTACAGAAGTAGGATTGCCCAACCTTCCTTCCGAGGAGTGGCTGGTGGGTTTGAACCTCCAGCCTTCTGGTGAGCAGGCAAGTGTCTTAGCCACTATGCTACCAGAGCTCCCATATATATACATATACATACATAAACACATATGTGTAAGTGTGTATATATGCACGTGTATACACACATACACGTGTTGTTGTTGTTAGTTACTGTCGAGTCAGTTCTGGCGCATGGTAGCCCTATGCGTGCAGAGTAGAACTGCTCCACAGGGTTTTTAAGGCTGTGACTTTCTGGAAACAGAACAACACCAGGCTTGTTTTCTGAGGCACTCTGGGTGGTTAGAACTGCCAACCTTTTGGCTTAACTGTTTGCAACACCCAAGGACTGCATATATAGTGCTATATATACACACATAACACAATACATACAGTGAGATTTGGATAGCTGTACACACACTCACACACACAGTATATTGGTCAAAAGATATTCATAGTGTCTCTCCTTTTCCCACATCCTGAGGCAGACTTTGTGTTTGTGGCCCTGAACCGTTTTTTTGTGTTGACTGGGGTAAAAATTGGGCTACAAGATTTACATAAGAAAGGACGCAAATCTACCCTCACAAGAGAATGATATAAGAGGTAGGGGGAGAGGGAAAGGAGAGGCAGGTGGAATCTTGAGGGAGGAAGAGAGGAGAGATTGCGTCAGCAGTAAAAAGGACTTTTAGGAAGCCTGAGAAGTCTAGTGTGATGCTGTTGCACCCTTCCCCTTTTTGCACCCTTCCCCTTTACTACATATCGAAGAGACTTCAATAAAAACTGACTTGCTTTTCAAGATTCTTGGATTAGCTTTGTGTTTCATATGGATTAAATATAATGTTGAGACTAGATCCAAGGAAATCCAGTAATCGTTGGGTTACATTTCTTATTTCTCTATCTAATCATTTTCTTTCTATACATATTATATGTGTAAATAAGATCTAGAAATAAATAATCTATATGAATAACATATATACATCCATTTATATAATGTATGTTAAGATGGAACGGCTGTTATGTTCCAGGCACTGTTCCTGGGATCCAGTGGGGAACAAAGCAAACTGAGTTTCTGCTCTCATGGATCTTC
>NW_006922047.1:187287-200555 GCF_000298275.1 Orycteropus afer afer | reverse complement strand
GTAGGCCATAATCACCTTATTTGCATAGTAAACTGTCCAAATTCTGCAAGGATTTTATACATTTTATTTGCATTGTAAATTGTCCAATCCCTGCAAGGTACATAAAACAGACAATCACAGGGCAGGCTGTGGTCCAACCAATTATTTTTGGCAGAAGTACAAACTCAGGGCAGAAAGGCCATATATAAAGAGAAACCTGTTGCACTGCACCCATGAAGTAGGTTCAATTGTTACTGAAGTGGTTATGGACTTTTCAGACTATGGACCTACCCCTGTCACCTCCCTACCCGTGTCCTCCACAACTCTCTTTCTCCTTCATTCTGTTCCAGCTGCACTGTCATTTTTGCTATTTCTTGAATACAGCAGTCATGTTGCTTTTCCTCAAGGTCTTTGCACTTGCTGTTGCTGCTACCTTCAACACTCTTCCTCTAGATAGCTGCAAGGGTTGGTTCCTGGCATTCTTCAGGTTTCTGCTCAAATATCATAAGATCAAGGGCTTTCTCTGATCATGTATGAAATAGATCTCTCCCCACCATCACTATTTATCTCCTTATTCCACTTTGTTTCTCAAAACACTTGACAAATTAAATAGTTGTTGTTGTTAGGTGCCATTGACTCAGTTCCAATTCATAGCTACACTGTATGGAACAGAATGGAACACGGCTCAATCCTGTGCCAGCCTCACATTCATTGCTGTGTTTGAGTGCACTGATGCAGTCACTGTATGGATCCATCTCACTGAGGGTCTTCCTTTTTCTCACTGATCCTTTATTTTACCAAGCATGATGTCCCTCTCCAGGGAATAATCCCTCCCCATAATTTGTCCAAAGTATAGGAGATGAGGTGTCACCATCCTCAGTTCTAAGGAGCATTCTGGATGTACTTCTTCCAAGACAGATTTGTTTGTTCTTCTGGCAATCCATGGTATACTTAATATTCTTCACCAACACTATAAGTCAAAGGCATCGATTCTTCTTTGGTCTTTCCTATTCATTGCCCAGTTTTCAAATACATACAAAGTGATTGAAAATGCCATAGCTTGGGTCAGACACATCTTAGTCTTCAAGGTGATATCTTTGCTATTTAACAATTTAAAGACTTTTTTTTTTTTTGCAGTAAATTTTTCCAATGCAATACATTTTTTAATTTCTTGAATGCTGTTTTCACAGGCATTGATTATTTTTGTTGTTGTTAGTTGCCATGAAACCAGTTCTGACTCATAGTGGCCCTGTGTTCAACAGAATAAAACACTGCCTGGTCCCGCACCATCCTTCAATCCTCGCTATGCTTAAGCCCATTGTTGCAGCCACCATGTCAATGCATTTTGTTGGGTGTTTTCCCCTTTTTCGCTGACCCTCTACTTTACCCAGCATGATAGCCTTCTTTGGGGACTGATCCCTTCTGACAACATGACCAAAGTATGTGAGATGAAGTCTGGCCATTCTCGCTTCCAAGGAGCATTCCAGTTGCACTTCTTCCAAGACAGATTTATTCTTTCTTCTGGCCCATGATATTTTCAATGTTCTTTGCCAAACCCACAATTGAAATGCATCAATTCTTCTTCAGTCTTCTTTTTCCATTGTCCAGCTCTCACACGCATATGAGGCTACTGAAAATATAGCTTGGGTCAGATGCACCTTAGTCTTCAAAGTGGCATATTTGCTCTTTAACACTTTAAAGAAGTCTTTTGCAGCAAATGTGCCCAGTGCAGTACATTGTTTGATTTCATTCCTGCTGCTTCCATGGGTATTGATTATGGATCCAAGTAAAAGGATATCCTTGACAACTTCAATTTTTTCTCCATTTGTCATTATGTTGCTTATTGGCCTAGTTGTGAGGATTTTTGTTTTCTTTATATTGAGGTTTAAATCCAGACTGAAGACTGTAGTCTTTGATCTTCATCAGGAAGTGCTTCAAGTCTTCACTTTCAGCAATCAAGGTTGTGTCATCTGCATATCTCAGGCTAATAATTCTTACTCTAGTCTTGATGCCATGCTCTTCTTCATATAGTCCAGATTCTTGGATTATTTGCTCAGTATACAGATTGAATAAATATGGTGAAAGGATTCAACCCTGACAGACACCTTCCCTAATTTTAAATGACACAGTATCCCCTTGTTCCATTCTAATGACAGCTCTTGATCTTGGTACAGTTTCTGCCTGAACACAATTATTGTTCTGGAATTTTTATTCCTCATAATGTTATCCATAATTTTTATGATATGCATAGTCAAATGGCTTTGGTAGTCAATAAAACATAGGAACATCTTTCTGGTATTTTTTGCTTTCAGTCAAGATCCATCTGACATTAGTAATGATGTCCCTCATTTCATGTCCTCTTCTGAATCTGGCTTGAATTTTTGGCAGTTTCCTGTCAATGTACTGCTGCAACCATTTTTGAATTATTTTCACCAAAATTTTCTTTGCATGTGATATTAATGATACTGTTCCATGATTTTTGCATTCTGTTGAATCACCTTTAGAATGGGCACAACTATAGATCTCTTCCAGTCAGTTGGCCAAATTTCTAGTCATAGACAAATAAGTGCTTTCCATTTGTTGAAACATCTCAATTATTATTCTATTAATTCCTGGAGACTTGTTTCCTACCAATGCCTTTAGTGCAGCTTGAACTTCTTCCTTTAGTACCATTGGTTCTTGATCATGTACTACCTCTGGAAATGGCTCGATGTTGACTAATTCTTTTTGGTACAGTGACTCTGTGTATCCCTTCTCTCTTCTTTTATTGTTGTGTTGGTCAGTATTTTGTCCCTGTTGTTATATGCCGTCGAGTTGGCTCCAACTCATAGCGACCTCTCCTTGGGTTTCCGTGGCGGTATCACTACGGAAGTAGGTTGCCCAACGTTCTTTCCAAGGAGTGGCTGGGGTTTGAACCGCCAGCCTTCTGGTTAGCAGTCAAGTGCCTTTGTCCTAGAATCCTTCGATATTGCAACTCGAGGTTTGATTTTTTTCTTCAGCTCTTTCAGCTTGAGAAATACGAAGTTTTCTAACCCCAGGTCTTTTCACATTTCACTATAATAGTTTGCTTTGTGTTGTTGAGCCACCCTTTGACATCTTCTGCTTAGTCCTTTTATTTAATCATTTCTTCCATTTGCTTTACCTACTCTCCCAAGATCAAGTTTCGGAGTCTCTTCTGACTTTCATTTTGGTCTTTTCTTTCTTCCTGTCTTTTTACTGTCCTTTTGCTTTCTTCATGTATGATATCCTTGTTGTCATCCCACAATTTCTCTAGTCTTTGGTCATTAGTGTTAAACATGTCAAATCTATTCTTGAAGTGGTCTCCAAATTCAGATGGGATATACTCAAAGTCATATTTTGGCTCTTGTGCACTTGTCTTAATTTTCTTAAATTGGTAGTCTGTTCCGCAGGTGGCCCCAGCCTTGTTTTGGATGATGATAATGAGCTTTTTCATTGTCTCTTTCCACAGATGTATACTATCTGATTCCTGTGTATTCCATCTGGCATGATCCATATATATAGTTGCTGTTTATGTGGTTGAAAAAGACATTTCTAATAAACAAGTTTTGGTCTGGCAAAATTCTATCCTGTATCACCAAGGTCATATTTTCCAACTACTGATCCTTCTTATTTGTTTTCAACTTTTGTATTCCAACCATCAGTAATTATCAATGCATCTTGATTGCATTGATAATTACTGGTAACAAAGTAAATGTATGTATTTAATTATTAGACTGTCTCCCCTAACTAGACATAAGCTTCATGACAATGATGTGTGTGTGTGCATGTGTACATGTGTGTGTTTGTTCACTAGAACAGAGCCTAGTATATAGTAGATGATTTTTTTATTGTCATTGAGTTGATTCCTACTCAAGGTGACCCCATTAGTTACATACAGAGTTAAACTGCTCCTAGGATTTTCTTGTCTGCATTCTTTACAGAAGCAGATCACAGGCCTTTCTCAGTGGAGCCACTAGGTGGGTTGGAACACCAACCTTTAGGTTAGTAATTGAGCACAAACCATTGGTGGTACCCTGAGACCTTATGGTCAATGTCTCAATAAACATTTGCTGAATGATGAGAACACACCAACAGCAGCTCCCTTTGCTCATCTGGAGCTGAAGGATGCATAGAGTCCCATCTGTTTCTCATTCAGGATGTCTGTACTGTGTCTGCATGGAAGAACAGAAAAACTCCTGCTTTGGAATATTTTTTAGAGAAAAAAATCCTCAAATGACACCATTTTAGGGTAACAAACCCATTAGGGGATGTTTTCCCATAACTCACATAATATTACTCTGTGTGACACCAACACATGTACCTTGTATGTTTCCCTGGATGATGTCATTGCAGTGGATATCCAATGAGTTCCTCTGGGCCTGCAAGCTGATCATTCTTTCCTCAGAGCAGTTGTCTGTAACAACTTGAGTTTCAACAGCTGATGAGAAAAGCAACAGGCAGGTTTACTGATATCATAAGAAGCTTTAAAACTATGTACAACCAACAGGAACAGCCCACATCTGCTGAATGTCTGGGATGGGCCAGGTATGAGGCTAAGGACCTTCTATGTGTGAATCTTGTAACAGCCTTCTTAAAACACCATGAGGACCCATTAAACAGAAGAGGAAACTGTGTTTCAGAAGTTGGGTAAGACTCTACCTCCTGACACCAAGTTTCATGACCTTTGACACATCACCTTTGAAGCAATGATTCTAGTTCTAGGAATTTATTCTCAGAAAACAGTCAAGGATGAGAGGGCCGATGTAGTTATGAGAAAGTTCACGGCCGCAGAGATAATGGTGAAAAATGGGAAATCACCTAGATGTGCAACAAGAAGGAATTGATTAAGTAAGTGATGGTGTATCCCCATTGAGAAGCATGCTTCCAACCCTTTCCCACCCAGGGACTCCCAGAGAAGGTAGGCACCGGACTTTCAAAATCCTACCTTAGAGCCAAAATCTGAGACCAGGGATTGGAAACTGTTGGCAACTTTTTTTTTTTTTTTTTTTTTTTTTAAAGAAAATCTTCTTCTTTTTAAAATAATTTTTATTGTGTGTTGAGTGAAAGCTTACAGAGAAAATTCATTTTCCATACAGCAGTTCATACACATTTTATTTCATGACATTGACTACAATTCCCCACAATGTAACAGCTCTCCTTCCACTTCCCCCCTGTAGTTACCTCTTCCCTGTATCCTTCTTTCCTATACATTCCTGCCCCCTGAGCTATCTCCCTGTGAAAACACTGCCCTTCTATTCTCCCATGATTGATAGCTCTAAGGAGTGTATCTACCTATTTATTTTTTGTTTAGAAGCCCAGGGAGTGAGTTCATTTCCAGATCTGAAGGGTAACTAGGGGCCATAGTCTTGGGGGTTGCACCAAGCTCTATCAGACCAGCAAACCTAGTCTTTTATTTTATTTTATTTTTTATGATTTTGAGTTTAGTTCCACATTGTTTTCCCACTCTATCCAGGATCTCCTGCACTGATCCCTTTCTGAGTGGTTGACAGTGGTAGCCAGGCACCATCTAGTTCTTCTGGGTCTCACGGTCAGACAGGCTGAGGATTGCATGGTCTACTAGTCCCTTGGACTAATTGTTTCCATGTGTCTTTGGTTTTCTTAATTCTTTGCTCTGGATAAGGAGAGACCCTTGTTGCATCTGGATGATTGCTTGCGAGCTTTTAAGACCCCAGTCTCTGCTCACCAAAGTAGGATGTGGAACAATGTTTTTGTGTAGTATGTTATGCCAATTGAGCTTGATGTCCCCTGCGACCACGGTCTCAAGTCCACAGGTCCAACTATTCACTCCTTCAGGGCAATTGGCTGTGGCCAAGAAGTTATGATAATTTTGTCCTTTGTTAGCTCTGTTACATATTAGGACATTCTTATAGCACATTCAAATATGTATGTGAAATACTGTCTGCCAATCTTATATATGGTCATGGATATATTCTCTTTTGCCTAGACATACCTGATCGTTCAGCCTGTCTACCCATCTATTTACCCATAGATTAATGTTTGTTATCACTGACAACACAGTATTGCATATGTATGATGGTATTTCTTTGTTGTGTGGATCTCTTGTGTACCTCTCTGCGTCTTCCTCTTCCTCAGTGCCACCTTGTTGATCACTTGCTTTTGGTACATTGGCCTTCCCTTCACTCAGATCAATACTTGTCTCTACTATCTAGCAGTGTTTCCTCTCTACTCCTCCCATCCCTGGTAGCCAACAAAGAAAGTTTCCTTCCATTTATAAACTTTTCCTTGACTTTTAGCAATAGTTAACTAATACAATATTTATTCTTCTGTGATTGACTTATTTCACTCAGCATAATGTCCTCCAAGTTCATCCATGTTATGTGGTGTTTCACAGATTCAACATTATTCTTTAGTGTTGTATAGTATTCCATTGTGTGTATATAGAAAATCTTCTTAATGTGTAATTTACATGATAATAATGTGCACACATTTAAAATGCACAATCTGATGAGTTTTGTGGGGTGTATGTATCACATAGTCAAGATAGTAAAGATTTTCCCCAACAGTTTCTCCATGCCCTTCTGTCATCTCCCACTCCTCCCCATCCTTGACAGCTACTGATCTGCTTTCTGTCACTATAGATTAATCTGCATTTTCTAGAATTTTATAAAAATGGACTTATGTAGTGTATTTGTGTGTGCGTGCATTTGTTTTGGTAATTGGTTAGCCCAGACCCCAGCTAGTGACCAATACCTATTGTGTACCAGGCCCTATCATTATCTTACCCACAGTACTTTTGTGGACTTTCTGGACTTTGTGTTGTGGGGTGTTCAGAGCAGTTTCTAGAACACTCGATTCCACATTTTGGAGGATGGATGTGGCCGTGGATGCAATTTCTTTCTTATCTTCTGTTTTCCAAAAAGTCTGATTGGTGATAAGTGACTTGAATTTGTCAATAACATGTTGCAGCTTTGAAGACAAAAAAGAATAAAAAGAAATCCATTCTGACATGTCCCCATTCTGAGGGACCATACAAAGCATAAGAAAGCAGGCTCTGGCAAGACGACCTGGACTTAATTCTTGGGTCTCCCACTCTGTGGTGTGTGATCTTGGGCAAATCACTCAATCACTCTGGGTCCCATTTTCCTCCTAAGTTGGGAACAGTAATCACACTTCATAGGGTTTTTGTGAGAATTAAATGAGTGAAGAGCTGTCGTGGTGGTTCAGTGGTCAAATTCTTGGCTCCAATGCAGGAGACTCAGGGTTGACTCTTGGCCAATGCACCTCAAGTGCAGCCACCTCCCTACTGTCAGTGGAGGCTTGTGGGTTGCTGTGATGGTGAACAGGTCTCAATGGCACCTCTAGACTAAGATGGACTAGGAAGAAAGGCCTAGTGATCTACTTCCAAAAATCTGCCAGTGAAAACCCTATGGATCACAGCAGTCCAACCTGCAACCAGTCACGGGGATGGCACAGGACCAGGCAGCGTTCCATTCCATTATTCATGAGGTTGCTATGAGTCAGAGCTTACTCTATGGCAACGCACAGCAACACTCTTTAGAACAGTGTCTGTGCCCGGGAAACATTGTGTATAACTTAGTTGTTTTTTGTCAACAGTGAGGTGGGAAGGCTGCTAGAAATAGGCCACTGGTTCTCATGGGGACATGTAGCAATGCCTGGGGACATTTTTGGTTGTTGCAACCTGGATGGGGGATGCTACTGGCATCTAGTGGGTAGAGGCCAGGGGTGTTGCTCCACAGCCTGCAAGGCTCAGGATGGCCCCATCACAGAGAACTGTCAAGCCTCAATATGAATAGCGTCAAGGTTGAGAAACCTGGAAACAGAATTATGGTAATGGAGGGAATTCACCCAGACATCTTGTTTTGTGTTTTGAATTGTGGAATACCTATAATAACACATTTATCTGGCCATTTGAAGTCTAGAAATTAGTCTATGAAGGAGAGCAAAGATGCAGGCCGGTGGCTGGGTAACGATGAAGGGCCAAGATGAGGTTTATTTGGTTATAATACAGAAGATTTGAATGACTGTTTTTGTACAGATTCCCATGTCCTTGCACTCAAAATATGTCCTCAAACCAGCAATCAGCCTCACTTGGGAGCCGTTAGACAAGCAGGACTGAATCCAAATGTACACTTTAACAAGACTTTCGGGGATTTGTGTGCACACTGGAATGCTAGTTAGTGACTCCCATGAGTGTGGGAATCTTGTCTAGTTCACAGCTGTTTCCCAGCACCTAGCACTTGCCTGAAGGGGTACTGGTGGCACAATGGCTAAGCACTTGATCTGCTGATATAAAGATTAAAACAAGTTGCTATCAATTCTGACTCATAGTGAACTCAGAGGGCCCCTATAAGACACTATAGTGACACTTTGTAACAGCCCCATAGGGTTTCCAAGGCTGTAAATCTTTAAGGGAGCCAACTGCCACATCTTTCTCCCATGGAGTGCCTGGTGGATTTGAACTGCCAAATTTTTGGTTAGCAGCTGAACTCTTAACTACTGTGCCACCAGGGTTTCTCTGTAAACATTGCAGCCTTGAACATCCCTTGGGGGCAGTCCCACTCTGTCCTGTAGGGTTGCGATGAGTTGGAATTGACTCCATAGCACCCAACAATAACAAGGACATCCTTGGGAAACAGCAGGTGCCCAATAAATATTCATCAACAGGATGAACACATTTAGGAGGAAAATACTATCATGCCAATGAGTTATAAGCAGACTGACATTTATAGAGGGTTAGAGGAACTTTCAGAACTGAGGTTCAAGCATAATTTTTGAATGTTCTACTCTTTCAGTCTTCTGAGTCTTTGGAATTCTGAGCTGAACTTTCTGTTTAGGAACAGGGTCCCACCTCCTATCTGATATGTACAGCATCTTTCTCTTCTCTAAATGACCACTAAAGTCTTCTTGATTTAAACTCATTTGTACAGGTAGGTGTTGAAGGAGCTGCTGTTCCAATTTCTATCATAGTGACTGGTTCAACACAATGACTTTGAACCTATCTTTTCCCAGCAGTGCATTTTTATAATGAAATATTCATGTTGACCACATGATTATTTATTGCTCATTAATTCCATGAGCATTCATTGAGGCCTGAATGTGGGCTTAGTCTAGTTCTGGCCCTTAAGGGGGTGGCAATCTAGGGGTGATGACACATGATGTCAGTGTCTTCAGTTTGCTGGAGATAACAACGGATGACATGACAGGAACACTTACTTGGGATCAGGCTAAGACCTTATATTATTTCATTGGCCCTTCCCACCACCCAAAGGGGTGGGTGTCATTATCACACCCACTTTACAGATGAATAAATGAATCTCGAGAAGTTAAAACATTTTGCCCAATGTATCCTGGCTACTGTGGTGCTGGGATTCAACTCCCAGATTCCAGAGTCCACACTTCTATCCTCTCCTTCCCCACATCATAGGGACATGCAGCTGGAGGCATTATCTCAGATGGAGGAGGTAAAGGAAGCGTTCCAGGGGATACCTGAACTGAAGCCTAAACAAAGAGTGGAAGGCAGCCAGCCAGGTGAGGACCTGGGAAATGGAGTTTCAGATAGAGGGAACTGCATGTACAAAGGCAAGGAGGCTGGGGAAGGCAAGGCAGAAGAGTCTTGCTGGAGTAGTGCAAGGTGAGAGTAGGGGGTGGAGAGGGGAAGGGACGAGCCCATTCTACTAGACTGTAGGCTCTTGGCATGGATCATTCTACTTATTAAAATTCAGAGTTCAGACATGCCTCTAAGAAAATTATCATAAAACTGTTGTTAGCTGCAGTTGAGTAGATTCTGACTCATGGCAACCCCACGTGTTATAGAGTAGAACTGCTGCATAGGGTTTTCTTGGTTGTAATCTTAACAATGGAGCTCTGGTGGCACAGTGACTAAGGCATTTGGCTGCTAACCAGAAGGTTGGCGGTTTACCTACCAGTGCTCTGTGGAAGGAAGACGGGGCAATCTACTTCTGTAAAGATTAACAAAAGCAGATTACCAAGATTTTTCCTTCACAGGGCTGTTGGGTTGATTTCAAGGTGACCACAAACCATTTATAGCATTTAGAGTCTCATTTAAGGATTCCATGTATCCCTCTCTCCACTTGCCCATCCCCACCTTTCACTCCTGTCCATTTGCCTGAAGTCCTTCTACCCCCTTCCCATCAGCAACCCATGCTCTGGCCATGCACTTGAGAACAACACCCCAGGGAATGGTGGAGCAACAATATGGAAAGAACTCAGGGCCCTTAATGGCCTCACAGAGCAAGTCCCTCCAATCAGCCCAGATAGTTCACCTATGGATTGTTAATGGAGAGAGGAATAAATGCTCGTTTGTAAAAAAAAGCCAATGGCTATTTGGGTCTCATTGTTGCAACAGCATCACATACCCTAATACACTTTTTCTTAGTTTATCTTTCTTGGGCCAGTAGTAGAGAGAAGGATGAGAACAGTTTGGGAAACTATTCAGTCAGCTTCTCCCATAAAAGCTGACTTTTCTCTATCTCCCAATTAGATCCCTGTCTTTAGAGGGACAATATCCCAGAATATATACACCCTGTCCTACAGTTTGAGCTCTGTAAATATTTGTTGCATGGCTAGGTTCCAGGGCTCAGCCTCCACTCACCTTTTTCTTGCCTTTGGTTGGTGGTGTCTTTGAGGAGCTGATGTCTGTAAAAGACATTGAAAGGGGGTTACTATTGGAAGAGAGAGTAAAGGGTGGAGGGGTGGGCAGGTGAGTTGGGTAAACTTTGTTTCCGGATGGTCTGAACTGATACTATTTATGTTTGTATGATTGGGGCAACCTTCTCTACTGAGGGCCATGCTGTCCCCCTTCCCCCCAAACAACAGCAATGTCTAGACATTTTTGGTTGTTACCCTTGCAGAAGGAGTGTCACTGGCACCTAGTGGGAGGAGGTCAGGGATGCTGCTCAACATCCTACAATGCAGAGGACAGCCCCCACAGCAAAGAACAGTCCCACCCCAATGCCAGTAGTGGTGCAGTGGAGAAAGCCTGATACGGAGGAAGCAGAAAAGTTTAAGATCCTTCTTCTTGGCTGGAAATCATAACTGAATGGTTTAGGACACAGACAATTGGAAGCCCCAGGTTTTTAAATGGAGCTTGGCTGGGAATAATAACTGAAACAGAAGCATCACTTTTCAGCCATCAGCTGCTAATGAAGACTTCTGTGTTGTTTCTGGTGCTTTGTGGGGACAACCATCTATCTGTCCATTAGACAGACGAAGAAAGATTAGCAAATATTTACATATCTATTACCATCAGACTGAAGTTAAATCTATATTTATTCCGTACCTTGGTTTTCAGCTGAGTCTGTTTGCTAAAAAGGGCAAAGAGCTATCTCATAATATTGAAGGTTTTGTTTTAAGAGTTCAAGAACTTTGACTTACAATCCTGAGTCTAGAATATGCTTCTTATAAGAAAACTGCACTTTTTTTTTTTAAATAAAACTTACTTTATTGTGCCTTGGGTGCAATTTTACAAAGCAGATTCATTTTACATTCAACAGTTCATACGTATTTTGTTCCATGACACTGATTATAATCCCCACAATGGAACAGCTCTCCTCCCACCTCCTCCCTGTGGTTACCTTCCCTCTGTCCTCCTCACCTATGCATTCCTGCCTACCTAGCTTTCTCTCTGTGCAAACACTACTTTTTTGATCTCCCATGGTTGACTCTTCTAAGGAGTACGTCTCCCTGGTGTAGTTGCTCAGCTTGTAGACCTGTCTATTTTTTCGGCTGAGAGTTAAGCCCTGGGAGTGAGTCCAGTTCCAGGCCCGAAGGGTGACTAGGGGCCATAGTGTCGGGTTTCACCAGTCTCTATCCAACGAGTAATCCTGATCTTTTTTTATGTTTTTGAATTTGTTCCACATTTTTTCTCTCACTCTGTCTAGGATCTCCCATTTTGGTCCCTTTCTGAGTGGTTGGTGTCGGTAGCTGGGAGTTATCTAGCTCTCCTGGGTTGCTTAGGCTGAGGTTCCCATTGTGCATTATTTCCTTGGACTAATTGTTTCCATTTGTCTTTGGTTTTATCCACTCTTCTTTGGTCTAGACAAGGATAAACAAATAGTTGCATCTTAGATGGCCTCTTGTAAGCTTTTAAGACCCCAGTCACTATTCACCAAAGCAGATGTACACAATGTTTTTGTGCACAATGTTGTGCCAATGAGATGGATTGACACAGAGGCTGCAATGGCGGGCTTAAGCATAGCAGGGCTTGTGAGGATGGTGCAGGACCAGTCATTGTTTTGTTCTGCTGTACACAGGGTTGCTGTGAGTCTGTTGTGCCAATTGAGCTTGATGTCCCCTGTGGCCATAATCATAAGCCTGTAGGCCCAGTGACTCACTCTCTCAAGTGCTTGGTTGTGGCTAAGAAGTTATCCTAACTTTGTCCCTTGTTAGCTCTTCAATGCATATGGACATTTTTATAGCACATACAAATACACATGTAGGAATAATATCTCCCAAACCTATGCAGGGTCAGGAGTGTATTTCTGTTCACCTACCCATACTCAATTTCTCACCTGTCTACCTATGTATCCACCCATAGATAGTGTTTGTTATTACTGATAATGCAATATTGTATATATAACAATATTTACCTTTGTTGCCTGTACCTCCTGTGTACTTCTCTGTGTCTTCCTTTTCTTTAGTGATATTGTGCTGGTCATACTTCTGCTGCTTATTTCTATACATGGAATCATAGAATAATTTTCCTCTGTGACTGATTTATTTGACTCAGCATGCTACATCCTGAAATAGTCGAATGCAACAAATTCTTTTTGGTGCAGTGATTCTGTGTATTTCTTCTATCTTCTTTTGATGTTTTCTGTGTCATTCAATATTTTTCCCACAGGGACTAGTCACTTCTTGGCCACAGCCAGCTATCCAGAGCAAGTGAGTAGTTGGACTTGTGGGCTTGGGACTATAGTTGCAGTGGACATCAGGCTCAACGGGCATAAAGTAATACACAAAGACGTTGTTCCACATCTTACTTTGGTGAGTAGTGACTAGGATCTTAAAAGCTTGCAAGTGGTCATCTAGATGCAACAATGGGTCTCTCATCTGGAGCAAAGAAAAATGAAGAAAACCAAAGACACATGGAAACAATTAGTCCAAGGGATTGGTACACCATGTGATCTTCAGCCTATATGACTATGAGACCAGAAGAACTAGATGGTGCCCAGCTACCAATGTCAAAATCTTGGAGGGAGATCTATGTAGGAGATCCTGGATAGAGAGGGAGAACAATGTGGGACAAAACTCAAAATCATTAAAAA
>NW_006922047.1:185476-186252 GCF_000298275.1 Orycteropus afer afer | reverse complement strand
AGAGGCATCTCCTCACTCAGGCAGCTTCTGGCTGCTGAGGCTAACAAGCCCAAGGTCAACAAATAAAATGGCACAGTGCCAATGTTACCAAACCACATGGCAGAGCATTAATTCAAGTCCATTGAAAACCCCAAGGTCGTCAGAGCATGGCAGGCTGCTAAACAACAACAAGGCTACATGCAGGATTCAAGTGTGCTTAAGCTAGAAACTATTCCCCAAGGCTTCTCCTTATATATAGGAAGCAGACCATATCCCTAAGGCAGCTACTCAGCTACTCACAGTAGATTCCACCATGGAGTTAATTACCAGTCTCATCATGGGGAATAGCACATCCAGCTGCCCAGCCACTCAACCAGGCCTAGCCAGGTTGACACGCAAACTTAACCACCACACTGAGAAAACGACTTTTGACTGAAAGTTGCAAACTTTGTCACAAGGGGTTGCTTGCATCTACCAACCTTGGTGTTAATAAACTGCAAACTGACTCAGTCTCCATAAAAGGGCTGCACAAACCAAAAACAGAACCCATTGTCATTGAGTCAAATTCAACTCATAATGACCTTATAGGACAGAATAGAAATGTTCCATAGGGTTTTCAAGGCATAATATTTATGGAAGCAGGCTACCGCATTGTTCTCTTTAGAGCAACTGGTGGGGTTCAAACTACTGACCTTATGGTAGGTAGCTGTTCTGGTTACCTAGTGCCACTCTGACAGGAAATATACCAGAAATGGGATGGCCTTAAACAAACAGGAGTTTATTCTTACAATTTGGAG
>NW_006922047.1:182527-185116 GCF_000298275.1 Orycteropus afer afer | reverse complement strand
CCCAAGGCTTCTCCTTATATACAGGAAGCAGACCACATCCCAAAGGCAGCTACCCAGCTGCTTGTGGTAGATCCCACCCTGGAGTTGATTGCCAGTCTCCTCATGGGGATTAACTACCACTAGCTGCCCAGCCACTCAACCAGGCCCAGCCAAGTTGACACCCAAACCGAACTACCACAGCAGCCAAGGGCTTAACCACTGCGCCACCAGGGCTACTTATGAAAGGACTGCATAGGAGCTCCTGGATTTGGGAATATAATCAAAGGCATTTTTCTTCTGTGAAATGAGGTGACTTTAACTGAACACAAGCAGAATCTCAATTTGCTTTTACATTTCAGCAGAGAGGCCATTGCCTAGTAAAGGACTCATTCACTTCGGGTTTAATCATCTTCATTCATTCATTCTACAACTATTTATGGACGGTCTGAGCTAGTGAGGTGTAAGATAGAGAGAGTGGGCTTAGGTCTCAGCACCCCCTCTCTACCCTGTGCTTTTTTCCTGCTGTCCCTACCTGGATGTTGAAGCTTTAGTTACATTGTACTCTTTTCTCTTCTTGGGCTTCCCTACAAGTCTTTTACAAGAGTAGTTTTCTCTTCCCCACCATCTCTTGCAGGGCCCAAGGTCAGGAGAGGGAGTGGATGCATCTTCAGAGAGGAGTCTGATGGTCATCCCTGGAGGGTATCTACCCAGCAGCCACACCACCTTTTCTCTCTTGTTAACAGAGCACTAATTTTGTTCAGATGAGAAAGGTAGGCACCACCCCAGCCCTAGGGATGAGCCCTAACTTCCCATACTATTAGTCCAGGAACCTGTTTAGAATTTGACCCAGGTCTGGAAGACATAAGGGAAGTCTGATGAGAAGCATTTGAGGTCAATTTTTGTTAATGTAAAAAGAGAGAGACTCAGGAGTACCAACCCTCTTCTATTCTATTTGTTTTTCAACATGTTGTTGTTGTTATGTGCCGTCAAGTCGGCCCTGACTCATAGAGACCCCTCCTTGGGTTTCCGAGGCGGCATCACTACGGAAGTAGATTGTCCAACCTTCCTTCTGAGGACATAAGCGTGGATATCTGAAGGTGTAATGTTTGGAGCTGTGACAGCCATTTTGGAACCATGAGGAAATGACAATAGAGTCTAACACAGTGTTCTGCTGTTTTTGAAAGGCTAAATTAACAAACTGAGAAACCATCTACATCTGGATTTCTTATAATATGAGATTTATTGAAAACCTCCATTTATAAGCTACTTTTAGTCAGGTATAGTGTTACTTGAAGTGAAAAACTTCTAGCAGCTGTAGGTTAGTGGTAGAGAGAAAGAGAACACTTTGGGACACTATTTAGCTAGCTTCTCCCATAAAATTGTCAATTGTCTTTTCTCTGTCTCCCGAATAGAGCAGTCAACAATAAACCTTGGCTCAGGCATGGACTTAGTGACTGAAAAACTCTATGAAAAGAAAAATTGAGAATCTATAGCAAGGGGCCTAAAAAAGGAATAGAAAAATGGAGAACATGGAGGTACAAACAGATTCATAAGGAAGTTTCATTTCTTGAAGAGAGCTTGGAAAGAAGGGCAGGATCTCTCCACTAGCTATATCATAAGAATCACTGGCAACATTTAAACAACACAGGTTGAAATAGACTCTTTCTGCATGAAGTCTCATCAAACTTCAACCTGAACTTATATTTGTAAACAAAAGGCTTCATATTCTTGAAAGGTGGTTGCCAGTCAGCCGCCAGTTGGCCCTCAGAGCCATATCCATTCTTTCCATGCTCTGTTCTGATTCCTAGAGAGCTAAATTTTCCAGGGATCTCTTGCCCTCTGGCTTCCTGACTTGTTCAGCCAGTGGAAGGCATTGGTAGACTATTGGAGCACAGAGGAAGGGAGGAGCGAGAGTCTGTCTCCTCCATCCCCTCTGCTTCTTATGGCATCTCTAATATTGGCCACACTTCTTCCAAGTTCTAGCTCTCACCCAATGGATTAAGTTCTTGGGGTCTGGTAAAATCACCTTCTTTTCTTGTCCTTATAACCATAGGGTGGCAGTGCTTCTGCTACTGATAATCTCTTTGTTGCCTCACCACCTCCCTTTTGGCTTCTCTGCTCTTCCATCACCAATACCACTCCATATGAAATTGCTTTTTATGAAAGATCTAGCGTGGTTTCTGTTTTCCAGGGTAGATATTGAGTAATAAACCCTATTGCTATTAAGTCAATTCTGACACATAGTAACCTTATAGTACAGAGCAGACTGCCCCATAGGGTTTCCAAGGCTGTAATCTTTGTGAAAGCAGACTGCCACATCTTTTACCAGGTGGCTGGTGGTTCGAACCACTGACCTTTTGGTTAGCAGCTGAGCTCTTAACCATTGTGCCATCTGGGCTCCTTTCTTACTGATAAAGAAGGATAATGCATTTATTTTTTTTTTGCACCAGAAAAGGAGTTCTTTGTCCCTGTTATGGTTTACCAGAGTCCCCTGTTACAGTACAGCAAATGGCTAGGAGTGTGTACTCTCAAGATGGTCTGACCTGGGTTCAAAACCTGCCATCACTACTTATTAGCTGGCTGGCCTTGAATAAGTTACTTAACTTTTTC
>NW_006922047.1:177474-182367 GCF_000298275.1 Orycteropus afer afer | reverse complement strand
TCTCTCCTTCCCACCTCTGCTTTAGAGTAAGTTGTGATCATTGGGGCTCACAGACGATTTTTTTTAAAGGAGCTCGTTACTCACAGGTGATATTCTTCATTTTATGAGCCTATCTGTTATTTAGCTAAAAGGTGACCTCAAGGGATAATTTTTGTTTTAGGTTTAAAGAGTATCTCAGGGAGAGAGTCTTGGAGAGTCTTTTACTCTCAACTGCTCCAATAAGTCTGGGCTTTCAAATAATTTGGGTTCTGTTCCACATTTTTCTCCCATCTTATAAGGATCCATCTTATGTGGCCTTGATCAGAACAGTCAGTAGTGGTAGCTGGGCACCATCTAGTTCTTCTGGTCTCTGGGGAGATGAGGCCATGGATTCTGTCTACTATTAGTTCTATAGATTACATTCTTCTCTGAGTCTTTGGGTTTCTTCTTTCTCTTTTCTTCCAGATGAGTAGAGACCAATAGTTGTATCTTAGATGATTGTTCACAAGTGTTTAAGATCCCAGACACTACTCATCAGGCTGGGATGTAGAATATATACTTTATGAACTATATTATACCAATTAATTGAGCTGTTTCAGTTACTGAACTTCTTGATAACTCAGTTTCTTTATTTGTAATAAAGAAACAGTGATTACCTCTTAGGATTATTGAAACAATGCATAAAAAGCATTTAGTGTGGCACCTGGCACATAGTACAAATGAAATAAATATAAGCTATTTGCATCACTGTATTTAAAGTTTAAATTAAATTTAATGTTTCTTTCTTATGATTCTGACTGTAGCCAACATCTAGTGGGCTCCTGCCAAGAGCATATCTTTTCTGTATGTAGACTTTTCTCATCCACATGGTTTTTCTGAGAATGGTCCTGTTTACACAACACAGCACATGCACCTGGGTAGAGATCCAAGGGTGGGCACATGACTCAAAGTGGACTAATTGGTCCATTTCCAAAGAATCTGCAACTGAACTAAAGAGAGAGTTGAATAATTTGGTTTTGGGTGGCTGGATCAATAATAAGTGCAAGATCTGGAGTTGTTGGTGGCCATATTTTCTGTTTTGTGGATTAAGAAGTAGAGAAAGCCAGCCTACAGCGAAAAAAAGAGAAAAGAGCAGACCCAAAGAGGATGAGAGACGGGGGGAAGAGGGTGAACTTTGGTGGTGCTGGGTTCGTAGTTCTAGTTCATTCCAGAAACCCAGCTGTATTCTTGTCCTTGAGTTCCAAGATACACCCATGCATCCTTACAATAAGCTCTTTTCTGCTTAAGTTAGTCTGTGTGGGTTTTTCTTTCTTGCAATCTGAAGAATCCTGCCTCAATCACCACTTCATCACTTCTCCATCTCCGAACACCACTTGCCTCCCTCACGTCATTCTTTCCCTGAGTTTCCTTCTTTCCTTTGTCCATTTTCCACCAAAAAATAGAAACACATCCTGGTCCCACAATAAGAACATCTTTTTTTTGGTGTTTGACTCAACAAAAATTATGGAGAGAGACAAGAAGACAAAGATTTTCTTACCCTGACAAGTGTTCTCATTGAGATTCTTGAATTGTGTTCCCCCAGAAAGGAGTCTGTATCCAGAGACACAACGACAGTGGAAACTTCCTTCAACATTCTGACATTCAGCATTTATTCCACAATACACATTAAAGGGTGCTTCACATTCGTTAACATCTGGAACACAAAGGATACATTTAGTTATTCAGTCAACAAACATTTATTGTGCATCTACTGTGTGCCAGAATCTGTCCTTCTTTCTCCAAGGTCTGTCCTAGCATTTCAAGAAAATTCAGCTTAGGTAATGGTTCTCTTTGTTCTTTCCTTTCCTCATTGACTTTTGTTGGGTTCTTCAAGAAAAAGACATTAAAAACAAACAAACAAAAACAAAAAAAACACCCAAAACCCAACCCACAACAAACCATTTTGTATTGCTGATAATTTTTTTTGGTTCAGGAGTTCTGGAAGGACTTATCTGGGATGAGGCGAAGGGCATTTTTTGTTTTGTTAATTTCTTTCCATTTTGAGGGTCACTGCAGTTCTTCTACAATGGTGACAATTAGGTAATGAAAAATGTGTAATCCTCCTATCATGTAAAAAAAAAAACCCAGGAAATTTGGGACTTTTAGGGTTTGAGACAGTGTGGCAGACACTGTGTTGCATACTCAATAATCATTCCACAGTCTTTTCTTGTTTCTTTGTTTAGGAGGCTAGTCACAGGGATCTGATTCCCATTTCTCAGATACTCTTTGTCCCAGTCTCCCTTTCTACCAGGGTGGCCATGTGACACAGCCCCAGCTAATGAAAAGTAAGGGATGATCTTCTGGGAACAATTATGCTTCCTGATAAAAAGGACAGATAGGAGAGGTGAACTTTGCTGGCTGCAACGCTCTCCCAAGTCTTCCTGAATTTTGATATTGTGTTAAGATGTATAGTCAGGAGTTATGTCAGCCATCTTGGGGTTATGATATACAAGCATGTTGAGGTTTGGGAGCAGGAAAGTGGAGAGAGTTTGGGATCCTTGATTCTGTGGCTGATGAGCAACTTGTGTGAGATATCATGTGTCCCTATGGTTGCGTTCTTCACAATTAGTCAGATATTTGGTTTCTTGCAATGGAAGTACTAATTGTAAGGGATATGTTGTTGCTGTTGTTATGTGCTGTCGAGTCAGCCCCGACTCATAGCGAACCCTCCTTGGGTTTCCAAGGCAGTATCACTACGGAAGTAGAATTGCCCAACCTTCCTTCTGAGCAGTGGCTGGTGGGTTTGAACTGCCAGCCTAAGGGATATATATACATATATATATATATATATATATATATATGATGTCAGGGAGTCAGATAGTGGTGGTTTGTACTACTAAAAATGATAAAATGTCATCCTTTTGTCTTCTTGTGGTAGATTAAAGATGGGTACACATTCTCTGATACTACTTCCATTGAGAGATGGGATCTATTTCCTCTTTCCTTGAAACTAGTCTAATCTGTGCTTGCTTTGTCCAATAAAATACATTGGAAGTGACGCTATGTGGGGCTTGCCTTTAAGTGAACTGGCAGCTTTTCCTTGTTCTCTTGGAAGCCATCTGTTATATAAGAAATGTGATGCCTCTGATACACTAAGTCATATGGAGAGGTCCAGGAGAAGGAGACAGAAAGGGGGAGAGAAACACATGCATGTCAAGGAGCATCAAGGTGCCTGATGTGTGAAGGAAGAAGCCAACTTGGAAGTGTCTCCTTCAGCCTCAGCTGACTCCATATGAATTAGAGATGACCTCCCTCCTCACTCCAGACAAGTCCTTCCAGAACTTCAGCAATACAAAATGTTTTCTTTTTTTAAAAGTTTATATTTGTTATTGAGAATAACATGCACCATACAGAAAACATACACCAATTCAACAATTTCTCCATGTACAGTTCCGTGACATTGATCACATTCTTCAAGTTGTGAAACCATTCTCACCCTCCACTGTTCTTCCTCCATTAACATAAATTCACTTCTTCCTAAGGTTTCTATCTAATCTTTCAAGTTGCTGTTGTCATTTTGATCCCATATAGATAGCTCTTAAAAGAGCCTAACACTCAAGGCAGACATTTACTTTGTTACCATTGTGGTTGTTAAGTGCTGATGAGTCGGTTTTGACTCACAGTGATCCTGTGTACAACAGAACAAACCAGTGCCTGGTCCTTAGCCATCCTCACAGCCATTGCTATACTTGAGCCCATCATTTCAGCCACTGTGTCAATCCATCTCATTGAGGGGCTTCTCTTTTTCACTGACCCTCTACTTTGCCTGCCATGATAATCCTTCTGAGACTGGTCCCTTCTGACAACATGATCAAAGTACATGAGACAAAGTCTGGCCATTCTCACTTTGAAGGAGCATTCTGGTGTACTTCCTCCAAAACAGATTTATTCATTCTTCTAGCAGTCCATGGTACATTCAATCTTTGCTAACACCACAATTAAGAAGCATTAATTACTCTTTGGTTTTCCTTATCTGTAACTATATATATATATATATATAATAGCTAACAATGGGCAAAGTTATGATAAGTTCTTAGCCACAGCCAACCACCCTAAGGGAGCAAGTAGTTGGACCTGTGGGTGCAGGACCATGGTCTGTGGTAGTTAAAGTTGGCTGGGCCTGGTTGAGTGGCTGGGCAGCTGGTGGTAGTTATTCCCCATGATGAGACTGGCAACCAACTCCATGGTGGAATCTACCACAAGCAGCTGAGTAGCTGCTTTAGGGATGTGGTCTGCTTCCTGTATATAAGAAGTAGCTTTGGGAATGATCACCAACTTATGGCATGCTTGAACCCTCCATGTAGTTGTGTCGTTGTTCAGCAGTCTACCATGCTCTGTCAACCTTGGGACTTTCAATGGATTTGAATTAATGGCCTGCCATGTGGTTTGGTAACATTGAGACTGTGCCTTTTTACTTGTCAACCTTGGGCTTGTCAGTCTCAGCAGCCAGCAGCTATCTGTGTGAAGAAAAGCCTCTAGCTTCAGTGGGCCAGGAGCAGGAGGCAGAGCTGAAGCCCAAGGTTGAGGGGCTTTTGCCCAGTCCCTAGAGCCTGGCACTTGGAACTCATACTTAAAGCCTCCAAACTGTAAAAGAATAAACTCCTATTTATTTGACCCAACTCATTTGTGGTATATTCCTGTCAGAGTGGCACTAGGTAACCAAAACATGGTTACAGGGAACATCAAGCTCAACTGGCATAACATACTACACAAAAACATTATTCTACATCCTTCTTTGGTGAGTAGTGACTGGAGTCTTAAAAGCTTGCAAGTGGGACGGTTCCGGCAAGATGGCGGACTAGGCAGAAGGATTGCACAGACCCTCTTCAACAAAGAAAAGGGAAACCAATTAACACAGACACAGAAGATAATCTT
>NW_006922047.1:143460-152656 GCF_000298275.1 Orycteropus afer afer | reverse complement strand
TCAATGAGACGAGACAAAGTATATGTGAACTGCTGTATGGAAAGCGAATTTGCTCTGTAAATCTTCACCCAAATCACAATAAATAAAAAATAAAAATAATAAAACAATAAAACAGCACCAAAATTCTTTGGCACTTTTTCTGTTTTAGTTACTGAACTGTGAATGAATGTTGCATCTTAGGGACCTCAGGACTTTATATTATCTAAAAGTAATTCTGTCCAGGCGTGTTTTCTCTCCTTGTCATAAGTTCAGTGCATATCCTCTTTCCTCTAATTATTTTAAAAAAATGTATGATGCTTTACAATTCATGAAGAACTGTCACATTCATTACCTCATTCAATCCTCCTACCACCCTTGTGAAGTCAGAGTTATTATCACTATGCTATGGAGGAAAAAAATTGAGACCAGGTAAAGTCTGAAAGAGCCCTGGTTTTCTGACTTGTAGTCAATATTTTTTTCTTGATGAAGGTTGAGTTGGAAGAGTTTTCAGCACTGTGCATTCTCCCAACCCTCTTTCTACCTTCCACTCCTACCTCTGGATTTGAAAATCTCCTAAAGCATTGCAGTACTTTTCACACTAGCTAAAAGGTGGAAACAGCTGAGATGTCCATCAGTGGATGAATGGATAAACAAACATGTGACTTGCACACACAATGGAAATGAAATTAAAATCCTGATGCATGCCACAACATGGATGAACCTTGAAAACATCATGCTGAGCAATATAGTCAGTAGCAAAAGGACAAATATTGTATGGGCTCACTTATATGAAATAAGCAAGCATATAGAAACCAAAAGTTATTAGGGTTACCAGGGGTGGAAAGGAAGGAAAGGAACAGTTCTTTCTTAGGGAGCATCAAGTGTATGTTAATGGTGGTGGAATGATTTGGGAAAGGATAGTGAGAAATGTTGCACAACTTGAAGAATGTAATCAATGTAGAAATTGTTGCGATGGCAATACAAATATCAAACCTTACAATAAAAATAATAATAACATCACCACAATGAAAACAAAATTACACTTTACCTTTACATATCTCCAAGGGGAATGTGAAGAACATTTTCCCAGAGCTGGAAGTATATCCAGAGTCACAGGTACAGTAAGTCCCATTGACACAAGATGCGTTCTCGGGACACCGAGGACAGGAAGCTGCAGGGAGCAGAGAGGAAGGTCACTTATCACTTGGCTCACAGGCCGTCCTCTCATCACTTGGCCTTGTTTCTGAGCAGACCTTCCTGAGGCTGAGAAGGCCCTTGTCCTTTTCTTTCTTGATGTTGCAGACCATTAAAAGATTAAAGATGCCAGACCAAAGGTATAGAAATAAATGGGATTCCTGTGCATGATAAAGGACTGAGAGGTTGATGTTAAATTAATTTGAACACAAAATAACATAAATATGATGTTATTGTGCTACTCCCTACATCATTGTAGAGTTAAAAAAAAAAAAACAACTTGAGTTGGTTAAGACTGTAGTCCTAGGTTTCAATTCTGGCTCCACAACTTACTAGTTGTGTGTCCTTGGGCAAATGTCTTAACCTCCCTGTGCCTCACTTCCCTCATGTGTGAAATGGGTTATTGTGAAGATGAAGTGAATTAATACACAAGTGAAATGTTTGGAGCAGTGCCTAGCATGTAATTAGTGTCAGTTATGATTATTGTTGTTGTTACATGCTGTCGAGTCAGACTCGACTCATAGCAACCCCTCCTTGGGTTTTTGAGGTGGTATCACTTTGGAAGTAGATTGCCCAACTTTCCTTCCGAGGAGTGGCTGGTGGGTTTGAACTGTCAGCCTTCTGGTTAGCAGTCAAGTGCCTTAGGCAAAAAAGTGGTATTTGTAGGGTACCACAGGAGGTACATTCTGCTAATGGAACATGTTAAGATATCTCTTCATTTAAATAGAGCTATGTCAGAAGTCTTAATCTGAGAACGACTGGGAATGAATGGAGTCCTTGGGTGGTACGAATGATTCGTGCACTCAGCTGCTAACTGAAGGGCTGGAGATTCAAGTCCAACCAGAAGCACCTTGGAAGAAAGGCTTGAAAATCTACTTCCAAAAAATCAGGCACAACAACCCTGGGAGTACAGTTCTACTCTGACACACATGGGGTCTCCATGAGTCCAAACCCACTCTGTGGAAACTGGTGGGAATGATTGGAAGCAATGCAGTGGAGGAAACATCTCAGTCATGGGGTCTGGGGGCTGCAGCCCTGAGAAAAGCACAGCCTGCAACAGATCACAGGGAGTGGGGACTGGGCCAAGTGAAGGAGGAATGCACGCCTTGGGAGCTGGCTGTTGTTGTTATGTGCCGTCAAATCGGACCTGACTCATAGCGATCCCTCCTTGGGTTTCCGAGGCAGTATCACTATGGAAGTAGACTGCCCCATCTTCCTTCCGAGGAGTAGCTGGTGGGTTTGAACCACCAGCCTTCTGGTTAGCAGTGAAGTGCCTTAGGCACTATGCTGTCACAGCTCCTGGGAGCTGGCTAGGAGTGTAGAATCTCCCCCTCAGACCTGCTGAATCAGAATTTGCATTTCAACTCAGTTCCCTGGGGATCAAAATTAAACTGAAATTATCTTGTTCATTATCTATTGACTCATTTATCAGCAAGAAGCTCTGGTGGCTCAGTGCCTAAGGCATTTGACTGTTAAACAGAAGGTAGGCGGTTCAAACCCACGATCCTCTCCACGGAAAGAAGACTGGGCAATCTACTTCTTGCTTCCAGAAAGACTTACTGCTTTGGAAACCCAGTGGGGGTCGCTATGAGTTGGAATTGACTCGATGGAGTGGGTGTGTTTATTAGCAGAATGGTAACAATGATCATCATGTTCTCTCTCTCCCCACTGAATATTTTCTTCCTAAAACTTTGTGTGTTTTATTCACTGCTCTATCCCCACATCCTGCACATTGTGGACACTAAATACTTACAAACAGGTGAATAAAAATAAAATAAAAAAGACCTTAATTTGGTGAAATTATTCATTAAACAAACAGAAGGAACAACCCTACCTAAATCCTGGTCCCAGAACAAGCCCCTTTCATCTAGCTATTGGAGGACATGGGTGGTCCCAGGTGCAGCCTTGGTCCTTACCCTCCCTTGTGTCTGGCTGTGGAAGGGACAAGCTCTGAGTACTCACCTTTGGCCTTCAGAGCTGCAGCTCCTGGCAAACTCAGCAGGAAGCAGAGCCCTGGAAAGGGAAGCAGAAGGGAGAGGCATGAAACAACAGAAGAAAGATTCCAGAAGATCCCCCAAGGGCTGTGTTTCAATGACCTATTGCTGTGTATGTTTTAATTTTGACCCAAAGAAGTCTGGGCGTGTCACCTTTTATCAGGTGTGGCCCAAGGAAATCAGACTCATGCAGGGAGGCCAGAAACAAATACAATTTTCTACTCACTGGTCCTAGGGCAGAAACTACAGCACATCTTAATTGAGGGCCACACAGGGGTTTGCACCTAGGGAAAGGCAACAAGAAGTTGGAATTGTAGGAGAGGGCTTCTGTATGGCAAGCACGGTAGGCAGGCCTTCTGGGTTAGCATGAGGGGAACTTTATAGTGCATTTGGTGGGAAAAAAGGAGATGGTTTTATGCAGGGAATCATATGGGTCATGCCTAGAAGCGGGCAAGGAGTAACTCTGACTGTTAAGCTTGATAACAACAAGGTCTCTTTCATGGGAAATTGTATAGGGCATGGCAGGGAGGGCTAGTCAGAGACCACAATGGTTGAGAGACTGTGTGACAAAATAGGAATGGCCATGTCAGAAACTGGGTGAAAGAGCAACCACGAGAAATTATTAGATGCCGAGGAACAAAATATGTAGGCCACAAATTGACCTCATGAGAGGGTAACAAATCACCACAAGATACAGTGGCTTAAAACAACTACATTCATTTCATTCTTTGTTATGGTTTCTGTGGGTCAGGAATTTGGCAAAGGCTCAGATGGGCAGTTCTGGCTTGGGGACTCCTCCTCAGAGTCTCCTCCCAGCCAGCAGCAATATTGTGCTCTTTAATATGGCCGCGTGTCTTAAGTTAGGGTTTCTGAAGAAGAGTCATTGGCACGTCAGAATTTCAGAGTTCTAAAAGATTTCATTCAGATAACGTTTCACAGCTGTTCAGAAGGTTTTCAGCAACCATTTTTTTTTCAGAAGTGGACTGCTGAGTCCTTCTTCCTGGTTTGGCTTAGTCTGGAAGCTCTGCTGAAACCTGTCCATGGTGGGTGACCCTGCTGGTATTTGACTAGCAGTGGCATAGCTTCTAGCATCACAGCAACATATAAGCACAACAGTATATGACAACTGATAGTATAACAAACTGTCAGGCATCCTCAACATAAAGAAAATGAAAATCCTCACAATTGGACCAATAAGCAACAACATGAATGAAGAAAAGATTGAAGTTGTCAGGGATTTTATTTTACTTAGATCCACAATCAATGCCCATGGAAGCAGCAGCAGTCAAGAAATCACAGGATGTATTGAATTGGGCAAATCTGTTGCAAAAGGCTTCTTCAGAAAATGTTAAAAAACAAAGGTGTCATTTTGAAGACTAAGGTGTGCCTGATCGAAACCATGGTATTTTCAGTAGCCTCATATGCATGTGAAAATTGGACATGGAATAAGGAAGACCTAAGAAAAACTGGTGCATTTAAATTATGGTGTTGGCCACGAATATTGAAAATACCATGGGCTGTCAGAAGCAAATCTGTCCTGGAAGAAGTACAGCTGGAATGCTCCCTAGAAGAAAGAATGGCCAGACTTCAGCCTGTACTTTGGCCATGTTGTCAGAAAGGACTAATCTCTGGAGAAGGATGTCATGCTTGGTAAAGTGGAGGGTCAGTGAAAAAGGGGAAGAACTTCAATGAGATGGATTGACACCGTGGCTGCAACTATGGGTTCAAGGATAGCAAAAATTGTGAAGATGGCATAGGAATGGGCAGGATTTTGTTCTGTTGTCCATAGGGCTGCTGTGAATCAGAGCTGACTCGATGGCACCTAACAGCAACAAGAGACTTCATATGAAGCATGCATCTAGGAAAATTAGAAGTTGTCAAACATGAAATGGAATGCATAAAGATCAATATTCTAGGCATTAGGGAGCTGAAATGGACTGGTATTAGCCATTTTGAATTGGACAATCTGTTGGTATAGTGTCTAAGGTATTTGACTGCTGACCAGAAGGCTGGTGGGTCCATAGAGATACCACCTTGGAAACCCAAAGAGGGCTTGCTATGAGTCGTAATTGACTCGACGGCAGTGAGTTTGGTTTTTGGTATGGTCTACTACACTGAGAATGGCAAATTAAAGAGGAATGGAATCACATTCATCATCAAAAAGAACATTTCAAAATCTACCTTGAAGTACAGTGCTGTTAATGGTAGGATAACATCCATATGCCTACAAGGAAGATCAGTTAATACAACTATTATTCAAATTTACTAAAGCCAAAGATGAAGAAATTGAAGATATTTACCAAATTCTGCAGTTTGAAATTGACCAAACATGCAATCAAGATGTAGTATTGATAATGACCGGTGATCAGAATGCAAAAGTTGGAAAAAAAGAAGATCCATTGTTAGATGGAAAACATGGCTTTGGTGAAAGAAATTATATTGAAGACTGCTTGATAGATTTTGGAAGACCAATGACTTAGTCATTGGAAATACCTTTTTCCAACAACATAAATGGTGACTATACACATGGACCTCACCAGATGGAATACAGAGGAATCAGATCAACTACATCTGTGGAAAGAGGCAATAGAGAAGCTCAACATCATCATTCAGAACAAGGCCAGGAGCCGACTATGGAAAAGACAATCAATTGCTCATATGCAAGTTCAAGTTAAAGCTAGAGAAAATTAAAACAAGTCCATGAGAGCCAAAATATGACCTTGAGTATATACTACCTGAATTTAGAGACCATCTGAAGAATGATTGGACACATTGAATACTAATGACTGAAGACCAGATGAATTGTAGAAAGACATCAAGAACATCACCCCTGAGAACCTGGAGGACATTACTGCTGAGTGAAATAAGTCAATCACAGAAGGACAAATATGGTATTAGCTCATTATTGTAAAAAGTCAAGGAAAGGTTTATATATGGAAGAAAACTTTCTTGGTTACAAGGGGAGGGAGGGGAGGAGAGGGAACATTGCAAAAAAAAAAAAAAAAAGAATTGACCCATGTCACTTTAGTTTTGTTTATTTCACTATATGTAAATTATATTTCAATAAAATGTACTTTTTCTTTCTTTCTTTTTTTTTTTTTTAAATCATCCATGATGAAAGCAAAAGGTCATTAAAAAGACAGGAAAGGAAGAAAAGACCAAAATGGACTTCAGAAGAGACTCTGAAACTTGTTTTGGAATGGAGAGTAGTTAAGGTGAATGGAAGAAATGATGAAGTAAAAGACGTGAACAGAAGATTTCAAGACTTGAGAAGACAAAGTAAAGTATTATAATGGAATGTGCAAAGACCTGGAATTGGAAAATGAAAAGGAAGGAACCACACTTGGAATTTGTCAAGTTGAAAGAACGGAAGAAAAGATTCAAGCCTGAAGTTGCAATATTGAAGGATTCTATAAGCAAAATATTGAATGATGCAGGAAATCTCAAAGGAAGATGGAAGGAATACACAGAGTCACTGTACCAGAAAGAATTGGTCGTCATTCAACCATTTCAAGAGGTAGCATATGATCAAGAACCAATGTTACTGAAGGAAGAAATCCAAGCTGCACTGAAGGAATTGATGAAAAACAAAGCTCCAGGAATTTACGGTCTACCCACTGAGCTGTTTCCACAAATGATGCAGTGCTGAAGGCACTTGCTTGCTTATGTCAAGAAATTTGGAAGACAGCTACCTGGCCAATTGACTGAAAGAGATCTTTATTTGTGCCCATTCTAAAGAAAGGTGATCCGACAGCATGCAGAAATTATTGAACAATGCCATTAATACCACACTCAGGTAAAATTTTGCTGAAGACACTTCAAAAATGGTTGCAGCATTGACAGGGAACTGCCAGAAATTCAAGCCAGGTTCAGAAGAGCACATGGAATGAAGGATATATTGCTGATGCCAGTGGATCTTGGCTGAAAGGAAAGAATACTAGAAAGATGTTTACCTGTTTGTTTGTTTTTTTTTTTTTAATTGTGCTTTAGGTGCAAAGTTACAGAGCAGAATTTTTTCACATTCAACATTTCGTGTACATTTGGTTTCACTCCCCAATTACCATCCCCAATCCCAACTCACCCTCCTCCTCTCCTTTCCCAGGAAACCCCCCTCCCCATGCCCTTCTTGATTGTTTACCTGTGTTTTATTGACTATGCAAAGGCATTTAATTGTGTGGATCATAAGAAAATTATGGATAACATTGCAAAGAATGGGAATTCCAGAACACTTAATTGTGCTCGTGCAGAACTTGTACATAGACCAAAAGGCAGTCATTCAAACAGAACAAAGGGAATAGTAACCGGTTTAAAATAAGGAAAGGTGAGTGTCAGGGTGTATCCTCTCACCATACTTATTCAATTTCTATGCTGAGCAAATGATCTGAGACACTGGGCTATATGAAGAACACAGCATCAGAATTGGAGGAAGACTAATTAACAAACTGTGACATGCAGATGACACAATTTTGCTTGCTGAAACTGAAGATGACTTGAAGCACTTACTGACTCATGAAGATCAAAGACTACAGCCTTCAGTATGGATTACACCTCAACATAAAACCAAAAAACCAAACCCACTGCCATAGAGTTGATCCCGACTCATAGAAACCCCTTTGAGTTGCCAAGGTGGTCAGTCTTTACAGAAGGAGACTGCCCCATCTTCCTTCAGTGGAGCATCTGGCAGTTTTGAACTGCCAACATTCTGGTTAGCAGTCAAATGCCTTAGACATTGCACCACCAGAGCTCCTTCCTCAACATAAAGAAAACAAAACTCCTTACAACTGGACCAATAAGCAACATCACAATAAATGGAGGAAAGATTGAAGTTGTCAGAGATTTTGCTTACTTGGATCCACAATCAATGCCCATGGAAGCAGCAGTCAAGAAATAAGACATCATATTGCACTGGGCAAATGTGCTGCAAAAGACCTCTTAAAAGTGTTAAAGAGCAAAGATATCACTTTGAAGACTAATGTGCTCCTGACCCAAACCATGGTATTTTTCAATAGCCTCATACACATGTGAAATCTGAACAGCGAATAAGGAATAAAGAGTAATTGGTGCATTTGAATTGTGATGTTGCAAAGAATATTGAATGTACCATGGGCTGCTAGAAGAATGAACAAGTCTGTCTTGGAAGAAGTACTGTTGGGATGCTTCTTAGAAGCAAGAATGGCCAGACTTTGTCCCACATATTTTGGTCATGTTGTTAGAAGGGACTAGTCCATGGAGAAGGATAAAGTAGAGGGTGATTGAAAAAGAGGAAGACCCTCAATGAGATGGATTGACACAGTGGCTGCCACAATGGGCTCAAGAATAGCAAAGATTGTGAGGAAGACACAGGAATGGGCAGTGTTTGATTCTGCTGTACGGAGGGTGTTATATGTCAGAATCGACTAGATGGCACCAAACAACACACTTCAGCAGCTCTGGTGATGCTGTAATAGGAGCCCTGGTGGCAGAGCAGTTAAAGAGCTCAACTGCTAACCAAAAGGTCAGCAGTCTGAACCCACCAGGTGCTCCGTCAGAGAAGGATGTAGCAGTCTGCTTCTGTAAAAATTACAGCCTTGGAAACCATATGGGAAAGTTGTACTCTGTTGTAGAGGGTCACTATGAGTTGGAACTCACTGTCAATGAGTTTGCTTTGGAAGAGACTTCAGCAATCATTCATTGACTCATTGTGTAGATAAGGAAGCAGCTCCCTAGGGGCAAGGCAGCTCTGACACTAGTTGTGCAAATTTGGTGAAGTTTCTTAACTTCCATATATGAAGCATAGTGACAGCATCATCTGCCCATGGGGTTGTGATGATGACTTAAATGACGGAACATGTGCAAAACCCTGTCTACAATGTCTGGGAGAAAGTACACCACTAAGGTGAACTGCCTCTGTGCTTATTTTATTTGGACTCCAATCCTATTCTAATCCCTGATCTGCTAGTTTCATCGCACTGCCTGTTCAACCCAAGGCGATATGGCACAGACTTCATGGATAGCTGAAATTTACACATACTCTCTCTCAGAAGGTTTTC
>NW_006922047.1:138986-143010 GCF_000298275.1 Orycteropus afer afer | reverse complement strand
TATATATATCATGGACTCAAGAATAGCAAAGTTTGTGAAGATGGCACAGAAACAGGTAGTGTTTTTTCTGCTGTACATAGCATCACTGTGTGTCAGAACCAACTAGATGGCACCTGATGACAACATTTATATATGTAACAAAACATTTGCCATTTGAACATTTTTTACCTGTACAATTCAGTAACATTGATTACATTCCTTATGATGTACAATCATCACTACTATCAGTTTCTAAATTTTTCCATCACCCTTAACAGAAGCTCATTGCCCTCTTAGCAACAGCTCCCTGTTTTCCCCTCTCCCCCGCCTCTGGTAACCACCAACAAACTTGGGACTTTACACATGTGCCTATTCTAGGTATCTCATATAACCAAAATCATGTGGTTGCCATGTGAATTCAATAGTTATCTTTTGTAGCTTATATTCTTTTGATGCCCTTTACAGAGAGGGTCAATACTCTGCTTCTATAACTAAATGCCCGTGACATAAGCAAGTCATGTAACCTCTCTGTGACGCCGATTCTCCTCTGTAATGTGAAGATACTGTGGGAAAATGAACAGAAAACAATTTTAGCCTGGTACCAGGAGCAAAGTAGGTGCTTGATAAATGTGATCTTTGATTGATACTGTGGCTGTTGATCCTGGACAGTGCTAGGTCACAGAAGTTATCAAGGAGAAGAGGATGATAATTAGAACAACAACAATGAAAGATGAACAACCCCGTGGATTGGACCATCAGGAAAATTTCAGGGATATTTGAGAGCACAGTTTCAGTAGGATTGTGAGGAAGGAAACCACAATCCAAATGGCAAGGAGACAGCATTCAAAGCAGAACATAAGAACAAAGGAGAGGAAAAGGCAACAACGTGTGGAATCATGTAGCTCCAGCTTGGTGAAAGTTAGACACAGCCGTTGTTGTGGTTACACGTACCTGGAAGAAGTGATAGCACTTGCATTTCTGTGGTGCAGGTAACCCACACTCTGGCCAGCTCTAGAAGCTCTCTGCTGTGTTTGAAGCCAACTACCTTTCTAATCAAAGAAATCTCAAGAGATTTGACATACTTGTTTTAGGTCAGCTCACTTAGGAAATTATTTTCAGAAAAGTGAACTTCGCCTGTCTTTCACCATCAGATCTGTGCTTCTGCTTTTTTGTTTATCTTTGCTCTACTCTTCTGCATTTGTTTCACATGCTTCCTTGGTGGTGGGTTTTCCTAGCTGTTGTTGATATCTTTGGAATAACAAAATCAGGTGACCCTAGAATAAGAATTCCAATGTTCATGGAAGCAACAGTCAAGAAATCAGATGACATATTGCATTGGCAAACCTGATGCAAAAGACCTCTTTAAGATATTTAAGAGAAAATATGTCACTTTGAGGACTAAAGTGTGCCTGACCCAAGTCATGGTCTTTTTAATTGCCTCACATGTATATGAAAGCTGGACAATGAATAAGGAAGAACAAAGAAGAATTGATGCCTTTGAATTATGGTGTTGGCAAAGAATATTGAATGTACCATGGACTGCCAAAAGAATGAACAAATCTGTTTTGCAGGATGTAAGACTGAAATGCTCCTTGGTCATGTTGTCAGAAGGGAGTAGTGCCTAGAGAAGGATGCTGTGTTAGGCTGGGTTCTCCAGAGAAGCAAAACCAGTAAAGCTTATATATACACATACAGAGAAAGAGAAATTTATCTTAGGAAAATGGCTCACACACTTATAGAAGCTGGCAAGTCCCAAGTTCTTGGATCAAACGTCAAGCTGGAGGCTTTTCCTGACTCATGCAGCTGCAGGGGCTGACAAGCTCAAGGGTGGCAGGCAGTATACTGGCTGTTGACTCCAACAAATGGTGAATCCAAGAACTCCAGGCCGAATGGTGGATTGTTTGCTCACGGACAGTTGTAGGCAGCACAATGGGTTCCTGATCCACAGAAGACTGTCTCTTTTCCCAGGATGTCCATAAATATATTGGAAGAAGGCCACATCCCTAGGGAAACTCCCTTTCAACGGATTGGCTGCTCAAAACATATACATCAGATCCCATCATGGGAATAACCCACATCACAGTTGCTTAAACCACACAGAATTGTGGTCAAGCCAAGCTGACACAACAGCTCCAACTATCACAGATACTATGCTTGGTAAAGTAGAGGGTCAGTAGAAAAGGGCAAGAGCCTCCATGAGATGGACTGACACGGTGGCTGCAATGGTGGGCTGAAGCAGAGCAAGGATTGTGAGGATGACACCGGACCAGACGGTGTTTCGCTCTGTTGTACGTGGGGTTGCTATGAGTCAGAGCTGACTCTATGACACCTAACAACATGTCTGTGTTTATAATCTCATTTGGGAAAGGGTTGTCTTTGTTATGGCAATGAGGCAGGAGTGGTGCAGCGTGTATCTTGAGTCAATCTCTTTGGAGATATAAAAGGGATTAAACAAGCGAGCTAGGAGGCAGAGAGGAGGGAAGACACATGCCAAGGCACGTGAAGATCACCCAGGAGCAGAAGCTCAAAAACGCAAGGACCTTCCTCCAGAACTGAGAGAGAAAAAGCCTTCTCCTGGAGTCAACATCCTGAATTTTGATTTTTAACCTCCTAAACTATGAGAAAATAAATTTCTGTTTGTTAAAGCCACCCATTTGTGGTATTTCTGTTATAGCAGCACTAGAGAACTAAGACAGGAGTGCCTTTAGTTACATCGCATTGCCTGAGGAGCTGTACGTGTCTTTGGGGTGAAAATAAATCATAAATAACTTTTGTGGCTCTGAGCTGGCTAAGCCAGAATCTTGAGTATCTCTGTTGGTATCTGAAGTTTCCAGTGGAGCTATTTTCACAGATTTTTTTTTTCCTTCCAGCATATGGCATTCACCAGCTCTGAGTCCGGTTATTGTTATTAGGTGTTGCTGAGTTGATTCTGCTTTATGGTGATCCCATGTGTGTCAGAGTAGAATCATGCTCCATAGACCCTTATTTTTCCTCATGGGGTTTTTAAAGCTGTGATCTTTTGGAAGCAGATTGCCAGGTCTGTCTTCTGAGGTGCCTCTGGATGAATTTGAACTGCCAATCTTTTGGCTAATAGTTGAACACCTAAATGTTTGGACCATCCAGGGACTCCGTTCAAACTCCAGTAAAGGATGTGTGCTGAAATGATTTCCTTTATGTGGTCTTTTGGCTTGGTTCTTTGAAATAACAGCTTGAGAGATTTCCCCCATAAACCCCGAGGAATTACCTTTACCCTAGTTTTCTACCCCAGAGGGTTTCTTACTTTTGTCCAGGTTGATTGTCATTTTCTGGGTAAGCTGTAAACAAGGATCTGACTTGACTGCAGTGAGTGAGTGTGAGTGATCCTGATCCAGAGTCATAGCCTGTGACTTTCTTAACTGTAAATATGGTATGTGAGCTCTATGTGACCATTGCAACGGATTACCGCACCCAGAAGAGAAGCAAAGAGTGCCAAGGGAGTGATGGCCGGTATCAGAATTGGCAAAAAGGGAGAGTGGAGGTAGTCTGATCTCACCTCATAGAAATCAGCTTTGGGCTGACCTTGATTTTAATTGTGCCCTCTGAAGTTCTGATGCTATTATTACTACCACCATTTTATAGGGTGATAAATATATTTGTTCTGTTGGGGCAATCCAAATCAATTGCAGGATATGGGAGAAAATATCTCTAATTCTTTCCCTCCTTCAACAAATATTTATTAAACCAAATATTATTAAGTGACAGGATCTGTGATATCTTTTGGGGATACAGAAGTGCATAAAATTGATACAAACATTTCTACATAGAACATAAAACCTAGTGAGGAAGTCAGAAAATTAAAAAAGTATAACCCATATAAAGCTAAGCCACATCATAGTCAAGTCTTGGCAAAGATGGCACTTTCAAAGAAGCACCATTCAACATCAAAGAAATAAACAAAAAGCTACCACTACAGAATTACAAAGGAGCTCTGGTAGCATAGTGGCTAAGGCACTTGACTGCTCACCAGAAGGCTGGCGGTTCAAACCCACCAGCCACTCCTCAGAAG
>NW_006922047.1:88672-118770 GCF_000298275.1 Orycteropus afer afer | reverse complement strand
AAAAAAAAAAAGAAGTATTAAAAGAAGATGGAAGGAATGAACAGAGTCAATGTACCAAAAATAATTGGTTAATGTTCAAGCATTTCAGGAGGTAGCATATGATCAAGAACTGATGATATTAAGGAAGAAGTCCAAGATGCACTGAAGGCTTTGGTGAAAACAACACTGCAGGGATTGACATAACAATTGAGCTGTTTCAACAAAATGATGCAATGCTGGAACCACTCATTTATGCCAAGAAATTTAGAAGACAGCTCCCTAGCCAATCGCCTGGAAGAGATCCATATTTGTGCCCATTCCAAATAAAGATGATCCAACAGAATATGGAAATTATCAGCCAATATCATTAATATTACACTCAAGTAAAATTTTGCTGATGGTAATTAAAAAATGATTGACTAGGAACTGCCAGAAATTCATGCCAGATTCAGAAAAGATTGTGAAAAGAGGGATGCCATTGCTGATGTCTGATGGATGTTGGCTGAAAGCAGAAAACACCAGAAAGTTGTTTACCTATGTTTTATTGACTATCGAAATATATTTGACTGTATGGATCATAACAAATTCTGGATAACATAGCAAAGAATGTGAATTCCAGAACACTTAATTGTGCTCATGCAGAACCTGTACATAGACCAAGAGGCAGCCATTTGAACAGAACAAGGGGATACTAAATGGTTTAAAATAAAGAAAGGTGTGTGTCAGGACTGTGTCCTTTCACCATACTTATTCAATCTGAATGCTGAACAAATAATTTGAGACGTTGGACAATGCGAAGGACACAGCATCAGGACTGGAGGAAGACTCAACAACCTGTGATATGTAAATGACACAGCCTAGCTTGCTGAAAGTGAAGAGGACTGGAAGAACTTACTGATGATCAAAGACCACAGCCTTCAGTATGGGTTATACTTCAACATGAAGAAAACAAAAATCTCCACAACTGGACCAATAAACAACATCACAATAAATGGAGAAAAGAATGACATTATCAAGGATTTTATTTACTTAGGTCTATGATCAAATGCCCATGGAAGCAGCAGTCAAGAAATCAAATACCGTATTGCATTGGGCAAATCTGCTGCAAAAGACCTTTAAATTGTTAAGAAGCAAAGATACCACTTTGAAGTCTAAGCTGTGCCTGACCCAAGGCATGGTATTATTAACTGCCTCATATGCATGTGAAAGATGAGCAATGAATAAGGAAGAATTGATGCATTTGAATTATGGTGTTGGAGAAGAATATTTAATACACATGGACTGCTAGAAGAATGAACACATCTATTTTAGAAGAAGTACAGCTAGAATGCTTTTCAGAACTGTGCATAGTAAAACTTTCTTTGATACACTTTGGACATGTTATCAGGAGGACCAGTCCCTGGAGAAGGACAACTTGCTTGGTAAAGTAGGGAGTCAGTGAAAAGGAGGAAGACCCTGAATGTGATGGATTGACACAGTGACTGCAACAATGTATTCAAACAAAGCAAAGCTTGTGAGAATGGGGACAAGACTCCCTAGTGTTTTGTTCTATTGTATATAGGCAGTGGAGGATTACCCAGTAAGCAAGGTAAGCACTTAGTAATCTTTGATGTGGTGAAAAATACATGAAACTGTTCACTGTAGGTTAGTAAGTAAACTTGTGCTTACCTTCCTTACTGGGTCCCTGTCTGCAATTATAAATTTGAAAAGAAGCTTTGATTCTGTAGGAAGGTGCTGTGGGGTTGGGAGAGAGATGAATTCCAGACATACTTAGGAGCAGAATGTTTGATGTGGTGAAAAAATGTGAAATTGTTCGCTACCGATTAGTAAGTATCCCAGGCAAGGCTGTGCTTACCTTGCTTGTTGGGTGATCCAACGTTGTACGTAGGGTCACTATGAGTTGGAATCAACTCAGTGGCACCTAACACCACCACAAGCCCCTGTGTGATTTCTCCTCGCCAAAGTGTTCATCCTCATTTGCCATGGCTCTCCCCCTCACTCTCTATGCACCAGTTATACTAGTCTGTGTTTCCTGGGCACAAGTTCTTATCTTACTTTAGTCTTTGCACATGCCTCCCTCTACTTAGAATGCCTTCTTCCTTAATCCCCACTTACCCATCTCCTCCTTGTCTTTCAAGGAGCTCTGGTAGCATAGTGCCTAAAGCACTTGACTGCTAACCAGAAGGCTGGTGGTTCAAACCCACCAGCCACTCCTTGGAAGGAATGTTGGGCAATCTACTTCCATAGAGATACCACCTTGGAAACCCAAGGAGGGGTCGCTATGAGTTGGGGCTGACTTGATAGCACATAACAACAACCTTGTCTTTCAAATATCAGCCACAAACTCACTTCTTCAGATTGGTCTTCTTTGATTACCACACCTAAAAGGCAGTCCTGCCAAATCACCCTCATTCCCATCACACTTATAGTTCCTTAATTATATGATACAAATTATGCTATACAAATCCAGTAGTGATGATGGTGGTGGTAGTGATGGTCGCACCAACAGTAGTGGCAGTGGTGATGTGATGTGATCGTGGCAGTGGTGATGATAACGCTGGTGCAGATGGTGGTGGTTGTGGTGATAGTGGGGGAGGTGATGGTATGATGTCTTGGTGGTGATGGAGGTTAAGATGATGGTGGTGATGGTAGTAGTGATGAAGGTGGTTGTGAAGTGGTAGTGGTGATGGTGGTAGTGATGATGATGGTGAAAGCCAGATACATTAAGAACAGAAAGTGAAGAAGTGGAGACAGTTAAGTGTAGTTAGTCAACTCTAGACACAGTTGGGACAAGAATGTGATGGAGGGCAAATGAACAGAGGGGCTTCCTTGGGTAGTTGGAACAGAATGAAATTAGCTGGCTCCTGGGGTTGCCAAGGCCATGAGTCTTACACAGAAAGTTTTCTGGGCTTTCAACATTCTGCTGCAGCTTGGTAGGCAGGTTCAACAGCTGTGCAGTGGGACTTCCTGTTCTCTGAGTGGTCCTCTATGGGGGATGTGACAGTTGGAGGTAGGGATTGATGAGACAGAGTGTGCCACCTAGTGGTCAGACCAAGGTAGCTATGTGATTACAGTCTGGCTCTGGAGACAGATTGCCTGTGTTCAAGTCCTGGCTCTGCCACTTATTAGCTGTGTGACTTTAGGTAAGTCACTTAACCTCTGTGTCCCTCAGTTATCTCCGTTCTTGGAGAACTGAAATAATCTCCTAACTGGTTATTCTTCCATTCCATCTCCACTTTGCAGCTGGGAAAGCTTTCTGAAAGATCATACCTCTGCCTCACTGCCTCATGGATACTAAAAAACAAAAACAAAAACAAAACAAAACAAAAAAAGCAAACAACCAAACTCACTGCCATGGAGTCAGATCTAACTCATCGTGACCCCTCCTTGGGTTTCTGAGGCAGTATCACTACCGAAGTAGATTGCCAACCTTCCTTCTGAAGAGTGGCTGGTGGGTTTGAACCACCAGCCTTCTGGTTAGCAGTCACATGCCTTAGGCACTATGCCACCAGAGCTCCCCCTCATGGATACAGGAGAGCTTAATGTACTTAGTGCAGTCCATCATAACATTCGTTCAAATCTGGACACTCCAGACTCATCTCCTATCCTTTCTCCAGCTGTCCACCTGTCTTGTGCTGGTCTCTTGGTTCTGCTGCCTCTGCTGCTGCCATTCTCTGCCACTGCTTCTTGCCATCTCTGGTGTCACAGCTCTCTTTCTCCTGGATCGAGGAGGTTAAACGCAGGGACCTCAAATCCAAAGGGCATGCTGCATTCCTGGCTCCTCTTAATGGAGTGAGATTTCCTCCTTCTGCCTCTGGGGTGGCTCATTTTAAGCCAAGCAAGATGGTAAAACGATCAATCCTCACATTAGGATTCCACACAACTTATTTGCATGGTCCCACTCCCAACGGGGTGCCATATACTAAACTTACATTATTAGTAAGCTATCCAATCACCTTGGTGGGCCATAAACTCCCCACAATTGTGTAGTCCCACCTGGTCAGTTAGTGGGAGTCACAAAAAGTATGGCTAGATGAACCATATTAAACAATTCACTGCACCACACACACCCCTAGGTAGAGTTAGGTACCTCCCTGCTCTCTGTTTATATCATATTTAATCAAATCTCAGATGTCAGCAATTTTAAGGCACACCATTGTTTTATGTACCATCAAGAGAAAGAAACCAAACTAACAACTAAACAATGACACACTTTCTTATTTCTTAGAATTTGTATTTTATCTGTATTGAAAGAGCTACTATATTTATTTCAAAATTGATTTTTACCACATATTGCTCTTGCATGCTTGAAAAGGAAAACAGAAGTGGAATAAATTGGTCCAGATATTCTCGAGACATCTTCATATTCAGAATCTTTTAAACCCCTTTACAATGCAGAGCTATGGATGTCCATGTTTCTCCACACCAGTTCTTCTCAAGATGTGGTCCCAGTCCAGCAGCACCATCATTGCCAGGGAACTTGTTAGAAATGAAGACTCTCAGGTCCTACACCAGACCACCTGAACCAGAAACTCTAGGCTGGGGCTCCGCGGATTGTGTTTAATGGGTCCTCTAGGGGATTCTGATGCTGAAGTTTGAGAACTCTGTTCTACACCGTATCATTGTCTGGTCCATCAAGAGTTTGGTGATGCAGCATTTATTAAAGTCACCCATAAAAGAACTAGAAATGATTGATGGCTCTCCCCCAGCCTCACACTGGATTACAGTCCATAAATATAACCCAAATCCATCTGTGGTGACAAAATGAGATTACAATGCCTTTTGATAACCCAGGTATTACAGCATAAACCTCCAGGGGTTTCCTTGCCAGAAAGCAAGCCCTCTACAAGTTTCTTCTCAGTGGAGTTGTACAGGAGCTTCCACTATAATGCTCTGGGTAGGTTTATTCCTGCCTCAAATGTTGCTAAACAGAATATATGTTACTTCCTCTTCATTTTAAAGCATTCAAAATAACAATGATTTCTCATAAACCATGTTGCATATTCACATGGTAAAGCCGGGATGAGTGGCTTCTACTTGATTTTTTTTTTATTATTTCTTTATTTTTATTGTGATTTGGGTGAAAATTTACAGAGCAAATTCACTTTCCATACAGCAGTTCACATACACTTTGTCTCATGACATTGACCACAAGTCACCACAATGCAACAGTCCCCCTCCCACTTCCTCCTGACAGTCACCTCTTCTCTGTGTCTATCCCTCTGTGCACACCTGCCCCCTGAGCTGTCTCCCTGTGCATAAACAGCCCTTCTTTCTCCAATCTACTTGATTCTTAATCCTTTACCGTCTCAAGGATTATTATGCTTGGCAGTTGGGCTTAACTCTTGTAAGCGTTGGTGTAGATTCCTGTGCAAACTGTGCTTTTAAAAGACTCATGTTTTATATTCCCTCTCAGACAAAAAAGGCAAGTCTGAAGAAGAAAACAACGAATCACACAAAACCCTGTCTCCCAGACAGACCCAAGATTAATGCTTGTGGCCAGCCTCCCAGCCACTCCTCCAGGCACAGATGCAGAGAGGCTGAGCAGATGGATGTAAGGCTCTCTCCTCTTGGCTGCCCTGCCTCTTTCATCGTGTCCCTTGTTTCTCACTCTGGAAGTCAGCTTCCGCCTTTCCTTGCCTCCCTTGTGGATGAAGCACAGGTCTAGGCTCTGCCAAACACAAGTGTCATTATTTGAATCCCAATCTAAAAGTGCAGAAAGCAAGAATTTCAGGGGACCTATGCTGGCAGGAGTAGTAGCAGCTACATAACGGTTCCTGAGGTGCCAGTGCCAGAGGATCAAGAGGTGGCACACAGCACCTGGGCTGGGCCATAGTGGTGTAGAGACTATATACACACACACACACACACACACACACACACATATATATACACATAGTGTCTGTGCCTGTCATGTGGGAAATTACCTTAATGCAATGAGAGTCTTCAAGTTCTATCAGGTGTTATGGGCTGAACTGTATCCCCTCAAAATATGTGTGAATCCCTAACCACTATACCTGTGGAGCAAGAAGGTGAGGAGTGTCTGGATCAGAGAGCTCTAAAGGGCAGCAGCAGTTTGGAGTCTTTTTTAACTACAGGGTTTGTCTGATATATGGTTAGCAGGTGTTGGAAGCAGTTTTGCAGCTATGTCAAGTAGGTAAGGATCCCTAGTGGTTCAGTGGTTAAGCACTTGGCTGCTCATTGAAAGGTCAGTAGTTCAAACCCACCAGCCTCTCTGTGGGAGAAAGATGTGGCACTCTGCTTCCATAAAAACTTATAGCCTTGGAAATCCTTTGATCCTTCATCTCACCTGCTTTGGACATGTTAGCAGGAGGGATCAGTCCCTGCAGGAGGACATCATTCTTGGTAGTGGGTCAGTGAAAAAAAAAAAAAAAGGAAGACTCTCAACAAGATGGATTGACATAGTGGCTGCAACAATGGACTCAAACATAGCAATGATTGCGAGAATGGCACAGGACCAGGCTGTGTTTTGTTCTGTTGTACTCAGGGTAGCTATGAGTCAGAACCGACTCCATGGTACCTGACAACAAATGAAAAACATTGTCTCCCAAATTATTTGCTGCTCTTTGGGAAGGGTCGATGTCTTACACACCTTTGTTACTCCAGCATCGAGTATTTAACAATCATCTGATGCGCCGTAGGCAGTTACAGAAAGAAATAGTACACATATGTGCTTGAATATATAGTGAAATTTGTGAGAGCTGGAACTCGATAGAACTGCATTGTTTTTCCAGGTCTTGCAAGTTTTCCATCTCTGACCATATCAAGTCTTACTACTTTTCTATCACTATCTATTATTCGAAAGCAACTAAGTTTTTGTTTTTTGTGATAGGTTTCCACCTTACACAGGTTCTGGCTTTCACAGGTTTTGTTGTATAAAGATCATGAAGGAATTCCTTACAGTGATTGTTTCTGGGAAAGAAAACAGGGATGCAGTGACTCCCATTTAAATTTTCCTATGTGCAGATTATTACCTATATAATATTATATATACATTATGTTTCTAAAAAATTTTCTATTATGTATATATAAAAATATTGTTGTTATGTGCTGTCCAGTTGGACCCGACTCATAGCGACCCCTCCCTTGGGTTTCCAAGGCAGTATCACTACGGAAGTAGATTGCCCCATTTTCCTTCAAAGGAGCGGCTGGTGGGCTTGAACGGCCAGCCCTCTGGTTAGCAGCCTCAACTTCCAGGTCTGGTCCGACCCTACCCGAGGGCCTAAGCTCATCCCTCAAGAAAGGAAATTAGACTTTCTCTGCCGAGGCTGTAGGAAGCAGGGCTTCTACCTACAGGGTATTTCGTCGCCTTCATGGCCCTGAGGAAGCCTCCGAACTCCCCCGGCGGGAGAGCGTGAGCCTCCAATCACTTCCGTTCTCGGCGGTCCGAAACCGGAAGCGGAAGTGCGCGGCGGCGGCCGACCGCAGCTGCTGTAAAGGGGCTTGAAGACGCTGCTGTGGGAGTGTCTCCGCACGGCTTGCAGGTGCAGCCAGGCCCCTCGGGAGAGCAGGGAGGGGCCGAAGGGCCAAGGGCGCCGCCTGCGAACCGGCTCCCTCCCCTCCGTTGTCCCAGGGCGGGGCGTGGACCCACAGCGCCGACCTGGCTGCCGGAGCGACCCAGCTCTGTCCCTCGCCCTCAGATACAGCCCGTCCGGCAGACAGGACTGTCATCCTTTCGAAAGAGAAATCGCGGGAATACAGTCCAGGTCTGTCGCATCGATCAGTTGGATAATTTATTATAAATGGACTCCCCCAAACGTAGTCGAGGCAAATCAAAAGTGTGGAAGCTAGGAGACAATGAAACTCTGCAAAGGCTGTCAAACATGTTCTTGTGCTGCTTTCTTAATCAGGCGGGGCAGCCCAAAGGGTATAAAGCAACCCCCAAGCTCAGGTGTGTAACACTAGCCCAACCCTCTCCGGTCCTCCCCCTCTGTGGTCGTTGTTGTGGTGTCTGTGGGAAAATTGCCGCAAGAGGGCCCTCCCTACCCTACCCATCTTAAGCAACATAATCTTGTATTACTATATCCACGTTTCATTTGTTGGGAGATTTAGTGTTACTTAGTTTTGTAACTGGAAAGTTAGGTTTAGGTCTATATGTGCCACATGGCTTGAGTGGCCTGACGTTGATTTGAAAAAATTGCACCCTTAATCAAGGGGTGAATTTGTGATAGGTTATTTTGGGAGAGAGAATTTGGACCCGCTAGCTACCTTGAAGATGGGGCAATCTACTTCCGTAGTGATACTGCCTCGGAAACCCAAGGAGGGGTCGCTATGAGTCGGGTCCGACTCAACGGCATATAACAACAACAACAACAAGCTACCTTGATGGCACATAACAACAAGCTACCTAAGGAGGGGTCACTATGAGTCGAATTGACTTGAGGGCAGAGAGTTGTTTTTTGTTTTTTTTTTAAAGCTAAATTTGGTGTAGCTTAGTTTAGTTTTCCTTCCCTCTTTCCCTTCCTTTCTAGACGGATTTTAATTTATGACTCGCACTTTGACTGTGGGCTTTGGTGTTTTTCACTGTGATGTGAGGTTATCTTAAGAGAAGCTGTTTCTCAATTGTGTGTATGTAGTCACAAGTCTTAGCATCAAGGAAAAGGAGAACTATTCAACTCTTTTCAAGTGGCTCCAGCTGTGACCCCTAGCCTGCAAGTACTCACAAACCTTCAAAATATAGGGGACTCCAGGAAAAAAGATGACACAAGCTTTGTTATGTTAGTACCAGAAATTGAAATGGAGTTGACCATCAGTGGGATAGCTTTTACTGTTTTCTTTCTTATAGTGGAGTTAAAAACTCATTTCTACTGAGATGAAGGAAAAATTAATTCTGGAGGAAAATTAAGTACCAGATTTCAATTAGAAGAGTAAGGCATTTGTTTCCATAAAGAATACTTGCTTTGCCTTGCCTTTTTGGAAGGAATTAGCATTGTTTCTATCTTAAAGACACCTGAGACCTAGTGTTGTGATGTTTATTATATGATGGACAGTCATTTTGAGTCATCCTTCTATTTAATTTATATGTTATATATAAGTTACAATGTTGGGTGTGTATATGTGTGTACACGTGGCTTCTTACACTAGCTATATTGCATGCATTATTCCTGTGGAGTGTTAATTGTTTGACACCTTTTCATTAGGATGTCCTCAATGAACCAGAAAACAGTGTGAGTGAAATAGATACAGAAATTGTCTATTCTAGCTGGAAAGACAGATTTTAAACACATAATGTCAAGTGATATAGGAACATGTAACTGGAGAATTTGTTGGGGGTATAGTTTTGGTGAGGGAAAACAAAAGGGACAGATGTGTGAACTTAAAAGATGATTTGGATGTAGCTAAACAAGTGGGAGCTCTGGTAGCATAGTGGTTAAGGCACTTGACTGCTAACCAGAAGGCTGGCGGTTCAAACCCACCAGCCACTCCTCGGAAGGAAGATGATGGGGCAATCTACTTCCGTAATGATACTGCCTTGGAAACCTAAGGAGGGGTCGCTATGAGTTGGGCCCGACTCGACGGCACATAACAACAACAAACAAGTGGCCGTGGGTTATGAGTGGAGGGAAGAGAACATTTCAGATTGTTTAGCTATCTAGTGCTGCTATAATCTGATGGTGCAGTACCTAAGGCATTTGACTGCTAACCAGAAGGTTGGGGGTTCAAAACCACCAGCCACTCCACAGGAGGAAGGTGGGGTGATTTAGTTCCATAAAGATTTACTGCCTGGGAAACCCAATGGGGGTTGCTATGAGTCGGAATCGACTTGATGGCAGTGAGTTTAGTTTTTGGTTTTATAACAGAAGTGCCACAAGTGGGTAGTTGTAACAAACAAATTATTTTCTCATAGTTTAGGAGGCTGTATGTCTGAATTCAAGGCAATGGCTCTAGGGGAAGGCGTTCTTTCTCTGCTGGCTCTGGGGGAAGCTCCGTGTCTCTTAAGTTTGTTTCCTGGTTTCTTGAAGATCTCCATGTCGCCTGACATCTGTCTTCCCCATCTCTGCGTGCTGACTTGCCCTATTTAATCTCTTTCATATCTCAGAGGAGATTGACATAAAACATACCCTACATTAATCCTGCCTCATTACCATAACGAGAGCAGCCATTCCTAAATGGAGTTAAAGCCACAGGAACAGAGGTTAGGATTTATAGCACATATTTTTGAGGGCCGTGATTCAGTTCCTAACACAGATGTAGTAAAAGCCCGGTGTGTTTCAGAGCCTAGAAGAGACAGGGAAAGCTAAGGAGGAAACAAAGTGCAGATTGGGTGAGTGAGGCTGGAGAGGAAGACCAGGCCTTGAAGGTCAAGGTAAACTTTGGACCTTGTTCTAAGGCCACTGAGAACCCACTGACTCAGTTTTTAAGTAGGGGAGTGACGTGATTACATTTCTGACTTAAACAAAGCAATAGCTGCTGGATTGAGCATGGAATCTAAGAAGGACAAGAATGAATGCAATCATTATGGAAGTGTGAATGCTTCCTCACTCGGATGATGGTGACTGAGACTTGAGGACTGGAATTGGAAAAGTTGGAATGTTTGAGACGTGTGCAGGGTGGATATTTCTTGAGTCCCTGTTATGTGGCAGATTTTACTGCTCCATAGGAGCTCTGGTAGCATAGTGCCTAAGGCACTTGACTGCTAACCAGAAGGCTGGCAGTTCAAACCCACCAGCCACTCCTCGGAAGGATGATGGGGCAATCTCCTTCCGTAGTGATACCACCTCGGAAACCCAAGGAAGGGTCGCTGTAAGTCGGGTCCAACTCGATGGCCCATAACAGCAACAACAACAGCAATCTACCACATAAGGAGCTCTGGTGGTGCAGTGCTTAAGACATATGACTGCTAACAAGAAGGTTGGCAGTTCAAATTCACCAGCCACTCTGTGGAAGGAAGACTGGACAATCTACTCTGGTAGAGATACTGCCTTGGAAACCCAAAGGGGTCACTCTGAGTTGGAATCAACTCAAATGGCAGTGAGTTTGAGTATCTACCACATGATATAGAGTGGAGGTCAACAAACTATGACTGGCACAGTAAATAAAATAAACTCAGTTTTATAACTTTTATTGGAACACATTACTTACATATCTGTGACTGCTTTCACAATATAACCACAGGGTTAGGTAGTTGCAATGGATATGATATGGCCCATAGAGCCTGAGATATTTACTATCTGGCCCTTTATAGAAAAAGTTTGCCAATCCCTGATATATAAAGTATTTAATATGTGTCAGACACTGTTCTGGTGGCTGGGGATGAAATCCTGAAAAGGAGGACACAGATCTGTACTTAGTTTACATAGTAGTTGGGAGGAGAGAAGCAAAAACACCTAAATCAATCAATCAATAAATAACAACTTGATAGGAGTAGGAGGGAAACAGCAGATTTAGAGGTATTATGAGAGAATATCAGAGGAGAAAGTCCTTTTATTTACTTTTGTTTCCTGGGAGGAGCCAGTGGCAATTACTAGGGCTTGGAAGGAAGGCTGGGCAATCTACTTCCGTAGTGATACTGCCTCAGAAACCCACAGGGGGTTGCTATGAGTCAGGTCTGACTGGATGGCATGTAACAACAACAGCAACATCATGGTCTGAAAAGGAGCCTTCGTGGTGCGGTAGTTAAGTCTCAGCTATGAACCAAAAAGTCAGTGGCTTGAACCCACCAGCTGTTCTGCAGGAGAAAGATGTGACAGTCTGCCTCCGTAAAGATTCAAAACCCTCTGCTGTTGAGTCTATTCCAACTCATAGCAACCCTATAGAAGAGAGTAGAATGCCCCGTAAGGCTTCCAAGGCTCTGTAAAGATTACAGCCTTGGAAACTCTGAGACAGTTTGGCTCTGTCCTATAGAGTCACTGTGAGTCAGAATTAACTCGATAGTGACGGGTTTTTATGTTGGCCTGAAATATGGGAGCTCTGGTGGCGTAGTGCCTAAGGCATTTGACCACTAACCAGAAGGCAGGGCCAGGCAGTGTTTCGTTCCGTTGTGCATGGGGTCACCATGAGTTGGGGGTGTACTTGATTGCAGCTAGCAACAGCTAGGATTTTTAGACTGTCTATCCTAGCTAGAAGAGCTCTGGTAGCGTAATGCCTAAGGCACTTGACTGCTAACCAGAAGGCTGGCGGTTCAAACCCACTAGCCACTCCTTGAAAGGAAGATGGGGCAATCTACTTCTGTGGTGATACTGCCTCAGAAAACCCAAGGAGGGGTCGCTATGAGTCGGGGTGACTCGACGGCACATAACAACGTCATCCTGGCTACAGGCTCACAGAAATGGAATTACATGAGCAACCCCTGCTTGGTGCTCTGCGTCCAGCCTCGCCCCTGTTACTGTTCTCTCTCTTTTCTTGCACACCTACTGAGACTTCTCAACCCTGTACTGGTGTCATGGTGACTGAATTGGGGGAATCAGGATGAGTGTGAATAATGATGTACTCCGGGCTCTGTCCCCACTTCTCCACCCAACTGAAGAAAAAAGGGAAGGGGAAGTATGGAGTTGGCTTAGGCCTGCCCCAGGGAATCTTCTAGAAGGTCATAGAAGGAACAGCAATGGAGGAGGGGTCCCCATGGCAGAACCTGGGCTCTGTGCTTGGTTCTTGAGCCCTTAGTCAGACAGGACCCGCTTGGAGCCAGCAGCAGCAGGGCCCCTCTGGAGAACTTTCCTGGCTGTCCCTTGTGAGATCACTGAAAGCAGCACGTGGCTGTATACATTTAAATGAATGAAAACTTGGTAAAGTGAAAAGTGTAGTTCTTCAGTCACCTAGCCACATTTCAAGGGCTCAGTGGCCACAGGCAGCTGACTGATGTCTGTGGTTTTGGTCGGCGCAGACAGGACAGTCCTGTCATCTTAGAAAGCTCATTAGACAATTTTGAAATTAAAAGGCTATCACGTTTCTCAGATGCAGTGGAAGTCCTATTTGAACAGGTATAAAAGGTTACTGAATTCATGTGTATGTCCCAGGAGGGGCCCTGGGAACTTCTAAAAGTATTAAGAGATGAAGCCTAAACTTTGAATGCCTTAAAGAAGCAGTTTTAGGAACAGCTCTCTAAGCTGGTAAGTGGGGGCTCTGCAGTGCTATTCAGCATAGTTACAAAGAGAGCTAAAACTTACACTGCAGGATTTGCTCAATTGTTGACAGAAATTAGATTCAGTTGTTATAAAGAGTTTTTTTTCTGTCACCTTTTTTTCTTTGCTGAGTATTTTAGAGTAACTCCAAGCTATCCTATCACTTTACTCTGGCACACTGTAGCACACATATATCTCAAAAAATATTGACACCATCTTATAGAACCACAAGGTCATTATGACCTACCCCACAGAATGAACAGTTATTCTTTTGTATCATCTGATATCCAGTTCACCATCATATTTCCTCAGTTGTCAGAAACATGCTTTTTATAGTTTCAAATTACTACTAAAACACGTTTCTTACAAATTTGACTGAAAAAAAGTAGCAGGTACAAAGGGTTAGTTGCTAAACCACTTAAGTCTCAATCATGGTAGAACAGTTCTTCCCCCACGCCATTTTTCATACCACAGACTTATGGCTGTGTTATGGATTAAATTGTGTCCCCCACAAAATCTGTGTTGGATACTAACCTCTGTACCTGTCGCTACAGTGGCTGTGTTGCTTCCATCTTCTTTTGATGCTTTTTGTGTTGTTTCATGTTTTGCTCATAAGATCCTTTGGTATCTCAACTCCAGGCTTGAATTGTTTCTTCCGTTCTCTCAGCTTTGGAAATGCCCAGTGTGTTCTTCCGTTTTGTTTTTCTAATTCCAGGGCTTTTCACATTTCATTATAATGCTTTCCTTTTCCTTCACCAGAGGAGCTCTGGTGGCACAGCAGTTAAAGCAGTTGGCTGCTAACCAAAAGGTTGGCAGTTCAACACACCAGCGGCTCCATGGGAGAAAGATGTGGCAGCCTGCTTCCACAAAGATTTACAGCCTTGGAAACTCCGTGGGGAGGTTCTACTCTGCCCTGTAGGATTGTTGTGAGTTGCCATCGACTCCATAGCGGTGGGTTTCCTTTGTTTATCTTTATCTTTCTGAGTAACCCTTTGAAATCTTCTGTTCATCTCTTTTTCTTTTCTTTTTTTTTTATTTACAGAGCAAGTTCACTTTACATACAGCAGTTCACATACACTTTGTCTCATGACATTGACTGCAATTTACCCCAATGCAACAGCTCCCCTCCCACTTCCTCCTGATAGTTACCTCTTCCCTGTGTCCATCCCTCCATGCACTCCTGGCCCCTGAGCTGTCTCCCTGTGCATAAACAGCCCTTCTTCTCCCATGACTGTTCTCTCCAAGGAGTGTATCTACCTCAGGTACATGTTCAACTCATATGCCTGTCTTTTGTTTGACTGGAAGCCGTAGGTGTGGGTTCAATTCCAGACCTGAAGGGCAGCTAGGGGCCATAGTCTCAGTGGTTCCACCAGGCTCTATCACACCAGCAAACCTGGTCTGTTCATCTCTTTTATATCCTTATTTCTTCCTTTTGCTTTAGCTACTCAACATTCAAGATCAAGTTTCAGAGTCTCTCTGACATCCATTTTGATGTTTTCTTTCTTTCCTGTCCTTTTAATGATCTTTTTCTTTTTTCCTGTTGATGTTCTTGTATTTTATTGACTGTACAAAGGGATTCAACTGTGTGGGTCATTACAAATAACGGACTGCAAGAAATAGGAATTCCGGAACACTCAGTTATGCTCATGTGGAACCTGTATATAGACCAAGAGCAAGTCTTGAATAGAACAAGGGAGATACTGCATGGTTTAAAGTCAGGAAAGATATTCGTCAGGGTTGTATTTTTTCACCACACTTATTCAATCTTTATGCCGAGCAAATTATCTTGAGAAGCTGGACTGTATGAAGAAGAATGCAGTGTCAGGATTGGAGGAAGATTTGTTAACCACCTGAGATCTACAGATAACACAACATTGCTTGCTGAAAGTAAAGAGGGCTTGAAGCACTTACTAATGAAGATCAAAAACTTCTGTATAGATTACACCTCAACATAAAGAAAACAAAAATCCTCACAACTGAACCAATAGTAGCATCATAATGGATGAAGGAAGATGGAAGTTATCAAGGATTTCACTTTCATTGGATCCATAACCAACTCCCAAGGAAGCAGCAGTCAGGAAATCAAATGACATATTGCATTGGGTAAATGTGCTACCAAGACCTCTTTAAAGTGTTAAAAAGGAAAAAGATCACCTTGATGACTAAGGTGCACCCGACCCAAGCTATGGTTGTTTTCAGGCCCTTATATGTATGTGAAATCTGGGCAACGAATAAGGAAGATCAAAGAAGAATTGATGCATTTGAATTATGTTCTTGTTGTTAGGTGCCGTGGAGTTGGCTCTGACTCAAAGCGACTCTGCACAACAGAACTAAACACTGCCCTGTCCTGCATCAGCCTCACAATCCTTGCTATACCTGAGCCCATCGCTGCACCTGCTGTGTGAATCCATCTCATTGAGGCCTTCCCCTTTTTCGCTGACCCTCTGCTTTACCAAGCACGATATCCTTTTCCAGGGAATGGTCCCTTCTGACAACATGACCGAAGTAGGTGAGACCAAGTCTGGCCATTCTCGCTTCCAAGGAGTGTTCTGGCTGCACTCCTTCTAGGACAGATTTGTTCTGGCAGTCCATGGTGCTTTCAGTGTTCTTCGCCAACACCACAGCTCAAAAGCATCAGCTCTACTTTGGTCTTCCTAATTCATTGTCCAGCTTTCACATGCATATGAGGCGATTGAAAACACCAAGGCTGGATTTAGGCGTACCTTAGTCTTCAAAGAGACATCTTTGCTCTTCAGCACTTTAAAGAGGTCTTTTGCAGCAGATTTGCCCCATGCAGTATGTCGTCTGATGTCTTGACTGCTGCTTCTGTTGGTGTTGATTGTGGAACCAAATAATAGGAAATCTTTGGCAGCTTCAATCTTCTCTCCATTTATCAAGATGCTGCTTATTGGTCCAGTTTTGAGGATTTTTGTTTTCTTTATATTGAGGTGTAATCCATACTGCAGACTATAATCTTAATCTTCATTAGTAAGTGCTGCAAGTCATCTTCACTTTCAGCAAGTAAGGTTGTGTCATCTGCATATTGCATGTTGTTAATGAGTCTTCCTCTAAACCTGATGCCATGTTCTTCTTCATATAGTCTAGCTTCTTGGATTACTTGCTCAACATACAGATTGAATAAGCAGGGTGGAAGGGTACAACCTTGACACACTCCCTTCATGATTTTAAACCTTGCAGTATCCCCTTGTTCTGTTTGAACAACAGCCTCTTGGTCTATGTATAGATTCTTCATCAACACAATTAAGTGTTTGGGAATTCCCATTCTTCTCAATGTTATCCATAATGTGTTGTGATCCACACAGTTGAATGCCTTTGCATAGTCAATAAAACACAAGTAAACATCTTTCTGGTGTTCTTTGTTGTTGTTGTTGTTGTTTGCCGTCGAGTCGGCCCCGACTCATAGCGACCCCTCCTTGGGTTTCCGAGGCAGTATCACTAGGGAAGTAGGATTGCCCAACCTTCCTTCCGAGGAGTGGCTGGTGGATTTGAACCGCCAGCCTTCTGGTGAGCAGTCAAGTGCTTTAGGCACTATGCTGACATCAGCAATGATATCCCTCATTCCATCCATGTTCTCTTCTTAATCCAGCTTGCATTTCTGGAAGTTCCCTGTCAATATATTGCTATAACTGTTTTTGAATTATCTTCAGCAAGATTTTACTTGTACATGACATTAATGATATTGTTTGATAATTTCCACATTCTGTGGGATCACTTTCCTTGAATTGGGAACAAATATACTCTTCCAGTCACGAGTAAGTACCTCTAGTGCAGCATCCATTTGTTGAAACATCTCAATGGGTATTTTGTCAATTCCTAGAGCCTTCTTTTTTGCCAGTTCCTTCTGTGCAACTTTGACTTCTTCCTTCACTACCATTGGTTGTTGATCATATGACACCTCCTGAAATGGATGAGCATCTACCAATTCTTTTTGTTACACAGATTCCGTGTATTCCTTCCATCTTCTGTTGATGTTTCCTGTGTCATTCAATATTTTGTCCATAGAATATTTCAGTATTGCAACTCAAGTCTCAATTTTTTTTCTTCAGTTCTTTGAGCTTGAGAAATGCTGAGTGTCCTCTTCCCTTTTGTTTTTCTAACTTCAGGTCTTTGCACATTTCATTCTAATAATTGACTTTGTCTTCTTGAGTTGCTTTTCGAAATCTTCTGTTCAGCTCTTTCATCTTGTCAATTCTTCCATTCACTTTAGCTACTCTCCATTCAAGAGCAAGTTTCAGAGTCTCTTCTGTCATCCATTTTGGTCTTTTTTTCCTTTCTTGTCTTTTTAATGACCTTTTGCTTTCTTCATGGATGATGTTCTTGATGTCATCCCACAATTCCTCTGGTTTTCAGTCATTGGTGTTCAATACATCACATCTATTCTTTAGATGGTCTCTAAATTCAAGAAGAATATAATCAAGGTCATATTTTGGCTCTTGTGAACTTGTTTTAATTGTCTTCAGCTTCAACTTGAACTTGTGTATGAGCAGTTGATCATCTACCACAGTCAGCTCCTGGCCTTGTTTTGGGTGTAGATACTGGCTTCTCCATCATGTCTTTCCACAGATGTAGTTGATCTGATTCTTGTGTATTCCCTGTGGCGCAGTCCATGTGTATAGCCACAGTTTATGTTGTTGAAAAAAAGTATTTGCAGTGAAGAAGTCATTGGTCTTGCAAAATTCTATCATGTGATCCTCAGCATCATTTCTATCACCAACCCCATATTTTTCACCTACTGGTGATTCTTCTTTGTTTCCAACTTTCACATTCCATCAGCAGTAATAATCAGCATATCTTGATTGCATGTTTGTTCAATTTCAGACTGCAGAAGTTGGTGAAAATCTTCAATATCCTCATCTTTGGCTTTGGTTGTTGGTGTGCAAATTTGAATTATAGTAGTATTAATTAACTGGTTTTCATTTTAGGTGTATGGATATTATCTTATCACTGACAGCACTGTACTTTAGGATAGATCTTGAAACATTCTTTGTGACAATAAATGCCACACCATTCCTCTTCGATTTGTCATTCCTGGTATAGTAGATCATATGATTATCTGATTCAAAATGACCAAAACCAGTCCATTTCACCTCATTAATGTGTAGAATATTGATATTTATGCATTCCATTTCATTTTTGTTAACTTCCAGTTTACCTAGATTCATACTTTGTACATTCCATGTTCCGATTATTAATGGATGTTTGCAGCTGTTTCTTCCCATTTTGCGTCATGCCACATCAGCAAATGGAGGTCCCAAAAGCTTTACTCCATCCACATCATTAAGGTTGGCTCTACTCTGAGGAAGCAGCTCTTTCCCAGTCATGTTCTGAGTGGCTTCTGACCTGAGGGGCTCATCTTCTGGCACTATATTGGACAAAGTTTCAGGGCTATTCATAAAGTTTTCTAGTACTATACCAGACAGTGTTTCACTACTATTCATAAGGTTTTCACTGGCCAGTTCTCTCAGAAGTGGATGGCCCCTTCCTTTTTTCGAGTCTGTCGTAGTATGAAAGCTCTGCTGAAACCTGTCCACCATGGGTGACCCTGTTGGTATTTGAAATACTGGTGGCATGGCCTCCATCCTCACTGTAGCACTTAAACCACCACAGTACGGCAGGCTGACAGATGAGTGATAGGTCAAAATTAAGAGTGGTAGAAATGATATCAGTGGGCTGTAGCAAACTGAGGAAGAAAAGAAGTCCTGGAGTCCACAGTGATGCCAAACAGTAAAATAAAAAGGTGGCAGGTTGAAAGAACCATCCTTCATAGAAGAATGCCAACCGATAAATGTGGAAGGCCTCCCTGGAATGAAAAATTACTGTTTCATGGGCACCACAGGAGCACATTGCTAGGCAGAAAGATCAGTGGCTGCTGAAGTGACGGATACAAGGTGGCTGTGGAACAGGATATGGACAAGTTCTCTGAGCATTCAGCCCTTGAATCTCAGAGTTGAATACAGAGTTCTAAATCGAGAATGATGTTACAAGTCACGTTGCATGCAACTCACTCCTGGCTGTGTGCTCATACCTCATTCCCTTTCTCCATCCATCAAGAGACATCCTCTTCTGCTGTTACTGCTTGATTCTTCCAGGGCTTCTCTATGTAAGTACAAGGAGATGCAAGTGTATATTCCTTTTTCCCTGTTTCTTACATAAAACGTAGCACACTGTAATACACTCTTTTATACCTTGCATTTTTTTTTTTCCAACTTAACATATCCTGGAGATCCTTCCATTCAGTTTAGAGAGGGGTCTATTTTGTTTGTTTGATTCATTTAAAAAACATTTTATTTATTTATTTATTTTGTGGTGGTTGTTAACTGCAAATCCTTTTTGCAAAAGAAGTATTTGTCAAGTGAGTATTTTCAGCTTGGTAGGCCATACAATCTTGTAACAACTATTCAACTCTATTTTTGTAGCAAAAGTAGCCATAGACAATATGTAGAAGAACGGGTGTGGCTATGTGCCAATAAAACTTTATTTACAAATACAGGTGGAGGGCCTGACTCGTTGACTCCTGGTATAGGTTCCTTGCATTGGGCCTTTTCCCTAGTGATAGCCAGGCATTGCACGTAGAACTGGGGTGCCCCTTGCTGAGTCAGAATGTGTGTGCTCTGTTAGTAATCAGTCTCCTTCAAGGCAGTAGTGGTGGGGCTCATTCAGGAGTGGGTATTTCTGGGTGTCACACAGAAGAACATGTGCAGATATATGATGCTGGAAAACTGCAGGACCCTGGCCTCCAGGGGTGAGCCAGGGGTCATGCCTTCCTTCCTACACCCAGGTGCCAAGTGCTTTTTTTCAAGCCTGCTTTGTCCTAGAAGCTCTGCTGGGGTGGGGTGTGCAGGGTGAGCAGGACAGACGAGTTAGGCTTCCTGGAGTTTACTGCTCACTGGCTTCCTCAGGGCTGCAGGGCGTCTTTTGCATTGACTTCATTCTCTTCGTAGTAAAAACCTGTGTTTGTCTCCTCAGATTGGCCCTGGGCTTCAGGGGTTAGAGAGCTTCAGCCCTCTGGGGCAGACAGGAGGTATTGATGGTTTGGTTCCTTGTAAAAGAGCCTTACTGAGTTAATTGGAAATTGGGCAGGATTATTTTGCCACCCCTGTGGTAGCCAGAGTCTCTGCTTGATGCAAACTGTTACATTTGCTCAGCTGCTAACGGAAAAGGTGGGCAGTTTTGAGTTCATCCATTCGTACCTCAGAGGAAAGGCCGGTGGTCTGCTTCTAAAAAATCAGTGCAGTCTACTCTGATGCACACGGGGCCTCCACGAGTTGGGATTGACTGAATGTGCTCATCTGCAGACCCCTGTTGGCACTGGGCTGGGTAAGGGCTGGTTTTCCTCACCATGAGCCTGCCTTCCCTACCAGCAGGGATTCCGTTGTGCAGTCTGGTCTCTCAGGTGGGGCCAAGAGATGAGCTGAGTGCAGCCGGACAAGGGATTGTCCACGTCGTGGGTGTGGGTGAGTACAGGCTGATAGCAGACCGCGTGACTGCTCTGGTCAGAAGGGGTGCTTCCCTGGGAAATGTCAGTCTGAGAATGTTCTAAAGACCCTTTTGTCTGAGAGGAAAGCTGAGGCTGTTGCGGGACGCTTCTTGGGTTCCTTTTGCTTACCACGTGCCAGCCCTCCTGTCTTGCTTTCCTCTAGTCTCAGAAAAAGCTCTGTCCTACTTCCTCCTATTTATTTATGTTTAAATTAAGATTAATTCACATGCCGTAAAATTCACTTGAAAAAATTGTGGTAAGTATGTATGTAACATAACGTTTATCATCTCAACATTCTTCGCATTTACCAATTCAGTGACAGTAAAACTTTATTATAAAAACAGGCAGAGGGCCAGACTTGCTCTCCCCTGGTTTAGAGACAGCATCTGTGACATTAACTGTGTTCATCACATTGTGCAGCCATCCCCTTATCTGCCTCCAGATTTTTCCATCACTCTTACCGGAAGTGCAGGGTCCCTTAAGGGGGGAAAAATCACCCTTTTAAATTGTGGCATTTAGCACATTCACAGTGTTATGTAACCACCACTTCCATCTAGTTCCAGAAGGTTTTCATCATCCCAGAAAGAAACCCTGTACCCATTAAGCAGCCACTCTCCAGCCCCTGGCAACCACTAGTGTATTACATACTATAAATATATATAGTCAATTTCATACCTTCTTTCTTTCTGAAGGAGCCCTGTGCGTCATATTGTATTGACTATATATATTTATAATATGTAATTATAAATATCATACCTTCTTGCTTTCTGAAGGAGCCCTGTTGTACAGTGGTTAAGCACTCAGCTGTGAACTGAAAAGTCAGTGATTCAAGCCCATTGGCCGCTCCATGGGAGAAAGATGTGGCAGTCTGCTTTCATACAAATTGCATCCTTTCATACAAATTGAAAGCCTAAGTTCTACTCTGCCCTATAGTGTTGCTATGAGTTGGAGTTGATTCAGTGGCAATGGGATTGATTTTAGTTCTGGTATTTCTTTCTGAAAGAAGTTAAATTTTTTTCCCCAATTCTTTTTAGACTGGGAATCTCAACTTAAACCCAAAGAGTCAACTTCCATGAAGGATATTTGGGAGGAAAAATCTTCTTATGATGTGCAGATGGTAAGTGTTATGATTGAATTGTGCCCTCCCAAAGTACATGTTGGAATCCCAGCTCCTATACCCATGGATGTAATCTAATTTAATATAGTGTATTCACCATCCACAATGCAATCTAATGTAATGCAGTTGATTAGTTTGGGTCATACCAGTGTAGGGTGGATCCCAAGTCTAATCACTTCTGAGCTATGTAAAGAGCAACATTGATACAGAGACATGCATGTACAGAGGAAGACAGACACTATCTGATGATGATGAAGACAGATAAATCTACATGTTTAGGAACTCCAAGGATTGCCAGGAGCAACTGGACACTGAACTAGGCAAAGAAGAACTACCTCTTGAGCCACATCCTGAACTTGGACTTTCAGCCTCCTGTAACTGTGAGAAAATAAATTTGTGTTCTTTAAAGCCACCCATTTATGGTATTTCTGAACAGCGTTGCTTGGTGACTAAGATAAGGTTATTGTTGATTCTCAGCCACAGGAGACATTGAGGAAATGTGAGTTGGCAGTGTAGCACCAGAACTGGGAGATGTTCGAGGTGGGGCACTTCCTCAGGGAGAAGTCGTGTCCAAGAGGAGCATATGGATTCATGGGTTTGGACAAACTCTGGCTGTCACTCAAGACTCTCCCATCCCAGAGAATTCCACAAGTAACATTTCTATGGATGTGAGTCACACATGTACTTATTGTTTGAAATATAATTAACTCGTGGACACCTGTGAGGAAAAGGTTGCTTGCCAGAGATTCCCGGGGAAAGCTGTGATAGGATAAATCCCTGTGTACAGAGCACTTAGCTTCTTCAGTTTCAAGAGCATGGACTGCCTAAACAGTGCATGTCTCCAAAGACACTGGAAACGTGTCCCTGACAGGAAAAATCCCTGTGTGGGTCACAGGTGCAGGCAAGCTTCTCCTCATCACACACTCTCATCAGGAGTAGACAGTCTGGAGAGGAGACATCATGGATGTAATTGTGGTGGAACACAATTCAGGAGGAAACTGGACTGTACACAAGAGAACATACAAGGGAAGACCACTTTGATTGTGAGGGATGTGGGAATGTTTTTGGAGATCCCTCACCCTTTGGGGGACGAGGGAGACCCACCCCAGAAGAAAGCCCTTTGTCTGGCGTTGGTTCAGGAAAGCCATCAGAGCTGGCTCACATGGTCAGGGCATACTCCGCCCTCTAGCCCCGAGTTCCCTCCACTCCAAACTCAGAGCTTTCTAGAGTTTAGTTTCCCAATCTGAGGGTTGGCCAAAGGTAGGGTTACGGTTTGCACTGAGCCTGTCTGTCCCAGAACCAGTGAGATCCCTTCTTCTGTGCCCTCCCCCAGGCCTGGGTCAGCACTGGAGTATCAGAGACCCTGGCCTAGTAGAGGAGGTGTAGACCCAGACTGTAGAGACCCCTGCTCCTTTCCTTTGCTGGGAAGCTTCTGGAGTGCAGGGGGCCTCCACTCCACATAGCCTGGTGTGGCCTACAGACATCGCTATGACAGACCTTGGGCAGTGTAGACACCCCACTTGCTCCCTAGGTCCTCCTTCTCTTTCTGGGTTTTCACTCTTATTTGGATAGAGATTATCCTGCTTGGGAAAGGGTGCTGGGAAGTTCATTTTCTGAGCCTTACATGGAGCTGCTGGATTGTGGGACGTTGTCTGATCTGTCAGGGAGCTCCGGTGGTGCAGTGGTTAAGCACTTGGCTGCTAACCACAAGGTCAGCAGTTTGAACCCACCAGATGCTCCATGGGAGAAAGACGTAGCAGTCTGCTTCCGTAAAGATTTAAAGCTCCGGAAACCCTCTGGGGGCAGTTCTTCTCTGTCCTGTGGGTTACTACGAGCCAGAATCAACTTGATAGCAAAGGGTTTGAAGGTTTGGTTCTGACCTGATAGTTGCTGTGACCCCACTACAGAGCATTCAGTACGTCATCATATGGGCCTTAGCTATGCTGGTTGAATGAAGGTGTGAGTGGCTAGATGCTGGGTGAAGGCATTTCTAGACTATCAGGTGGATCATGTGAGGGAGGGAAGATGAGCCCGTGAGGGCCAGGTGTCCTCTCTGGCTTCTATAGGCTGTTTCTTCTCAGAATAGGCCTCCAGCACCTTTCTCAGAGCTCCATGTCCAGCCCAGCAGGTCCCTTAGTGGTACCCACCAAGGATGGGACAGGAAGGGCTTCTGCCTCTGCCTCTGAGCTCAGGGAAAACAGGGAGGATCAGAGTGCCCTGAGCAGCAGAGGAGGTTTAGAGAAGTTAAGCAGGTCATCGCTAAAGACACAGCTCATAAGTGGTTGAGCCAGGTTTGGAGCTGGGAGTTTACTCCAGGTCTAACTCCTGAGACCACACTTTTTACCACCAGGCTCTACTGTCTGTGTGGAAAAACTAGAGCAAGGATCACACAGCCTACCATTCAGATGGTGGTGCTGACCCAGCAGCTGTCCTCCTGGGACTGTGCTTGGTGTCACTGAGTTTTGTCCCAGTCATTCAGACCCCATGGGGTAGCACTGAAGGCCTCCAAAGCAAGAGTACTGTTGGCCAGGGACAGAGCAAGGCCTTGGGGCCTCACTTTCCCTGGTCAGCCACTGGGGCAGAGCTGTTCTTAGGATGGCGCCTCTAGGCTCAGCTTTCCAGCGATCCTGGGCCTCTCCGCACTGCCTCCCCGCACCCCCTGTCATGCGGATACCCCCACACCATCTACTCTTAGTGGCTGGTTTCACCCCATTCCCTGCCATGTCCCCAGTATTAGCAGTGCTCAGTCAGTATTTGTTGAACAAACATAGAAATTCAATGGCTAAGCTCCTCAACATATTTTCTTTAAGAAGAGTTACCTGTTTGACAATGAAGGCATTTGTGTTCAGACACAAGGGCTCAAACCTTTCGGTAAAGTAAAACGTCTTGCAGTGTCAGTGGGGGCTCATGGCCTGACCACTCACCAGGGTCTCCCAACCTGAGAGGTATCAGGTCTGCCTCTGCATTTCCTTGGAGATCCTCAGTGAAGGCTGGCACCTGCTGTGGGGAGGAGTGTGTGTGTCACTAGGTCTTCTGAGCACAGGACCCCTCATGCCAGGAACATCCCCGGGACCTCAGTGTGCTCAGTACCCCTCCTTGCCTTTTCCAGGGGCCGGGGCTGTACCTGAAGATGTGGACTTGGCCCTCAATGGGACAGAGGCAAGCACCTTTGACTGAGGAGGACCTGCCAGCTCTGCCACAGTTGCCTTGGTCTTCTAGATACATGGTACGCCTAGGAGATGGTTTGCGGTGAGGGCCCCACCAGAGCCAGGAAGGGTGGGCTAGGGATTTCTGTGGTGAGGGAAAGGGAAGGCAGAGAGAAGGGGAACCTAGGTCCTTTAATTGGGAGTCGAGAGTGTGGAGGAGGCCCAGGCTCAGCCCAGGTGAGAACACCTGAGCAGGCTGCTTGTCCCCAGGTGGTCATAGGCCCTGTGCAGGTCCAGGGGTAGAGGTCAGCAGCCCACTCAGGACCCTACCTTTCCTGCTGTCCTGCCTTTTTTCCTCCCATCCTTCCTCCTGCCCTCACCCCTTCATGATCTGGAAGGCTGCAGGAAGCAGTAGATCGTGACCCAAGGGCTGGATAAGGGGTGTTCAGCTGGGTGAAGGCCTCTTGGCTCAGGGTGGAGAGAGTATGAGAAATGATGCCATAGGGCTCATCCTGAGCCCTGTCCTGGGGAGAAGGGGGCCTCTCCCACCTGTCCATCACTCCCCTGGGAGGCCCTGCTGTGCACAGTCATGAGAGGGGTCCTTGCCCACAGCTGACTCCATAGACAATGCAGCACTGATTCGCCCCACTGAGCTAGCAGCAGGACCGTCCACAGGCCACCCCAGACCTTCACTCAGCGGATTCTAAGCCTCCCCTGCTTACTGAAAGTATCCTGGGCAGCCCTGAAATCCCAGGACCACCTTCCCACTGGGAGAGAGTGAAGCATCTTGCCTGGGTTGCCATTGGCCTGATACCCTTGCCCTCCTAGGATTCTCCTGTTTGTTGCTGAAGAAGCAGGTCCCTCTGGGATTACTGTGGAGGGAGGATTAGGAGCCTAGGGCTGGGACCTGTGGCCCTGGCCCAGGGCTGTGCAGAGTTGGTTTGACTCACTGGCCCCACATTCTGCCTGGCTCCTCCACAGCTCACAGGCCTCCTCGTCCCACAGCATCCCTGATGCTGCATGTGGGCCTAGGGCTCATTTTCCGGCTCTTAGGGTTATTGGAAACATTGGTGATGCTTTGAAAAATGATAAGTTTCTTGTTACTAAAGGTTTGTGTGCTCATTCTAGAAAATTTTTGCAATGGCTGAAACAATCAACGCTCCTTTGGCTTTCACCCCACCCTCTCCCTGGGTACTCGGTAATGTCTCAGGAGCTCCCCTTCCAGCTCGCTCTCCCCCTCTCCCTTTATCCAGATAAATATTCCTATATGAGGCCACTTTGGGAAGAGGTGCCTTTTCTGGGTTGGACTTCTCAGGTAACCTGACCCAATCATTGTCCTCAGAGTTTATTTGAGAGAACTGCTGTCCCTATCATCAGCTCTGTTCATTAAACACCTTGTGAAAGCTGGACACTGAGCCCCCTCACCCCTTTGCATGCGGGCTGAAGAGGCAACTGCTTTGAGCCCAAAGACCTGTAACCCACCCTGCCTGGATTTTCTCTCTTGCCTCGGTTACTTTTCACCTCCCATCCACCAGCAAGCTCTGCTAGCTTAACCTGCAAAATATAACCCACCAATGGCAGTCCTCCTTGTCCCGCTGCCCCCACCCTGCCCAGACCTACTGTTAGCTCTCTCCTGTACCACAGAGACTGCCCTGGCGAGGCTAGAGGGATCCCTGAGAAACGTAGGTCAGGTTCACACTTCTCTTGAGGAAGCAGCACCGTTCCAGGAAAGTTCAGGTCTTTTCTCTCTCCATAGGGCTTCCTTCTGGGAACCACCCTCACTGGGTCTCCTGCACTTGTCCTGATGCCCCGCAGCCTGCCTAGCTGTCCCTCCTGTCTGCCTTGCCTCCAGCCTTTCCCTGACTGGGGGCACCCCTGCTGCTGGGGGCTGCTCAGAGAAGGCTCTCCCTACCCTGGGTACCCTCTCTCCATCACATTTTGGGATTGAAATTCCATCACAGTGATTAGCTTAATACATTCAAGAATCAGATAAATCTCATCATAGTAAATGGGGTGTCCCTTTTATCAGATACATACTACAGAGCAAGTTCAGTTGGGGTGAAGGGCAGTGAGTAGAATCTCACAACTCTGTGGCTGTAAATGGGACCTTCTTTACTTTGTCCAGGGATTGAAGGTGCCAGTGCAGATCCAGAGGGTGGCGATGCCTGCGCTGGGCCTCTCTGACGTGCAGGTGGCTGAATGCACTGGTGAGTGAGTGCTGAGCAGAATTTGCTGTCCTTCCTGTTATGTTCTCTCTCCATTTGCCCTGACTGCAGGCATGGTGGGGTACCACCAGGTGATACCCATAAATAAATTTCTCGTTACTTACGTATTTGGTGTCTTAGTTTCCTAGTGTGGCTGTAACAGAAATACCACAAGTGGGTGACTTTATTGAATGGAAATATACTTTCCCACAGTTTAGGAGACTAGAGGTCTGATTTCAGGGGAAGGCTCTCTGTCTGTCCTGGGGGAGAATCCTGGTTTCAGCTTCTCTAGTGTTCTGTTCAGTGTTCCTTGGAGATCTCCACGTGGCTCCTGTCTTCCTCCGTTTGTACTTGCTTGCTTCTGTGCCTAATCTGCTCTTTTTATAACTTGAAGCTGTGATTAGATTTAGGAAGCACCCTATGCTGTTGTTGTTGTCGTTGTTGTTAGGTGCCATCAAGTCATCTCTGAGTCATAGCGACCATGTGCACACCAGAACGAAACACCACCCGGTCCTGCGCCAGCTCTGCGATCCCTGCTATCCCCTCTGCAAGCCCATCGCCACAGCCACTGTGTCAGTCCATCTTGTGGAGGGCCTTCCCCTCCTTAGTTGACCCTCCACCTTACCAAGCATGACATCCTTCTCCAGGAAATGGTCCCTTCTGACAACCTGACCAAAGTAGATGAGACAAAGCCTGGCCATTCTCGCCTCCAAGAAGCGTTGCGGCTGCACTTCCTCCAGGACAGATCTGTTAGTTCTTTTAGCAGTCCATGGTACTCAGCATTCTTTGCCAGCACCGCAGCTCAAAAGCATCAGTTCTTCTTCGGTCTTCCTTATTCGTTGTCCAGCTCTCACATGAATATGAGGTGATTGAAAATATCATGGCTTGTGTCAGGCACACCTTACTCCTTAAGGAGACATCCTTGCTCCTCAGCACTTGAAAGAGGTCTATTGCAGTGGACTTGCAGGTGCTGCTTCCATTGGCGTCGATTGTAGAACCAAGCAATGTGAAGTCTTTGACAACTTCAATCTTTTCTCCATTTATCATAATGCTGCTTACAGGTCCAGTTGTGAGGATTTTTTTTTTTTTTAATATTAAGATGTATTTGATACTGCAGACTGTATTTTTTTTTTTAAATGGGGTAACAGTAGATTTTTCTTTTTCTCTCTATTTTTTTTTATTGTGATTTGGGTGAAAGTTTACAGAGCAAATTCACTTTCCATACAGCAGTCCACATACACTTTGTCTCATGACATTGACTACAGTTTACCCCAATGCAACAGCTCCCCTCCCACTTCCTACCGATATTACCTCTTCCCTGTGTCCATCCCTCCATGCACTCCTGCCCTGAGTTGTCTCCCTGTGCATCAACAGCCCTTCTATTCTCCCATTATTGTTCTCTCCAAGGAGTGTATCTACCTAGTGTAAATGTTTGCCTCATGTGCCTATCTTTTGTTTGGCTGAAAGCCACAAGTGTGGGTTCAGTTCCAGACTGGAAGGGCAGCTAGGGGCCATAGTCTCAGTGGCTCCACTAGGCTCTATCAGACCAGTAAACCTGGTCCCCCCCTTTTTCTTTCCCCAAATGATTTTGAGTTTTGTTCACGTTGTTCTCCCACTCCATCCAGGATCTCCTACATAGATCCCCCTCTGACTGGTGTAGCCAAGCTTTTGACAAATGAGGTTAAAAGTCACTTCTTATGGGAAATAGGGGAAAGTTAGCTCTGGAGTAACAAATAACATTTTGGCTTTAATTGCAAAGCATTTGTTTCCTTCCAGCAAGCCTTTGTAATAAGAATAAACTTGTTTCTTAAAAATATCATCTGATCATGCATTTGTGATCTGTATTCTATTATTGACAGGGACTAATTCTTAGATGTAATGTGCATGTTGCTCTTCTGTGTATTTTTGGTAAACCCTCTGGGCTGGTCTCTATGTTGTTACTATTGAAGGGATTATGGTTGTTGTGTGAGGAGAGAAGTACGGGGCACATCACAAGCAAGATGCCTCCCTGCACTGTGGAGGTCCATCCGGCTGGGTGGTTGGAGTTTTCAGTGAAGACCACGATGAGACATGAGAACTTGATCTGGGTAAAACAGAAGAGTCTGAGAAGGGAGAGATAAATTTAAGCTTCTTCTTCTTGTTAGTTACCTTGAGTCAGCTGTGACTCATGGCAACCCCATGTACAACAGAACAGAATGTTGCCCCATCCTGTACCGTCTTCATGACTGTTGATATGCTTATGTCCATTGTTGGGGCCAATGTGTACTTTTAGTGCCTTCTAAGTCTAATGGGCTCATCTTCCAGCACTGTATTGGACAATGTTCTGTTGTGATCTGTAGGGTTTCTATTAGCTAATTTTCAGAAGTAGATCGAGACCTTTCTTGCTAGTCTGTCTCAGGTTGGAAGCCTCGCTGGAACCTGTCCACTATGGGTAACTCTGCTGGCATAGGAAGTACTGGGCACAGCTTCCCACCATCATAACAATATGTAAGTCATCGCAGTACGGCATACTGACAGGCTAGTGCTGGAAATTTAAGCTTAGAGCAGGTTTTTCCACCTTGGGGTTATTGACATTTGGGGCTCTGGTGGGGGCTGATCTGTGCACTGTAGGAGGTTGAGGAGCATCAGTGGCCTCTATGAACCAGATGCCAGTAGCATCACCCTTCCTCAGTTGTAACAAGTTGGAAATGTTCCAGACATTGCCACATACCCAATGGGGAACAAAATTACCCCTGGTTGATAAGCACTGGCTTAGAACATAATAATTACTGTATTATTTAGCTTGCCCAAGCGTCGGACTGTTGAGAGATTTTGGAGAGAGGGTTTCAAGCCTACGCCACCATCTATAAAATTCCTTAGAACAGAAAGCCTGGTGTGCTGAGGGGCTCACAGAAGGCTTGTGAGAGGAAGCAGAGGGAAGCAGATAGTGATGTGAGCTGACAGGAGAGGGTGTAGGCTATAGATCATCCAGGGCCTGGAAGGTAGGAGAAGAACCTTGGCTGGTGATCTACTTCTGGACATCAGCCAGTGAAAACCCTGTGGATCACAACAGTTTGATGCACAACTGATCGT
>NW_006922047.1:87040-88543 GCF_000298275.1 Orycteropus afer afer | reverse complement strand
AACAACAACAACAACAAAGACCACTCCCAGGTTTGATGATTTGCTAAGACACCTCGCAGGACTTAGCATTTGGGGCTGTGATTTGTAGCACACTCATTGTTACAGGAAAGGATACAAAACAAAATGAGCAAAGACAAAAGACACGGGGCATGAGGTTTCAGGAAAGCAGGTGTGAGCTTCCAGTGGAGTCTCACAGGATGCATTCAGTTCTCTTAGCAATGAGCTGTGACAGTAAGTGTGAAGTGTTGTCCTCCAGGGAAGCTCATTAGACACTCAGCACCCAGAGTTTTTATTGAGACCTGGTCACGTAGGTGCCCCCCTGCCTGGCACATCCCAAAATTCCAAACTCCTGGAAAGAAAGTAGTGGTTCAGCATAAACCACATTGTGTGTGCACAGTCTGAACACAGTGAGCCACTCTTATTAGCTAGGGTGGTGGGAACCCTCCCAAATCCCAAGTTCCCACATGCAGACCTTGAGAGCAGGGCTTTCTAAGGCTGGCAGCCAGATCTGCTGTGGGAACTCTGCCCTACACAGTGGGGAGAGTGGGGCAGTCTGAGACATGTGCAAGAGGCAAAGGCAAGATAATTGGGTGGAGACACATTCACTTATTAGGCAATACCCAACACTAATGTGTCAGCCCATGTGAGGATGGGCTGTGGAGTGTGGAAGGAAGAGGATACAGGCTGGTCCTTGCAAAGCTTTCAATCTGGTAAGGGTGAAAGAAAAGAAACACCAACGGAAGCAAATAAACGTCTAATTAAGATAGATAAGGGCTGTTAAGAAAAGAGGAGGGTCCTGGTAGAGACAGGAGAGAAGGGGCCCTTTATATCAGGGAGTGGACCCCAGGAGGGGGCACACTGAGGGAGTGACATCCAAATGGAATCAGAAAGATAAGCCATCTTGGTTAGGTGTTGTTGTTGTTGTTATATGCCATCAAGTCGGACCCGACTCATAGCGACCCCTCCTTGGGTTTCCGAGACAGTATCACTACGGAAGTAGATTACCCCATCTTCCTTCTGAGGAGTGGCTAGGGGGTCTTGGTTAGGTAGTGCTGCTGTAATAGAAATACCACAAGTGGTTGACTTTAAGAAACAAATTCATCTTCTCACAGTTTAGGAAGCTAGAAGTCTGAATTCTGGGCACTGGCTCTAGGGGAAAACTTTCTTTCTCTTTCCATTCTGAGGGAAGGTCCTTGTTCCTTGGTACCTTAGTGGTCTTTGTGTAGTATGGCATCTATTTCCCCCATCTCTGCTTGATTCTCTATGGCTAATCTGCGCTTTTGATATCTCAGAGGTGATTGGCTTAAAACACACCCTACATTGATAGTCTCTTTTAACGTAACAAGGAAAACCCATCCATAGATGGGATTATAGTCATAGGTATAGGGGTTAGGATTTACAGCACATTTTTAAAAAAATTTTTATTTTATTTTATTATTTTATTTTTATTGTGATTTGGGTGAAGATTTACAGAGCAAATTCACTTTCCATACAGCAGTTCAC
>NW_006922047.1:79924-86940 GCF_000298275.1 Orycteropus afer afer | reverse complement strand
CAGCTCCCCTCCCACTTTCTCCCCATAGTTACCTCTTCCCAGTGTCCATCCCTCCATACACTCCTGCCCCCTGAGCTGTCTCCCTGTACAGCACATTTTTTGGGGACAAAATTCAATCCATAACAGAAGGTATAATGTAGGCATTAGCTGTTAGGGCAATGACCTGTGAGGGAAGGGGATGGGGGGTGAATATTCCATGTAGAGATGTCGTCACTGATTTTTTTTTTTTTTAATTGGTGGGGTCTGTAGGGTGCCAGATGGTGAGATTTCTGATACACACACCTGTAGGCAGGGATGTCACTTCCTGAGACTGGGAACACCAGAGTAAGCACATTTGAGTGAGAAGGCTTCATTTGTGTTTCCTCAGCAGACAAGTGAGATCTTTGAGCCAATGATGGTATAGTAGTTTTCTAGGACTGATGTAACAAAGTACCTCAAAGTACTTGAAAATAACAGAGATGAAATAAACAAAACCTCCCAGAAATTTATTCTGTCACAGTTCTGGAGGCGAGAAGTCCAACATGAAGGTATCAGCAGGGTTGGTTCCTTTTGGAGATCCTGAGAGAGAATCTATTCCATGCCTTTCTCCTAGCTTTTGGTGATAGGTGGACATCCTTGGTTTCTTGGCTTGTAGATCTATCATTCCAGCCTCTGGCTGTCTTGACTCTGCGTCTCCCTGCTTGTCTCTTCTCGTTCTTAAAGACACCAGTTATATTGGATTAGGGCCCACCTCACTACAGTATGACCTCATGTTAACTGATAACATTTGCAAAGACACTATTTCCAAATAAGGTGACATGCGCAGGTATTGGAGATTAAGACTTGAACCTCTCTCTCTCTTTTTTTTTTTTTGAATACAAATCATCCCCTAACTGTTGGATATATTGATCTGAAATTGAGAGGTAAAAGTCAGCTTGGGGATTAGGGCCTTGTCAAGTAGAGTTGAGAATTGGTGCCTCAAGATTGTGCGACATTGCTTGCCAGTGTGTAGGGTACAGGAAGAGGTGAAAAAAGGAAGGTCTGTGAGGTGGGGATGCTGGCATGACATGATGGAGGAGGAGCTTGTGCCAGAGACTGAGAAGGATGATTTGGGGTGTAGTCACTGAGGCCTGGGGGGGTAGGCTTCAAGAGGAGGGCTTGGATGGCCAGACACATGGACTGTCCTTGCCATGGAAGGAGGTCTCTGGTAGCACTAATGAGGTGTTGGCCTTTGAGGAGGTGGAAAGTGAGTGGACAGCGAGGAGATGAACACAGAGGAACAGAGAGATAGGACAGCAGCTTGAAGGAGAAGTGGGGTCAAGACCTGGATGCATTCAGGTTTAAATGCCAAGGGGAGAGGTCTGGTCGAGAGGGAGAGGTGAGGATAAGGAGGGGCATGGATGGTCAGGGAGTTGATGACTCATTTACAGTAGGAGAGAGGGAGGATCCCTGTTGGGAATGTTGGGATGTCAGTGATTTGAAGGTAGGAGGTAAGGCTGATTCTCAGGGTGATAGTGGTTTTTCAGTCCCCTGGTTGTGGTAAGTCCATGGGTCAATACTAGCTCTGCAGAGGGCAGAAAGTGGAAGGACTGAACAGCCAGGGAGGACAAACTGTCCAAGAGACTGGATCCAAGAAAGGAGGTTGTGGAACCTCAGGAACTTTAGAGTCTGCTGATGAATTGAGACAGTGGCTCATGGGATTGGTAGTGAAATAAGTATGGTTGTGTGTTTATGTGTGTTTCCTCATTTGCAAATGTTTTGGCTCTGGGTAAGGTAGAGTGCTGTAGCCCTCCTGACGTATGTGTGTGTGTATGTGTACAGTGTGTTTGTGTGTTTCTGTGTGTATGTTGTGTGTGTGTCCCCATCTGTTTGTAATTGCATGCATGCATGCATGTTTACCCATGCATATGTGCATATATGTGCATATGTCTCTGTGTATACATGTACATGCATGTTGTGTGTATGCTTTTTGTGCATGTGTGTATCTAGTTTTGCATGTCTGTGTGTGTACATGCATGTTTCTGTGTGTTTCTGTGCACATGTGTATGGTTGTTTACAGGGCAGGGCAGCCCCCAGGCCTGTGTGTGTGTGTGTGTGTGTGTGTGTATTGGGCTAGGCAGGAACTCTCACAGCTCCTGTCTACTCCTTCAGTTCTGCCTGCTCAGGACCAAGCCTGGCTTGAGGAGGAGAGCACAGAAGTGATGCCTCCTGGGTTGCTGACCTCCTGTTCACAGGTGAGTAAGAAATCTTTCTTGCACCAAAAGAATATTGCTTTCCCCAGGGCTAGTCTCCAGGCTTCTGAGTGTTGGGCCTCCTATAGTGGGTATAGGGCAGCCTAGGCAATGGTCCTACTCCCTCATTCACATCCCCCCTAGACTATCAAGCATTATGTTCTGCTGAGCATCGGGAGGGGAAACATAGCAAGGATGTGACGCATCTGTGTTTCAAAATCTTCATGGTCTCACTGAGCACACACCTCTATCACTTACCAGATATTTTTCCTGCCTCAGCATGCTCAAGTCTGCTGGATCCTATAGCTAGGAGGAATTCAGCTGCAAGGGCTTTCTGGCTAGTTTTAGATGGACAAGTTCTTTCAAGATGCAGAGGCCTTTTGAAGCCATGCCTCTTAATGCTATCACTCAGGAGTACAGAGTAGATAGTGAAAAGCTATGAGGGTGAGCTGAGGGGCAGGTTTTGGAAGACCTCAGAATCCATCTTAAAATCCTCAGCACAGTATCTCCCTTCCCCAGCCCATTCTCTTCTTGTGACTGTTGGTCGTGGTGGTACCTGACTGAGCTGTGATGAGTGTGATGTTTTAGGAAGCAGTAACCTTCGAGGACGTAGCCGTGGTGTTCACCCAAGAAGAATGGGTATTTCTAGACTCTGCCCAGAGAAGCCTGTACAGAGAAGTGATGCTGGAGAACTGCAGGAACCTGGCCACAGTGGGTAAGGCTGGCTTGTTGCCTCATCGGTACACCCATGGGTTCCTGGAGCTGTGCTGGTTTAGTAAAGAGACGAAGAGACAGACAAGTCTTGCCCTTATGGAGCTTACAGGCTCATGGCTTCCCCATGGAAATGAAGATCCAGGTCCGTCCATTGCTGTTTCTCCATGGTTAAACACTTCCTGGTTTCTCAAGTGTGCCCCTGAGCTTGGCTCGGTTTCTGGGACCAGAGAGCCTCAATATTCTCTGGGTTGCAATAGGAAACTTGTATTTTAGCTTCTGCGTGAAAGCTGTACTATGTTCATTTGAATTCAGCCATGTTCATTTTACTGCTCTCTACCTCAAAACCCCTAGAAATTTCAAAATATTGAACCTAGTTTTATGAAATGGCAGAGACCTCCCACACTGGTGTCTTCCCATTCACAGGATTTGAACTATGCAAACCCAGTATGTTTTCCCATTGGAGGCAAAGAGAAGAGCTGTGGACCACCAAAAGAGGAATCTTCCAAGGAATGTTTCCAGGTGAAAACCAGACAGGTAAGAATCACTGTAAAAGACTCTCTGGTTGGCAGGGGGAATGTGTGGAAATTGTCATTCAGGGAAATTGTCAATTCAGTGCTCTTAACTGAGAAAACTAAGCTGTATCATGTGAGCTCCCTTAGATAAGTCTGCTTTCTTTTCTCTTTCACTAATGCTTTACTGTCGTTTCATAGAAAGATCTGTCCTACTTCCTTTTTACATTTAATATCTCCATGTGTATATTTTAAGAGCTCTGGGGACGTAGTGCCTAAGGCATTTGACTACTAACCAGAATGCTGGCAGTTCAAACCCACCAGCCACTCCTTGGAAGGAAGATGGGGCAATCTACTTCCGTAGTGATATCACCTTGGAAACCCAAGGAGGGGTCACTATGAGTCAGATCTGACTTGATGGTAGTGAGGTGTTTTTTTTTTTTTTTCAGTTTTTGTGTATGTTTTATCTACTTCCTCCTCACTGTGTGTTCTTGATAATTCCTTCTCTCAATATCACTTCTAATCTGTATAATCCTTTGATGCATTTGCAATTGCTTCCCATATTTAGGGACAGTATTTAAAAAAAAATTTACACATGCCTTGCTTACTTTTTTGGTCGCTTGATCCCACAGTTGCCTTCTCTGTGCACTTAATTTTTCCCCCTAATTTATTTCAGAACCTCAGCTTCAACTCCAAGAGTCAATTCCTAACCAATATATTTTTTGGGAGATCCCATCCATTGGCATGAAAATGGTAAGGTTCACAGGGATTATTGTTGGTCCTTTATTGTAGGAAAAATTTTGGGCTGTTGTTAGTTAGAAAAACAGGACAAGAACCAAGAGAGAGACTTGAGGCAAGTAGTGCACACCCAGGAGAATGCAATTTCTTGAGAGAGTATCTGTGAATGTGTGGTAAGTTTTAGAATTTTGGGGTTGATCAAGAAAGAGACAGGAACATGAGAGGCAGTGGTGCACAGGTTTTTTATTGGGTGACACTAGGACAGGGTTTCATGAGAGGGGAAGTCCCTCCCAGCAAGAGACCTTCCAGAGATGGTGGTGTGGGGATACCTCCCAGACTGCCCAGAAGGGGAAGAGAGCAAGGGAACTCCTGGTGAAGAGGGAATTTATATGTCTAGGTAATGTCATTCAGCAAGAAGGTGAGGAGTGTCTGGATCAGAGAGCTCTGAAGGGCAGTAGCAGTTAAGTCTTTTGTAACTACAGGGTTTGTCTGATGTATGGTTAGCAGGTGTTGGATGAAGTTTTGCAGGGTGTGTCAAGTAGGTAAGGATCCCTAGTGGTGCAGTGGTTAAGCACTTGGCTGCTCATTGAAAGGTCAGTAGTTCAAACCCACTAGCCTCTCTGTGGGAGAAAGATGTGGCACTCTGCTTATGTAAAAATTTACAGCCTTGGAAATCCTTTGAGGCATTTCTACTCTGTCCTATAGGGTCACTCACTGTGAGTAGAAATCAACTTGACAGCAATGAGTTTATTATTTTTTTTTCTGGGTAAGTAAGTAGGCTCTAATGGCTAAAAATACGATTATTTGTACTATTATTAAGGCAATTGGATGTGTGAGAATTTGTTTGGTACCAGTGGGTTTTGGGATAATGGTCCTATCCTATTGTGAAGAAAAACATGGGGACCATTTTAGACTAATACAGAGGAGCCATCTCTGGCCAATTAATAATAGCAGAATGTCATTAGTTGAGGAAAAGCTCTAAACATAGACTAGGTCAAGACTTGTGTGTTCACAGACCTACAAGTAACCATTTTCATGAATGTTTCTCATCCACACAATTCACATGGGGGAGGATATGAATGTAATAAAGCCTTTGGCCTTCACATTTTCCTTAATCAACAGGAGCAACCCCAACCTGAAGGAAAACTCTATAAATGTAATGAATTTGAGAAACCCTTTAACAGCATTGAACCATTTTTTCAGTACCAGAGAATTCATACTGGAGAGAACCCCTATGAATGTAAAGAAAGTGAAAGATCCTTCTTCCAGAGCTCTCACCTGATTGTGTCTGAGAAAATTAGTAGCAGAGATAAAACCTATGCATGTAACAAGTGTGAGAAATCCTTCAGATACTGCTCTGACCTTACTAGGCATGAGAAAACTCATACTTCAGAGAAGTTCTTTGAATGTCAAGAGTGTAAGAAAACCTTCAAGTATTCCTCAAATCTTCGGCGACACATGAGAATTCATACTGGAGAGAAGCCCTTTGAATGTGATCAGTGTGGGAAAACCTTCACAAGAAACTTTAACTTGATTCTGCACCAGAGAAGTCATACAGGAGAGAAACCCTATGAATGTAAGGATTGTGGGAAAGCTTTTAATCAACCGTCATCTCTTAGGAGTCACATGAGAACTCACACTGGAGAAAAACCTTTTGTTTGTAGTCAGTGTGGGAAAGCCTTCAGGGAGCACTCGTCACTGAAGACACATATGCGAACTCACACTAGAGAGAAGCCTTATGAATGCAACCAGTGTGGGAAACCCTTCCGGACAAGCACTCACCTCAACGTGCACAAGAGGATACACACCGGGGAGAAACTTTATGAGTGTGGTACTTGTGGTCAGGTCTTGAGTCGTCTCTCAACTCTTAAGAGTCACATACGCACTCACACTGGAGAGAAGCCCTATGTGTGTCAGGAATGTGGGAGAGCCTTTAGTGAGCCCTCATCTCTTAGAAAACACGCGAGAACTCACACTGGCAAGAAACCTTACATGTGTCAGGAGTGTGGGCGGGCCTTTGGCCAGTCTTCACACCTTATTGTACATGTGAGAACCCACACTGCAGAGAAACCCTATGCATGTAATCAGTGTGAGAAAGCCTTCCGGCACAGCTCTTCACTTACTGTGCACAAACGGATTCACAGTGGGACAGAAAATATGAGGAACATTGGCTTGCCTTTATCAATGTCTCATCTATATTGTGGGCCCTTTGCTAATTAAGTTCCAGTTTTTAAAAATACAAATATCTGGGCTATAAACATCCCTCTTAGTACTCTTTGAGCTACATCACATTTTGATATGTAATATTTTTATTTTGTTTTAATTCTAAATGTTCTCTTAATTTCCATGTCACTTATTTGTTGACTCATGAAGTATTTGGAATTAGTGTTTTAAATAACAGTATGTGGATTCTTTTTATTGGTGTATTGTTAACTTACAGTGAAATGCAGAACTTTTAAGTATACCGTTGTATCAGCTTTTTGAGTGTATACATTTATGTAACCCACACCCTACTCAAAATGCAGAACCTTTTTATCACCCTGGGAAGTCCCTGCATGTGTATCGATATTTCTTAACTACCTTTTTGTTATGATTCTCATTTATATTGTGAACAGAGTATGTGATCTTAATGCTATCAAATCTTAGATATTTGTTGAAATTTTTTTTTTTACTCTAGTGTGGCATATACTTCTAGTCACCTCCCCATATTGCCCCTTCTTCGTTACAAAAGTACCTGTGTTTTTTTTTGCTCAGGTTGGTAACATGCACTATAAGAAACCTTCACCTCCCAGCCCTTCTTACAACCAGGAGAGGCTCTGTCTCCCAGTGCTGGCCAGTATGAATA
>NW_006922047.1:77313-79524 GCF_000298275.1 Orycteropus afer afer | reverse complement strand
CATGTGTGGTTGAAATCAGTGTATGTTTTCTTCATGTGTCCACCAGATCAATCAATATTTGTATTTAACAGTCTACAAATTTATAAATACTGCTCTCTGATCTGCCATTTACTGAGAGAGGTATGTTAAACTCTTCTACCATGATTATGATTTGTTGACTAATCTTTGTAATTATGTCAGTTTTTAAACTTATGTATTTTGAAACAGTGTAATTAAATGGATAATCTTGACATTTTACACATTTCCAGCAAATTGTTACTTTTATTCTTATAAAATAACCATCTTCTCCCCTAGCAATGAATATTCAACCATTCATCATAATGATAGCAAATACTTATTTTGAGCTTACTATTAAGCGATAAGGAGCTCTGGTCGTGCACTGGTTAAAACATTGAGCTGTTAACCAAAAGGTCAGCAGTTCAAAGCCACTATCTACTTCACAGGAACAAAGATGAGGCTGATTGTTTCTGTAAAGCTTTATAGCCTTGGAAGCCCTATGGGGCAGTTCTGCTCTGTCCTGTGGGGTCACTATGAGTTGGAATCGACCTGATGGCAGTGGGTTTGAGTTTTATTAATAGATAAGAGCTCTAGTGGTATAGACATTAAAGCACTCAGCTGGTAACTGAAAGGTCAGTGATTTGAACCCACCAGCCACTCTGAGGAGAAAGATATGACAGTCTGTTTCTGTAAGATTTACAGCTTTAGAAATCCTATGGCGAAGTTCTACTCTCTCCTGTAGGATCACTGTGAGTGATGGCAGTGGGTTTGGTTTGGTTTTTGGTTTATTAATAGATAATCTTTACGGATTGCCCAGTCTTCCTTCTGTGGAGTGGCTGGTGGGTTTGAATCACCAACCTTCTGGTTAGCAGTCAAATGCCTTCAGCACTGGGCCATCAGAGCTCCTTTATTAACAGATAATTGGGTTCAAATTGTGGTGTTGACAAAGAATATTCAACATACTATAGACTTCCATAGAGCTAACAAATCAATCTTGGAAGACATACAACCAGAATGCTCCTTGAAAGCAATGATGGTGATACTTACCTTGTTTACTTTGCACATGTCATTAGTAAAGACTAGCCACTAGAGAATGACATAATGTTTGGTTAAGTAGAGGGTCAGTCAAAATGAGGGAAACTCCTCTAAGATGGATGCACACAACAACCATGACAGTGGACTCAAGCATCCCAACAATCATGAGGGTGGTGCAGGGCCAGGCAGTGTTGTTCTGTTGTACATAATGTCACCATCATGAGGGTGGTGCAGGGCCAGGCAGTGTTGTCCTGTTATACATAATGTCACCATCATGAGGGTGGTGCAGGGCCAGGCAGTGTTGTTCTGTTGTACATAATGTCACCATAAGTTGGAGCCACTTGAAGGCAACCAACCACAGCAATTAAAAGATAGTAGCCATTTCCCTGAGCTTTGCATCTTTTGAATTTAGTCCGTCAGTGACACCTTGAGGTAGTTGCTTTATTATCCTCAATATACATGACTTAAGCCCAGCAAGTGAGGTGTTTCCCAAAGTCACCCAGGTAGTAAGTGGCAGGGTTGGGATTTGAAGCCAGGCAATCTGACTGTAAAGTACATGTCTGCTTCCACTCTGCCTCACCCTGGTGGGCTACTGTGCATTCTTACCTACTCCCCAGGGTTATTTTATTTTTTTTGTTTGTTTTTAATTTTTTTTCCACATTGTTCTCCCACTCTATCCAGGATCTCCTACATAGATCCCCTTCTGAGTGGTTGACAGTGGTAGCTGGGCACCATCTAGTTCTTCTGGTCTCATAGTCGTACAGGCTGAGGATTGCATGGTGTACCAGTTGCTTGGACTAATTGTTTCTGTGAATCTTTGGTTTTCTTCATTCTTCTTTGCTCTGGGTGAGGAGAGACCCATCATTGCATCTAGATGGCTGCTTGCAAGCTTTTAGGATTCCAGTCACTGCTCGCCAAAGTAGAATGTGGAACAATGTTTTTGTGTAGTATGTTATGTCAATTGAGCTTGATGTCCCCTGTGACTTTGGTCCTGAACCCACAGGTCCAACTACTCACTCCCTCTGGGTAGCTGGCTGTGGCCAAGAAGTGACTACAACCTTGTCCTTTGTCAGCTCTACTATATACCTGGGAATTCTTACAGAACATACCAATACACTTGTAGAAACATTGTCTGTTTTGATTTTTTTTATCAGAAGACGGCATACGAGATGTCGAGCA
>NW_006922047.1:76855-77213 GCF_000298275.1 Orycteropus afer afer | reverse complement strand
TTTGATTTTTTTTTTTTTTTTTTTTTGTGATTGATGTGTAACTTACACAAAAGTGTATGGATCTAGTGAACACCTTGATAAGCTTTCTGGTGGCATAGTGCCTAAGGCATTTGACTGCTAACCAGAAGGCTGGCAGTTCAAATCCCCCAGCCAGTCCTTGGAAAGAAGACTGGGCAATATACTTCTGTAGAGATACTACCTCGGAAATCCAAGGAAGAATTACTGTGAGTCAGATTTGACTTGATGGTGGTGAGCTTTTTGAGTTTATACTCATTTAACCACCACCTAGATAAAGATATAAACTATTTTATCATCTCAGAGCCACTCCAAGGGAGAAAGATGAGGCAGTCTGCTTCCA
>NW_006922047.1:69117-76635 GCF_000298275.1 Orycteropus afer afer | reverse complement strand
TATCTATTCTTTTGTTAATGGACATTTGGAGTTTTAACAGATTTTGTTATTGTGGATAAAGCTGCTGCGACTGTTCTTTTGCAAGTCTTATTATGCACATAAAAGGAGCTCTGGTGGCATAGTGTGTAAGACCTTTTGGCTGCTAACTGCAAAGTTGATGTTTCAAACCCATCAGCTCCTCCATAGGAGGAAGATGAAGCAATCTACTTCTGTAAAGATTCACAGCCTTGGAAACCCAGTAGGGGTCGCTGTGAGTTGAAATAGACTTGATGGCAGTAGGTTTTTGGTTTTGGTATTGTGTACATATGTGCTCATTTCTGTTGTGTGTAAACCTGGGAGCAAAATCATTAGGTAGGTATATCTTTAGCTTTAGTAGATAGTGGTTGAAACAATTTATACTTGCATCATCAGTGAAGGAAAGTTTCATTTGCTCCACACCCTTGTCATCACATGGTATTGTCAGTCAATATAATTTAAATTGTAATAATGTATGTGCAGTGGTTCCTCTTGTTTTAATTTGCATTTTCCTAATGTGATAGTTATGGTATGGTAGATAGTTGCAAATCATGATTCTTTCCATCCCTCTGTGCATCTCTTTGTGATGTGACTTTGCTGCTTCTCCTGTGAAGAGTTGAGGGTTACTTTTTTACTTCTTGAAAATCAGCTTGATCATGTGACTTGCTGTGCCAAATGCTTTACTGAACATTTATAAACATGACACAGCGGAGATCACATTTGGGTTTGCCCTCTTTTAGCTGTGGTTAGATTTTTTTTTTATAATACTGTATTTTAGGTGAAGGTTTACACAGCAGTTTCGATTCTCTTTCAATTTCTACACACATTGTTAGGTGACATTAATTACATACTTCACAGCGGGTGAACATTCTCATTATATGGTTAGACTCTTGAGAGCAAGGTGTGAAGAAACATGGGGTAAGTTCCTCCAGGGTGAGAGGTCTTATGGAGGCTCTTCTCACATCCAGCATCAACCACCAGACATGTGAGTGAGGCCATCTAAGACCATCTCGCCCAAGAAGCAAGCCACCAGATGACTGAAGCAGTATGAGTGACCCTATCTGAGACCAACAGAATAACTGCTCAGTTGTGTTCAGCTGAAATTGCTGACTTACAGAATTATGAGCACATACAGTGGCTGTTTTAGTCCAGGGCACTTGACTGCTAACTAGAAGGCTGGCGGTTCAAACCCACCAGCCACTCCTCGGAAGGAAGATGGGACAATCTACTTCCGTAGTGATACTGCCTTGGAAACCCAAGGAGGGGTTGCTATGAGTTGGGTCCGACTCGACAGCACACAACAACAACAACAACAACAAAGATTTTGAGATTTTTTTTTTTTTTAATGCAACCTTAGATGACTGACACACAAATTAGTATCAGAAGTAGGGTGCTGCTAACAAAAGCTTAAAATGTGACATTGACCTAGGAGCTGGGCAGCAAGAAAGAGGCTGTAAAAGGGGCGAGGGTACAGTGGCTGGAAAAGTGGGGAAACTGCTAGTTCAGGTTAGGTAAAAAGGCTCTTATGTCACATGGTGGTGGGGCCACTGACAAAAATGTCTGTGGTAATTTGGAAGATGGAACATGTACTTAATGAACTCGTGGGTCTGGCTGAGGAGGGAGACTTTGTCCAGTCACCTGTCCTGCCCTCATTCTTTCTCATGAGCACCTGGTGGAGGTTCATGGAGAAGAACCCTACCCTTGTGTCTGAAGCTTCTGGGAGTTCTCTACCCTCATACTGGCCCACAATTGCCTTTGCTGCAAGTGAGCCAGCACTAACATCTGCCTCTTTCTAGAATTCAGACTAGATGGTTGCCTGCAACCTCAGCTCTCTGATGAGTTCTGATGATTTTGTCAATTTTCTAGTCTTTGATTGTATTTTTTGGTGGTGGTGGTTAGATGGCAGTAATGTGTAGAAGCTGTCTCCATCCAAGGTGGAAACCAGAAGTTTGGGAACAGGATTCTTTACATCCTAAATCTTACTTTCTAACCACACTGCTTTTTATAATTGTTTGTTGGACTTTATCTTCTTCTTTTCTCTTAAATTCCATGAGCTCATAGACCAAACCATACTTGTTTGTAGGCCTAGCGCTGTGCTGGGCAGAAAATAAGCTTTCAACATGCTTGTTAAATGAACACGTGAATTGGTATTGGGACTAGTGGTCCTTGGAGGAGTGTACATGGTCTCTGAGTCATTGGGCTTCAAGTGTTCAGTGTGATAGTCTGTGGGCTGCTGCTTTTCACCCATGTAGGATTGAAGCCATGACTATCTCTGAGACTCATCACCACCCAGCAGTCTGCTCAGAATGAAGAAAGTGCAGTGCCTGACATTCATGAGGAGTTTAATAATAGGCACTTGATGTTCTGAAGCATCTGTGTCAGCTTCAGGATATGTTCTTAGGCTGTGGGGCAGGATGAAAGGAATGTGTGTGAGGATCAAAGGTTACCTTAGCAGACTCATCCGCCTGTCAGACCTTCAAAGGACATCCTGCCCCCAAAGGGATGCTTCTGGACTATGGACTGGGAATAGGGTGGGTATATTGGGAGGACAGGCCAATGTAAGCTCCAGTTAGTAGGATTATAGGTAACATCTGAGCTCTTTGTACTATTGTAAGGAGCTCTGGTGGCACAGAGCCTAAGGCATTTGACTGCTAACTAGAAGGCTGGTGGTGCAAACCCATGAGCCACTCTGCAGAAGGAAGACTAGGCAATCTACTTCTGTAAAGATTTACCACCTTAGAAACCCAGTGGGGTCACTAAGAGTTGGAATTGACTTGATGGCAGTGGGTTTGGTTTGGTTTTGCTTTTTTGTACTATTAATTTTTTTTTCAATAAGTGTAAAACTTTACTGATCAGAAAAGCCATTGGTGGATCCATGCGATTACTAGATCTGATGAAGCCATTGGGTCAAATGCAGCAGAAGCCTGGCTGGTTCCCTGAAATGGATGGCTGGCTGCACAGGGGTCTGGAGGTGAGAGGGTGGCAGACACAAAGGTGTTTATCACAGGATCATGCCAGGTCAGTGCAGTGCCATTCTGGGGAATGAGCCCTCCATTTGGAATCCTGTTTCTCCTACAAGGGTGTACCTCAAGAAGAGACCATGCCCTTCATTGGAAGAGAGATGGGCCCCAAGGTTTACCATCTGTTCTCTTAAGAGTTGTATGGTCACCTGAGCTAATTTACATTTATTTTTCGGTCCCCCCACCCTCTGATCCTATTGTCCTGATTACCCAAAAACACCAGATGCTGGACTACATATAGGCATAGGGACTTCAAGAGTCCCAATCCATGTCCACCAAAGTTCTGCTCCTTGGACCTCACTTTACAGACTCCAGTGTAGGGAGAATCCAATCCCTGTCAATTTTCTAACCATCTTTAGGTCTTAGGATGCCTGGAACCGAGGATTTCTAGTTTGGCATCGAGGACTCCAGGAATATCTGACTTGTGGGTTTTGGGACTCCAATAATTCTAGGATTGAGCAGAAGGAGACAGTTGAAGCTGTGTTTTCCCCCATTTTGTCCCCCTGACAGTGAGACTCTGTAAATGTGGGAGTTGGATATTGCTCCTTTGCCCTCTGGTTGCCTGTTTGATCTGCCAGCCAGGGTGGCTTTGCCTGGGGAGTTTCCAAATTGCAGAGCTGAATCCCAACTTTAGAGCCTTGTTTCAGGCACTGAGCAGCCTGTGACTTGTGCTGGCCTTGCCCCACTTACCTCCTCTCATACACACACTTCCCACAGGTCCTAAACCTCCCTTCTCCTGACTAAACACCCATACAGGGGTTTCCATTTCCCTCAGGATAAAGCTCAAATTCCCTAACCTGGTGGTTAAGCATCTTAGTCATGTGATTCCAGGTACCTCTCTGGGAGAAAAAGCTCCTCTGAGATGCTCCCTTCTCCCTCCCCTGCCTTCCAAAACATATGACGCCTTTTCATTCCTTGGGTTTCATCTTAGAAATAATAACATAGAGCTCATATTTGGTGACCATCTCCTGTGTGCTGCCAGGTACAGAGCTAGCCTCTCTCTACACATTATTTTATTATTATTATTTTTAAAATTTCCTGTTTAGCTTCCCATTCACTCTGGTTCTACCAATTATTATGGGTTGAATTGTGTCCCCCCAAGTATATATTGGAATCCCAACTCTCACACTTGTGAATGTATTCCCATCTGGGAATAGGGTTTTCTTTGTTATTTTAATGAGCCACATCCAAACCAAACCAAACTCACTGCTGTGGAGTTGGATCCGACTCATAGCGACCCCTCCTTGGGTTTCTGAGATGGTATCACTATGGAAGTAGATTGCCCAACCTTCCTTCTGAGGAGTAGCTGGTGGATTTGAACCGTCAGCCTTCTGGTTAGCAGTCAAATGCCTTAGGTCCTAAACCTAATCACTTCTGAATAATAAGAAGAGTAGGCTAGACACAGAAGCAAGGACAAACGGGAAGATAGATACCACATGAAGACCACCAAGGAATTGAGGAATGGTGGGGTTACAGAAGCTGAGACAAGCATCAGAGAGAGAAAACCTTCCTCTATGGCAGGTGCCCTGAATTTAGACTTCTAGTCTTCTAAACTATAAGAAAATAAATTCATGTTCTTTAAAGTCACCCACTTGTGGCATTTTTGTCACAGCAGCACTGAGTAAGACAATAATTAAACGAGAGAGGTTTCATGGGGAGAACACAGGCGTTACCAGTAAAAAGCCCAGCATCTGATTCTTGGCTCTGCCAGTAACTAGTTTTGGGATCTCGGGCATGTTCCCTCCTTGAACAGCCAGTTGGTTCCTGCTCATCTTAGAGTTGTAGCAGTCCCTTAGTGAGCTGGTCATGAGACTTCCTTCTGGAGGCACAGGCACAGGCACATCCTTTGCTCCCTTACCAGAAGGGAACTTGAATCACCAGGTTAGAGACATGGTCGTGGCCAAGAATAAAAAGCAGAACTATCTGATGATAAAACAAGAGGAACAAAGCAGCCATGCTGGATGTGGCCCACATCTTGTCTAGGCAACACATGCACAGGAATTCTCTTGTGGTTTATTTGAACAGGAAATACTTGTGACTTAAAATCCAAGACAGAAAGCCCTCAGATGCTGAGCTTGATTGTCTCTGCAGCATGAGAAGCAGCTATCTAATATTTCTCCTGGTAGCTAGAATTATAACCACATGTATGGTCAATTTAAAACTATTGAGGGATGTAAGAATGGATGTAAGAAAAACTAATCAATGTTGAGAAAACTCAGAAGAGTGGTTACCTTGGGGGTTACTGACCGGGAAGATAGATGAGAGAACTTTTCTAGGTTTCTGGACTTGATTACATAGGTTTAATAACCTTGTTGTCTTCAAGTTGACTCTGACTCATGGTGACCCCATGTGTTACAGAGTATAACTGATCTACAGGATATTCTTGGCCATGATCTTTCCAGAAGCAGATCACCAGACCTTTCTTCCATGGCACCACTGGGTGGGTTTGAACCACCAACCATTAGATTAGTAGTAGTCAAGTGCAAAGGAGCTCTGGTAGCATAGTGCCTAAGCACTTGACTGCTAACCAGAAGGCTGGCGGCTCAAACCCACCAGCCTCTCCTCTGAAGGAAGATTGGGCAATCTACTTCCATAGTGATACCGCCTCGGAAACCCAAGGAGGGGTTGTTATGAGTTGGGGCCGACTCGACAGCACATAACAACAGTCAAGTGCAAACCTCTTATGCCAGGCAGGGACCTTCTACACAGGTTTATTCATATGTAAAAACTCATCAAGCTGGGTACTTAAGATCTGTACACTTCATGCACCTCATTGAATGTGTTTTATACTTCAAAAAAATGATGTAGGAACGATTTACCCTGTTTGAGTAACTCATTTTTTTTTTTCTTTTTTCTTGACTTGCTTTTGCACTGGCTCAAGGATAATAAAATGGTGAAAATAAATATAGGACTTTATTTTTACTAACTTCTCAGAGAGAAGGGGCTGAAACTAGGGTATAGGGAAAGACTTGGGCTCAAATGGAGATTTTTCATTTTTGTACACAGACTATTGTTGCAATAGGATGAAATCCCGTAAATTATACTTCCAAGTCAGCCCATGGCCCACAAAGATCTGTCTTGAGACTTTTTTATATGAGATTTCCCCAGATGTGTCAAGACAGAACTTTGTGGGCTATGGGATGATTTGAAAGACAGTAGCCAAGATTTGAGGGGAACTTCTTTTCAACTGTGGATGGAATCAGTTACAACTAAATTTCAATCCAATAATTTATTCTAAATTGAGATGTTAGCTCTTGTGTCTCTACTCTTTCTTTCTAACACACGCTTTCCAATTTGTTTCTTGATTTTAAGGAAACAGTTTCATTTATGTAATGTCAGTTCTTACTATTCCAGTATGGAAAACACAATCTCTGACTAGTGGTCACATTTCCTAAGCACCTTCTGCACAGAAGACATTTGCCTAAATGCTATGGAGACTGTAATTTGTACACTACTTCTTAGTCAAAAGCAAAGCTAATGCCTTCATGGAGTTCAAAAGATGGATGTTTATATATAAGAAAGACACTCAAAAGAGTCCATGTCAAAGCACATTTCTTACTCCAATTGTGACATTTTAGGAAAGAGCGTTATGAAAAAAGGAAAAGAAATAGCTTGAGAAGCTCATAATTTCTATCTCAAAAGGAAAAATTTAGAATAAATTATTGGATTAAAATTTAGTTGTAACTGATTCCATCCACAGTTGAAAATAAACTAGATTTCAGACCATCACAATAATACCCATGTCCAAAAACCAAAAGCAAACTCACTGCTGTCACATCTATTCAACTCATAGCAACCCCTCCTTGGATTTCTGAGGCGGTATCTCTATGGAAGTAACAATAGTTCATTAATATTTACTGAGCATATAAAAACCCAGCCCAACCAAACCCACTGCCATCTAGTCGATTCAGTGTCATAGTGACCCCCTTTGGGTTTCTGAGGTGGTAAATCTTTACGGAAGTAGATTGCCCCATCTTCCTTCTGTGGAGTGGCTGGTGGGTTTGAACCACCAATCTTCTGGTTAGCAGTCAAAAGCCTTTGGTACTGTGCCACCAGAACTCCTTTTTATGTGTTGTAATCCTTACAGCAGTCCTATGTAGGATGTGCTGCTATTATCCCAATTTTATAGATTTTGACTCAAGCTAAAGGTGATTTTACCCCTGGATCAGAATCTAGGATGCAGGTTTTGGAGCTACCCTATCTGGGTTTGAATTTTATCTCATCACTTACTAGCTTTGTAAATTCCCTTGGGGAATTTACCAAGCTTTTCTGTGGCTTTAGTTTAAGAGGGAATGCATGGTGAGTTAACCACACTTGCATACTCCACTCAGCCCCTTCCTCTTAATGTGTCCATAAGGAAAATCACTCTCAGTTGGCAAACCTCAGGGCCCTTGCACAGGCAGCTCCTGAATCATCTATCAACTGAATCTGAGGGGTGATGAGAGTGGGCTTTCACATTTTTCAAAGTTTTTTTTTTTTTTTT
>NW_006922047.1:66111-68317 GCF_000298275.1 Orycteropus afer afer | reverse complement strand
CCCCGGTAACCACTAATAATCTTTGGTTTCTATATGTTTGCTTATGTCATATAAGTGAGATCATACAGTATTTGTCGTTTTGTGGCTGACTTATTGCGCTCAGCATGATGTTTTCAAGGTTCATCCATGTTGAGGCATGCATCAGAGCTTCATTTCTCCTTACAGTCAAGTAGTATTCCATCAATTGCATAGGACACATAGTAAAAATCCATTCATCTGTTAATGGACATTTTGGTTGTTTCCATCTTTTGATTATTGTGAAAACTGGTGTATTGAACATTGGTGTATAGGTTTCTGTTTGTATACCCACTTCACTGCTGTGCAGATACCTAGGATTGGGATTTCTGGGTCATCTGGTAGCTCTGTGTTTAACTTTTTGAGAACTGCCAAACTGTTTTCCACAGCAGCTGATCAATTATACATTCCCACCAGCAGTGAATGAAGGATTCCAGCTTTTCCACCGCTTGCAATCACCCCTTTTTTTAAATCATTATAATTCTAATAAGGATGAGGTGATATATCATTGTAGTTTTGATTTGCATCTTTCCATCTTCTTAATAGGGCCTTTGGTGCCGTAGTACCTAAGGCATTTGACTGCTAACCAGAAGGCTGGTGGTTTAAACCCACCAGCCAGTCCTTGGAAGGAAGGTTGGGCAATCTACTTCTGCAGTGATTCTGCCTAGGAAACCCAAGGCAGGATCACTAAGAGTTGGATCCAACTCGATGCTAGTGAGTTTGAGAATGGAGAATCAGTAGCAGGGATCTAGGTGAGGGGAGGGAACCCAGGCCATGCCCCATAAGCGGCAAGGCAGGAAGTGGGGAAAAGGAGGGAAAAGGGGCAGGAGGACCAGGACAGAGCAGGGAGTGGCAGGGATCCAGGTAAGGGGAAGTTGGAGAGGTTTCAAACAGCTAAGGGAGACAAACTAGTCTGCCGGTTTGTCCTACTGTGGTGATGTGTTGCTGTGAGCCTTCAGGCTGTGCCACTGATGTTTCAAACCCAGTGGGGTGCACATGGTGCACAGGTTTCAGCAAGGCTTGCAGACTGAGACAGACTATGAAGAAGGAAGAGGCCATCCACTTCTCAAAGAATTGTTGTTGTTTGCCGTCGAGTCGGCCCTGACTCATAGCGACCCCTCCTTGGGTTTCCGAGACAGTATCACTACGGAAGTAGGATTGCCCAACCTTCCTTCCAAGGAGTGGCCAGAGAAAACCTTATGAATAGCAGAGAAACACTTTCTGATATATATATATATATATAACTGCACAACTTTATGAATACACCAGAAACATTGTCCGATACAGAGGAGGAGGATGAGCCACTTAGGTTAGAAGGCTCTCAAAATATGACTAGGAAAGAGCTTCATCATCAGAATACAACCAGACTTACTGACATGGAGACCTCCACTTGCTGATGTGGCACGACTTAAATTGAGGAGAAACAGCTGCAAACATCCATTAATAATCAGAACATGGAATGTATGAAGTATGAATCTAGGAAAATTGGAAGTTGTCAAAAGTGACATGGAACGCATAAAGATTGATATTCTAGGCATTAGTGAACTGAAATGGACTGGTTTTCCCCATTTTGAATCAGACAACCATATGATCTACTATGCCGGGAATGACAATTGGAAGAGGAATGGTGTTCATCATCACAAAGGATGTTTCAAGATCTGTCCTGAAATACAATGCTGTAAGTGATAGGATAATATCCATACACCTACAAGGAAGACCAGTTAACACGACTGTTATTCAAATTTGTGCACTGACTACCAAAGCCAAAGATGATGAAATTGAAAAATTTTATCAACTTCTGCAGTCTGAAATTGACTGGACATGCAACCAGGATGTGTTAATTACCACTAGTGACAGGAATGCAAAAGTTGGAAACAAAGAAGAATCACCAGTAGTTGGAAAATTTGGCCTTGGTGATAGAAATAATGCTGGAAATCACATAGTAGAATTTTGCAAGACCAACGACTTATTCATTGCAAATACCTCTTTTCAACAACACAAATGGTGGCTGTACACATGGACATTGCCAGATGGAGCACACAGGAATCAGATTGACTACATCTGTGGCAAGAGGCGGTGGAAAAGCTCAATCTCTTCAGCCAAAATCAGGCCAGGAGCTGATTGTGGAACAGACCATCAACTGCTCATATGAAAGTTCAACTTGAAGTTAAAGACAATTAAAACAAGTCCA
>NW_006922047.1:56676-64600 GCF_000298275.1 Orycteropus afer afer | reverse complement strand
AGTGATACTGCCTCGGAAACCCAAGGAGGGGTCGCTATGAGTCGGGGCCGACTCGACGGCAAACAACAACAACAACAACAACATAATTCTTGGTTGGAAATTTTTCTCTTTCAGGGTTTTATATACACCATCCCATTGTCTTCTTGTCTGCCTGGTTTCTGCTGAGAAATCTGAGTTTAGTCTTATTGGTTGCCCCTTCTAGGTAACTTTTTGTTTTTCCTGTGCTACTTTCAGGATTCTTTCTTTGTCTTTGGTTTTGGTGAGTTTGATGATGATATGTCTGGATGATTTTCTTTTGGGGTCTATCCTGTTTGGGATTCGTTGGACTTCTTGAATGGATATATTCTCATCTTTCATCATACCAGGAAAATTCTCTTTCAGCAAATCTTTGACATTTTTTTTTTCTGTGGTTTTATTTGTCTCTTCCTGTTCTAGAATTCCAATTACACATAGATTATTCCTTTGGATGGTATCCCACATGAACCTTAGGCTTTCTTCATTTTGTTTTGATCTTTTTTCTGATTGATCACTTTCTAAAGAAGTATTGAGGTATTCTACTCCTTTGCCCATTCAATGTCTTATCAATATCTGAAAATTTATTATTAATCTGGATTTCTATGTGTAGATTTTGTATCATTTATAATTTTTCATTTATTTTGTCATTTTGTTCTTGTATTGTCTTTTGAAATTGTTGTAGGATTTTCTGTGTTTTCCTTAATTTTGTCAGTATTTTCCTTGGTCTGCCTCTCAATTTGTTGAAGATACCTAAATACAGTTCTTTTGAATTCCTTGTCAGGGAGTTCCAATGTGGGGTGTTCCTCAGAGATGTGTTTTGGGTCTGTATCCTGGTCCCTTGTTTCTCCTGCTTTATCTTGCTTCTTTGTGTGCACAATGATGTTCTCTTGTCTCCAAGGCATTGTGATGTTTCTGTGTTTATATTTAATTGGTGATTGTATGTTGGAGTGACTTGCCCATGATTTTAGTTTTCTTTATTTTGCTTGTATGTTACCTATGTAACCAGGGTATGGTGCTGTGCTCCTCTACTCTCTAGTTGGCAGTACTTATACACTCACCACCTGTCTCCTTTCCCGTTGTCAGTCTCTTGTATGTCCCTGCCATCCTTGGCAAACAGAGCCTATTCTTAGGTCCCTGAAATCCCAATGAGACTGCTGTCACTTTAAAGTCCAAAATGAACACCACTTGTAAAGATTCAAAATGGCTGTGCCCTTGGTCACTTTAAATATACAAAATGGCTGCCCTTGTAAACATTCAAAATGGCTGCACCCTTAATCACTTTAAATATCCAAAATGGCTTCCCTTGTAAATATTCAAAATGGCTGCACCCTCAGTCACTTTAAATATCCAAAATGGCCACTGCTTGTAAACAATCAAAATGGCTGCACCCTCTGGACAGTGGAAAGTCCACAGCTCAGGTTGTCTCCCTCCTTGCTGTTTCCCTTGCTAGTCATAGGCCACCAGCACAGTTGTCCCTGAAGCCCTTGGCAACCAGGTCTGATCTTTAGGTCAACTGTCAGGTCCCAACAGCACTTGGAAATATTCAGGCTGTTGGTCCTGTCAGAGTAACTGACAGTCCACTGCTCTGACCGTCTCCATACTCACCGTTTTCGTTCAGGTTTTTCCACTAGTTGGTGCGTAATCCACTTCTGTATACTTGTTTGAAAGTCCAGTGCTCCAGGATTATATTTTATATCTCTGTCAATTGGTTTCTCTTTTCTTTGTTGAACAGGGTCTGTGTAGCTTGTCTGCCTATTCCTCCATCTTACCAGCTCTTCAGCAAAATTTTACTTGTGTGTGACATTAGTGATACTTGTAGAAAATTTCTGCATTCACTTGGATCACCTTTCTTTGGAATGAGTTCAAATAAGTTCGTTGACCAGATAGCTGTCTTCCAAATTTCCTGACCAGTGAGTATTTCCAGTGTTGCATCTGTTTATTGAAACATCTCGTCTATTCTTGAGATGGTCTCTAAATTCAGGTGGGATATATTCAAGATTGTACTTTGGCTCTTGTGGACTTTTTTGAGTTTTCTTAAGCTTCAACTTGAACTTCCATATGGGAAATTGATTGTTCTGCAGTTGGCCTAGCCTTGTTATGACTGATGATATTCAGCTTCTCCATTTTCTCTTTCCACAGATGTCGTCTATTTGATTCATACGTATTCCATCTGATGAGGTCCACATGTAGAGCTGCTGTTTATATTGTACATGTAAAGCTGCTGTTTATATTGTTGAAAAAAGATATTTGCAGTGAATAAGTTGGTCTCACAAAATTCTATCACATGATCTCCCATGTTGTTTCTATCACCAGGGCCATATTTTTCAACTTCTTTGTTTCTGATTTTTGCATTGCAATCACAAGTAATTATCAGTGCATCCCGATGGGATGTTTGAAAAATTCCAGGCTGCAGAAGTTGATAACAATATTCAATTTCTTCACTTTTACCTTTATTGGTTGGTGCATTAATCTGTAAAATGTTGTTGTTGTTGTTGTTGTTATGTGCCGTCGAGTCGGCCCTGACTCATAGCGACCCCTCCTTGGGTTTCTGAGGCAGTATCACTACAGAAGTAGGATTGCCCAACCTTCCTTCTGAGGAGTGGCTGGTGGGTTTGAACTGCCAGCCTTCTGGTTAGCAGTCAAGTGCTTTAGCCACTATAATCTGTAAAATACTTAATGTTAACTAGTCTTCCTTTTAAGTATGGATTTTATCCTATCACAGACAGTGTTATAGTTCAGGATAGATCTTGAAATGTTCTTATTCTTTTTTTGATTGTGATTTGGGTGAAAGCTTATAGAGCAAATTGATTTTCCATTCAACAATTCATACACATTTTCTTTTGTGGCATTCATTGCAATCCCCACAACGAAACAGTATTCTTTCCACTTCCTCCCTGTGTTTACTGTTTCCTCTCATCTTTCTTTCCTATCTCTTCCTGTCTTCTTAGCTTTGTCCCTGGGAGAATGCTGCCCTTTTGATCTCCTGTGGTTTATTGTTCTAATGAGTGCATACCTTTTTGGTATTATTGTTCACATTATAGATCTGTCTATCCTTTGGCCTCCAGCACTGCATCAGTTTGTTGAAACATCTCAATTCCATCAATTCCTGGAATCTTGTTTTTGCCAATTCCTTCACTGCAGTTGGGACTTCTTCCTTCAATACCATTGGTTCTTGATCATATGCTACCTCCTGAAATGGTTGAATGTCAACCAATTCTTTTTGGTATGGTGACTCTGTGTATCCTTTCCATCTTCTTTTGATGCTTCCTGTAGCATTCAATATTTTGCCCATTGAATCATTCAATTTGCAACTTGAGACTTGAATTTTTCCTTCAGTTCTTTAAGCTTGAGAAATGCTGAGTGTGTTCTTCTTTTTGTTTTTCTAACTCCAGGTCTTTGCACATTTCATTGAAATACTTTACTTTGTCTTATTGAGCTGCATTTTGAAATATTTTGTTCAGTTCTTTTCTTTTATCATTTCTTCCATTCCCTTTAGCTACTCTATGTTCAGGAGCAAGTTTCAAAGTCTCTTCTGATATCCATTTTGGTCTTTTTTTTTTCTTTATGGTCTTTTAAAATGACCTTTTGCTTTCTTCATATATGATGTTCTTGATCTTATTCCACAATTCATCTGGCCTTTGGTCATTGGTATTCAGTGCATCAAATCTATTCTTGAGATGGTCTCTAAATTCAGGTAGGATATAGTTAAGGTCATACTTTGGCTTCCATAGACTTGTTTTCATTTTCTTCAGCTTCAACTTGAACTTGCATATGAGCAATTGATGGTCTCTTCCACAGTCAACCTCTGGCCTTATCCTGACTGATGATTTTGAGTTTCTTCATTACCTCTTTCCACAGATGTAGTCTGTTTGATTCCTGTGTATTCCATCTGGTGACGTTCTTGTGTATAGTAACCATTTTTGTTGTTTAAAGATGGTATTTCCAATGAATAAGTCATTAAAAACCAAACCAAACTCACTGCCATCAAGTCATAGCAGCCCCCAGTGGTTTTCCGAGGCAGTAAATCTTTATGGAAGTAGATTGCCTGGTTTTCTGTTCATGGAGTGGCTGGTGGGTTTGAACTGCCAACCTTCTGCTTAGCAGCCGAATGCCTTAAGCACTATGCCACCAGAGCTCCTTAGTCCTGCAAAATTCTATCATCCAGTCTCTGGCATCATTTCTTTCTCCAAGGCCATATTTTCCAGCTATCAATTGTTCTTCTTTGTTTCCAGCTTTCACATTTCAGTCACCAGTAATTATCAAATTATCTTGTTTGCAGTTTGGTCAATTTCAGACTGTAGAATTTGGTGAAAATCTGCAATTTCTTCATCTTTGGCTTTAGTGGTTGGTGTGTAAATTTGTACGTTAGTAGTAGTAATTGGCTTTCCTTGTAGGGTATGGATATTAATCTATTATTGACAGCATGTACTTCAGGATAGATCTTGAAATGTTCTTTTTGGTGATGAATGCAATGCTATTGCTCTTCACTTTGTTATTCCTGACATTGTAGACCATATGATTGTCTAATATGTAGACATATGATGACATTCACTTATTTATGCCAAGAAATTTGGAAGAGAGCTATCTGGCCAATTGACTGGAAGAGATCCATATTTGTACCCATTCCAAAGAAAGATGATCCAACAGAAGGCAGAAATTATTAAAAAATTTCATTAATATCATATAAGGTAAAATTTGCTGAAGATATGAAAAAAATGATTGCAGCAATTCACTGACAGGAAATTGCCAGAAATTCAAGCAGGATTCAGAAGATGTCATGGAATGAGGGATCTCATTTCTGATGTCAGATAGATGTTGGCTGAAAACATAGAATATCAGAAAGATGTTTACCTGTGTTTTATTGACTATACAAAGACGTTTGACTATATGGATCATAACAAATTATGGATAACATTGTGAAGAATGGGAATTCCAGAACACTTAATTGTGCTCATGAGGAACCTGTACATAGACCAAGAAACAGTCATTTGAACAGCACATAGGGGTACTATGTGGTTTAAAATCAGGAAAGGTGTGTGTCAGTGTTGCATTCTTTCACCATACTTAATCAGTCTGCATGGTGAGCAAATAATCCAAGAAGCTATACTATAGGAAGAAGAATGCAGCCTCAGGATTGGAGGAAGATTCCTTCTGCAATATGCAGATGATAAAACCTTCCTTGCTGAAAGTGAAGAAATCTTGAAGCACTTACTGATGAAGATCAAAGACTGTGGCCTTCAGTAGGGATTACATCTCAACAGAAAGAAAACTAGACCTTACAATTGGACCAGTAAGAAACATCAAGATAAATGGAGAAAAGATTGAAGTTGTCAGGGATTTCATTTTACTTAGATACACAATCAATGCTCATTCATTGATTGAAGCAGCAGTCAAGAAATTAAACAATGTATTGTATTGGGCAATTCTATTGTGAAAGACCTCTTTAAAGTGATAAAGAGCAAAGATGTCACTTTGAAGACTAAAGTGCACCTGACCCATTGTTATTTGTTGTTAGGTGCCTTCGAGTTATCTCTGACTCATAGTGACTTCATGTACAGCAGAACAAAACACTGCCCTGTTCTGTGCCAGCCCCATGATCTTTGCTATACCTGATCCCATTGTTGGCAGCCACTGTGTCAGTCTGTCTCATTGAGGGTCTTCCCCTTTTTCATTGTCCCTCCACCTTGCCAAGCATGATATCCTTCTCCAGGGAGTGGTCCCTTCTTACAACTTGACCAAAGTAGGTGAGACGAAGTCTGGCCATTCTTGCTTCCAAGGAGCATTCTGGCTGCACTTCCTCCAGGACAGATTTTTTAGTTCTTTTAGCAGTCCATGGTACTTTCAGCACTTTTTGCCAACACCACAACTCAAAGGCATTGATCTTTGGTCTTCCTTTTTCATTGTCCAGCTCTCACATGCATATGAGATGATTGAAAATACCATGGCTTGTGTCAAGCGCACCTTAGTCTTCAAGTAAACATCTTTGCTCTTCAGTACTTGAAAGAGGTCCTTTGCAGCAGATTTGCCTAATACTAAATGACGTCTGATATCTTGACTGCTGCTTCCATTGGTGTTGATTGTAGAACCAAGTAATATGAAGTCTTTGGCAATTTCAGTCTTTTGACGCAAGCCATGGTGTTTTCAATAGGCTCCTATGCTTACAAAAGCTGAACAATGAATAAGGAAGACTGAAGAAGAACTGATGCATATTTGAACTGTGGTGTTGGCAAAGAACATTCAATATGCCATGGAGTGATAGAAGCATGAACAAATCTGTCTTGGAAGAAATACAACTGGAATGCTCCATGGAAGGCTGAATGGGCAGGCAGTCTCACATACTTTGGACATGTTGTCAGAAGAGACCACTCCCTGCAGAAGAATACCATGCATGGTAAAATGGAGCATCAGCAAAGAAGGGGAAGACCTTCTATGAGATGGATTGACACAGTGGCTGCGATGATGGACTCAAGCATAGCAAAGATTTTTAGGATGGCTTCGGACTGAGCAATGTTTTGTTCTGTTGTACATTGGGTTGCTATGAGTTGGAGCCAACTCACTGGCACCTAAAAACAACAGTATCCTTTGGCTGAAAGGTGAGCCGTGGGGGTTTAGATCAGTTCCTTGCTTGAAGTGTTTCTAAGGGCCATAGTCTCAGGGGTCCTACTAGTCTTTATCAGACCAGTAAGCCTGGTAGTTTGCTTATTTTTTAAAAATGAGTTTGAGTTTCATTCTACATTTTTCTCCCACTCTATCTGAGACTTCTTTTGTGATCTCTTTCAGAGTGATCAGCAGTGGTGGCTGGGCACCATCTAGTTCTTCTGGTTTCAGGTTCATGGAGGCTGTAGTCCATTAGTCCTTTGATTAATTGTTTGAAATATATTTATTTTGATGATGAATGCAACACTGTTCTTTTTCAGTTTGAAATGTTTGGAATGACAATGAGTCATGTGTACAGGGTTTGAAGTTGGGTCTCGGGTGAGGACTCTTCTATTTCTGTTACCTCTCTATCTCTCTGCCACAGGGTCTCTGCATGTCTGTGTTGCTGTAGTTGATATTGGGAGCTACAACCATGAACCTTGGAAGGGAGGCTAGGTGACCATTATTGTAGCTGGGGATTGAATCCTGGGTCTGGTGTCTGTCCACTAAGGAGGTAAAGGAGGCTTTTTCTGTGAGTGAAGCTGAGATTATCTTTCTCTTGGGATAAGAGCCATTGCCCCTTCCTCCCTAGAAGGCAGTTTCCCTGAGCTTTTTCTCTCCTGAAGTCAGCTGCCCCTCTTCACCCTCCCTCCCTTCTCTGGTCCCCACCTGACAGCTGGCATTCTCCATCCCTGGACCTTCTCACCACAGACTCCATCCCCAGTGTGAAGTGTGCCCAGTGGTGCCCTAAGAACTCCACACGTGTCAGTGCTACCATCTGTCACTGTGACTCTGAATGCAGTTCTCCATCTGAGAAGATCATCACCAGCCCCACAGAAGACTGTGATGGTACAGAGATTTTGGGGTAGTGGAGGGTACACCAGATTGTGTGGCATCCATGGTCCTCAACCCTGGGAGCAGCAGCAGAGCTGTTTTTTTTGGTCAAGGATTTTGTCAAGGATAAGAGGGAAGACAGGGCAGGGGGAGAGGAAGAGGTATACAATCAGGTTTCATGACCAATAAATGGACCTACTCAATAGGTAGAGTGTGGAGAGCATCAACATTGGAGTTGCATTGCTTGGGCTTGAAGTCAGGTTCTGCCACATCTGGCAAAACCGCATAGGTCACGAAACAAAGCGACACAAAAAGATTAATATTTTTTAAAAAGAAGTGGGGGAAACTCCAGATGGATCAAAGACTTAAATGTGAAACCTAGAACTATACAGTTCTTCAAGGAAAATTTAGGGTCAAATTTAAGGGCCCTAATATATGG
>NW_006922047.1:50452-54641 GCF_000298275.1 Orycteropus afer afer | reverse complement strand
CTTATAACAATCAAGTATTCTCTAAAAGTTAAAAATTTTACTCTTTCCCAAACCCACAAGTATTGGATGATTAGAAGAGTTAATGTCTCTTACAAGAATAGTAAATAATCAATAAAAATGTGTCATTCCAAAACAATATGATTTTTAGGGTACATGATTCTAGAGGGTGAGATAATTACTAAACTACATTATTCAAAGGTATAATTACTAAAGTATATTATTCTTAAGTCTGGTCATTGAAACTTATTCTTAGGGAAAATGTTATTCCAGTAGAACAGGTTAGCAAACATTTTACTGAGAGAATGTTTTGTCCCAAGGGCACAAAGCTGGAACCAAGCAAGCATTCAACCGTAAGAGAGGTCTCCTTGCCTTCTCTTAGCAATCATGTCCTTTTGGGGATCTTTTTCTTGGTCTCCAACAAGGTTCTGCTTCCAACTAGCTTAAAATCTTTAGAAAATCATTTAACCCCTCTTTGCCTCACTTCACCTAATTGGAGAAAATCATTGTACCAACCCCACAGATGTTGTTATGTGCCGTAGAGTCAGACCTGACTCATAGTGACCCCTCCTTGGGTTTCCGAGGCAATGTCACTATGGAAGTAGATTGCCCAACCTTCCTTCCAAGGAGTGGCTGGTGGGTTTGAACCGCCAGCCTTCTGGTTAGCAGTCAAGTGCCTTAGGCACTACACCACCAGAGCTCCTCCACATAGATGGTGTGAGATTTAAATTTACGTGTGTAAAACACAGGGAAAGACTGGCTCAGTGTAGATCCTCAACAAGCACAAGTTTAATCATGGTTACTGCTGTTACTCTTATTGTCATAGCACAAACGAAAGGGACAAAGAAAGGAAGCAACAGGAGGAGAGGACCGTATGGACCTGGGCGGTCATACCTACCGACTCCAGTTGGGCTTCTGCCCTGCTTAGGACTGTGATTCCCCTTCTCATGTTTGCACAGTAGTTATGTTGACAAGGACATCACAAATGTGCCCTTTAAGACCCTGACATCAGCCTGGGGAGGCAAGCAGAGTCAATACCATTTTGTAAATGACCAAGATTGGGCTTGGAGAGGTTGAGTGCCTTGTTCAAGGTCACACAACTAACAAGGTGGTAGACCCTAGATCCAGGTCTAGAATAATGTTTTAATTTTTGAACAATAAAGGATGGAAGAGAAAATTATACTACTTTTACACCAAGAAATACTCTTCATCTACTCAAAAGTCTTAGATTCATATCTATTGATAAAGGAAAATATTCCTAATATGCTTGAGAGGATGAGGAAAATGTACCCCAAAAGTTTGACTGTATTCTGTGTGGTAGAATTATGGGTGATTTTCCTTCCTTTTCTTTCTTTTTTCCTTCCTCCCCCTCTTCTTCCCTCCCTCCCTTTCTTCTTTCTTTCCTGTCTCTCCCTCCCTCTTTTTTTCTTTCTTAGTAAGGTGTTTGTTTTTATGTATATTGTGGTGGTTATGTTTGTGTGTCAACTTGGCTGGGCCTGGTTGAGTGCTGGTCAGCTGGTGGTTAGCTATTCCTCGTGATGAGATTGGCCATCAACTCCACGATGGGATCTACCACAAGCAGCTAAGTAGCTGCTTTGGATATGTGGTCTGCTTTCGATATATAAGAAGCAGCTTTGGAATGGTCTCTAGCCTATGGCATGCTTGGACCCTGCATGTAGCCGTGTCGTTGTTCAGCAGCCTGCCATGCTCTGCTGACTTTGGGATTTACAATGGACTTAAGTTAATGGCCCGCCGTGTGGTTTGGTAACATCGGGACTGTGCCTTTTTACTTGTCAACCTTGGGCTTCTCAGCCTCAGTAGCCAGCAGCTGTCTGAGTGAAGAAATGCCTCTAGCTCCAATGGGCCGGGAGCAGGAGGCAGAGCTAGACCCCAAGGATGAGGGGCTTTCATCCAGCCCTTAGAGCCTGGCACTTTGAACTTGGACTTAAAGCCTCCAAACTGTAAGATAATAAACTCCTGTTTGTTAAGGCCATCCCGTTTGTGGTATATTCTTGTCAGAGTGGCACTAGGGAACCAGAACATATATGAATCACAATTTTATCTTACTTTTAAAAATTCTTTGATTGTGATTTGAGTTTACAGAGCAAATTGGTTTCCTATTCAACAGTTCATATATTTTGTTTTCATGACATTGATGGTAATCTCCACAATGTAACAGCACTCTTCCCACTTCCTCCTTGTTCTTTGTTTTCATTTTACATTTTCTCCACTTCCTAAATCTCCATGTACTTTATATTTAGGAAAAGTTAAGCTTAGAAAAAAAAAAAAAAAGATTCTGTCCACTACTTGCACCCTCTGTGACCCTAGAGATATTCTTGGAGGTTGCTTTGCACGTTTGCATGTGTGTGTGACCATAGAGATTTCCAGGCTGCTGATGTGAAGGGAAGTCTATGTTGCAAATCGAACTGGATTCAGCTTCTTTCTTGGAGAGTGCTTATGGCATTAAGGAATTTCCCATTGTCATGTACTCTCTTTCCATGCATCAGTTTCCAACTTTCCCCCACTTGAGTCCACCAGAGGCTGAACACCTGCCCTGACTTACCACAACCTCCTGAGTTCTTTGAGACTCTAAATTCTTTGTCCCATGTTCAAGAGCATATGTTCTTGCATATGATTTATTCTTATTAAGCTGTTGTTGTTGTTGGCCAGCATGTGCACCCTCTCTGCAGGTCCCTGAGCTACTCAAAGGGGACCTGGTTTTTGGATATCTTCTTGCATTTAGAGAACAGGGTGAGCTAAGATACCAGAAAACACCCCTAGTAACTCAGCTGTGGCCACATTCATCCAGCTTCCCCATTTCTCACCCACAACCTGCTCAGAGATGGAGCAACGCCCACATCTGTGGGGACAGCAGGGCCCCTCCTCCCTGAGTTGTGCTGTGGCAGAAACAAGTTTATTCACCTTGGCCACCTTGAAAAGTCTATGCAGCTGCCCCACAATCTGTGTGTAACTTTGGGAACAGGATCAGGGCCTGGTCCATGAGGAGTGGGTTGTGCTACCCTGTGAGTAAGGAGAGGGGGACACTTTGGGAAGGACAGTGGTCTAACCATTGGGTTTTATCCTCAGGTGTAGTGGTGGGTGTGGGTCTGGGTGGCCATGATTCCCCCACTGCCTGCTCATTGAGGGTCAGTCACATTAATGCTCTGACTGTCTGGCTGAAGGCCACTCCCAGGCCCCAAGCGCATAAATAGCACCACAGGGAGGGTCTGTCTTGAGCCAGTGCCTCTACCCACCTGTCCAGGGCTGAGAAGAGGGCTGCAGACCTCCTGCCAGTCCCCACAGAGCCCACATGTCTGGTTTAGGTGCCATCAGGCCCAGCCAGAGAGCAGGAAGGGGATGAGTGATCAGAAGGCCTTCAGGAGCAGCTAGCTCCAGTGCAGCCATCCATCCAGGAGAGCTCCTAGCACTGGAGTTCCATCCAGGCTCCATGACTGGGTCAGGTGGGGGCAAGGTCTCTGCTCCCAGGGAACTCACATCTATAGGAAGTGACTGTGCACCCTGACATGTCCTAGTTATCAATGAGTATGCACAACTCAAGACTATATGGAATATTTGTTGACTGCTATAATGTGGGAGGAATTACCAGTATTTGTGCAGCCGAGGATATGAGCTTACTTCTAGGGGGAAATCATTCAGGGATGAGAGTGAAAATATGTGCCAAAGAAAGAACCCCCCATCATCCTCCATCTCTCCCTGCTGTTCCTGCAGCTTTCAGGGGCAGGTCTTTGGCTACAGATGAGATTCCCGCATCTGAGATGGGACATGTATGTTATGGGCCTGTCCCACTAGTCCTGACAGGCAGATAGTGTGACAATCACAATCATAGACCCTGGTTCCAAATCCTAGAGCTGTGTGTGTGACATGGGCAAATGACTTCACCTCTCTGAGCCTCGGTTTATGCTGTTGTAAAATGGGAGTGATAATAATGGTGTCTATCTCATACTAGCTGTTCTTATTAGGGACCATTGAGTCAATTTTCAACTCACAGCAACCCAATGTTAAAGAGTAGACCTGCCCCATAGGGTTTCCTAGGCTGTGATCTTTACAAGAACAAATTGCCAGGTCTTACTCTTGCAGGACGTGTAGCATTGGGAAAGTCAACTGCGAAGGAACTGTTTCAAGTGCTGAGGAGCAAGGATATCTCCTTGAGGACTAAGGTGCGCCTGACACA
>NW_006922047.1:41593-50097 GCF_000298275.1 Orycteropus afer afer | reverse complement strand
AGGGATTGTGGGGCTGGCGCGGGATCGGGCAGTGTTTCGTTCTGCTTTGCATGGGGTCGCTATGAGTCGGAAATGACTCGAGGGCACTTAACCAACAACAACAACACTCTTGCAGGGCTGCTGAGTGGGTTCAAACTGCCAACCTTTTGGTTAGCAGCTGAGTGCTTAACCATTGTGCCACCAGGGCACCTTTCCTTTATTATCATATTTAACACTCCAAGTCAACCCCATGATGAAGTTAATGTTATTCTGATTATAAATTAGGAGATTAGATGCAAATACTGAGATTCCCCTCAGATACTTCCCAAATCATGTCCATTAGAATGCTGCCATTAGCTGAGAGCTCTCTGACTCACTCTCCCCAACCCAAGATGTGTTTCATCTCTTTCATGTCTTCACCAGGAGTATGTGTCTCCTGGACCACAACATATACTGTCATATATTTTACCTCTCTCTCAGTTTTCTATCTTATAAGCCCTCAGACTTTGAGAACATGGGGATTGTATCTGCCTTGTACATTTTAGTTTCCCTCTATCTAGCATCTTGCCTTGCATGGAGTAACGGCTCTTGAATATTTGACAAATAAATGAATACATTGTTGTGTTGTTGTTGTTGTTAAGTGCCATCGAGTCGTTTCCGACTCATAGTGACCCCATGCACAGCAGAACGAAACACTGCCCGATCCCGCGCCAGCCCCACAATCCCTGCTATACTTGAGCCCATCATTGCAGCCACCGTGTCAATCCATCTCGTTGAAGGCCTCCCCCTCTTTCGTCGACCCTCCACCCTACCAAGCATGACATCCTTCTCCAGGGAATGGTCCCTTCTTACAACATGACCAAAATAGGTGAGACGAAGTCTGGCCATTCTTGCTTCCAAGGAGCATTCTGGCTGCACTTCCTCCAGGACAGACCTGTTAGTTCTTTTAGCAGTCCATGGTACTTTCAGCATTCTTCACCAGCACCACAACTCAAAAGCATCAACTCTTCTTCTGTCTTCCTTATTCATTGTCCAGCTCTCACATGCATATGAGGCGATTGGAAATATCATGGCTTGTGTCAGGCACACCTTAGTCCTCAAGGAGATATCCTTGCTCCTCAGCACTTGAAACAGTTCCTTCGCAGTTGACCTTCCCAATGCTACACGTCGTCTAATGTCCCGACTGCTGCTTCCGTTGGCATCGATTGTAGAACCAAGCAACGTGAATTCCTTGACAACCTCAATCTTCTCTCCATTTATTGTGATGCTACTCACTGGTCCAGTTGTGAGGATTTTTGTTTTCTTTGTATTGAGACGTAATCCATACTGCAGACTATATTCTTCAACCTTCATCAGTAGGTGCCCCAAGTCATCCTCACTTTCAGCAAGCAAAGTTGTATCGTCTGCATATCTCAGGTTGTTAATGATTCTTCCTCCAATCCTGATACCACGTTTTTCTTCATATAGGCCAGCTTCTCGGATTATTTGCTCAGCATATAGATTGTATAAGTGTGGAGAAAGGATACAACCCTGAAGCACTCCCTTCTTGATTTTAAACCAGGTAGTGTCCCCTTGTTCTGTTTGAATGACAGCCTCCTGGTCAAGGTACAGATTCCTCATGAGTACAATCAAGTGCTCGGGAATTCCCATTCTTCTCAATGTTATCCATAATTTGTCATGATGCACACAATCAAATGGCTTTGTATAGTCAATAAAACACAAGTCGACCTCTTTCTGGTATTCTTTGCCTTGAGCCAAGATCCATCTGACAACAGCTATGATATCCCTTGTTCCACGTCCTCTTCTGAATCCGGCTTGAACCTCTGGAAGTTCTCTGTCAATGTACTGCTGCAAACCCTAGGACAGGGGTAGGCAAACATTTTACAGAATTCAAATTCAATGCATGTAATAAAGGAGTACCTGGGTAGTGCAAATGGTTGTTAGCCACTCAAGTGCTAACCAGCAGGTTGGTGGTTCGAACCCACCCAAAGGTGCTTCAGAAGAAAGACCTGGTGATCTACTTCCAGAAGGTCACAGCCTTGAAAACCCTACTGAGAAGTTGTGCACCTCAACACATGGGGTCACCTGAGCTGAATTTGACTAAACGGCAACTGGACTGTTTTTCTTTGATCTGTCATAATGTTGTTTTTAAAAATTATCATAAATATATATGTAGCAGAACATTTGCCAGCTAAACATTCTTCACATGTACAATTCAGTGACATTAACTGATGTTCATCATATGATGCAACAACTACCCTTATCTCGTCCTAGATTTCCCCCTCACCCTTATCAGAAGCTCAGAGTCCCGTAGCAATGAGTCCTCCCTTCCCCTTCCTTTCTATCCGGTAACCATTAGTAATCTTGGTCTCTATGCACTTGCCTGTTTCAGATATTTCATAAGATCACACAATATTTGCCACTTTATCATTGCCCTATGTTGTTGCCATGTGTCATGGAGTTGGCCCCAACTCATAGCGACCCCTCCTTGGGTTTCCAAGGCAGTATCACTACAGAAGTAGATTGCCCAACCTTCCTTCTGAGGAGTTGCTGGTGGGTTTGAATTGCCAGCCTCCTTATGTAGTAAAGTTTAATGGAACAGAGCCATACTCACTTATTTATGTAGTACATGGCTGTTTTCCTGCTATTGTGGCAGAAGTGAGTAGTTTTGACAGACTGAATGGCCCACAGAGCCTAAAATAACATTTGCTGATCCCTGCTTTAGGACTCTGGGGAGATATGGGTTCTGAGTCTGAGGGGCCCAGGTGTCCCAAGCCCCTGGGTCTATCGATTGCTTCTTCAAGCAGCTGATTCTGACATTCCTCATCACTACCCAAGAGACCTCTTTAAGGTGTTAAAGAGCAAAGATGACACTTTGAAGAGTAAGGTGCGCCTGACCAAGCCATGGTATTTTCAGTGGCCTCATATACATGTGAGAGTTGGACAACAAATAATGAAGACTGCAGAAAATTGATGCATTTCAATTGTGGTGTTGGTGAAAATACTGAATGTTCTATGGACTGCTAGAAGAATGAACAAATCTGTCTTGGAAGAAGTACAGCCAGAATGCTCCTTAGAAGTGAGAAACCAGACATCGTCTCTCATACTTTGGTCATGTTGTCAGAAGGGACCCATTCCTGGAGAAGGATATCATGCTAGGTAAATAGAGGGTCAGTGAAAAAGAGGAAGACCCTCAATGAGATGGACTGACACAGTGCCTGTGATATTGGACTCAAGCATGGCATTGATCGTGAGGATGGTGAAGGACTGGGCAGTGTTTGGTTCTGCTGTACACAGGGTCACTGTGAGTCAAAACTGACTCAACAGCATCTAACAATCCCAAAAGCAAAGCAAACAAACCCAAACCTGTTGCTGTCAAGTTGATCCCAGCACATGTTGACCACATGCATTATAGAGCAGAACTGCTCCAACGGGGTTCTCTCAGCTGTAGTGTTAACAGAAGCAGATGGCCAGGCCTTTCTTTCACAGTGCTGCTGGCTGGGTTTGAACCTTTAGGTTAGTAGATGAGTGCAAGTTCATGTTCTTGCCACAGAGACCTTTCAGCAGTCTTTATCGTGAATGGGAAGTGCACCATCACAGACACCCATCCTGTACTCAACCAAAGGCAAATGCATGTGTTCTCTTGGGCCAGCTTCAGATGTTGAGGTGGAAGATAAGGGGTGCTCTGAACATACTGACCTACTGGTGAAGCCTCAGCAAGGGTGCCTTGTTATCAAGGGGTCATAGGTGCACTATTTGTAGAGACAGGGAAGTGGCTGAAAGTAGAGGCACCGGGATGTCAATGGTGGTTATCTGGGATGAGTTCAATGTTTTCTGTACTCTTAAGTTTATACCATGAACAACATGCACATTTCTGCACTCAGAAACTTGAATTCCTTTAACAGCCATCTGTTGCTGCTGCTAAGGAGCTCTGGTTTTGTTTTATTGCTGCTACTTATTTGTCTATGTGATCATTAGACCCAAGTCTGGCTCTTCTGCAAGACATTACGTTCTCTGAGGGGAACAACCTAGTTTTGGTTCCCCATTGTGTCTCCAGGCCTAACATGGTGGCAAGCACCTAGCACAGAGCAGGGCCATCATAAGAGGCCACTAGTCATTGGCCAGGGAGCTCTGGTAGCATAGTGCCTAAGGCACTTGACTGCTAACCAGAAGGCTGGCGGTTCAAGTCCACAAGCCACTCCTCGGAAAGAAGATGGGGAAATCTACTTCTGTAGTGATACTGCCTCAGAAACCCAAGGAGGGTTTGCTATGAGTCGGGTCCGACTCGATGGTATATAACAACAACAAGAACAGTCATTGGCCAAATGCACAAAAGAATGTTGTCCTCTTCTAAACCACTCTGAGAGCTGATACTATTTTATGCCATTTTTAGAGATGAGGAAACCGAGTCTTAGGAGCATGAAATAACTTGTCCATAGTCAAGTGGATAGAGAGTAACTGAGGCCAAGCCAGACATTGCTTACTTTTTTATTTTTTAAATTAGTATTATCTGAATCATTTTCCTCTTCAAATAAAAACTCTAGGGATCCATCTCTATCTCTTTTGAACCCACTCAAATATGAGTTGCTTCAACGGGTCTCCTGTGTAGTGAGTATTCATTTTACAAACCAAAAATAATCATATTGATTTTAAATTAGCAAGTAATACAGGAATATATTCTGATTGTCAGAACTTAAGCATTACATGTACAGATAGCTTAAGCCCCTTTAACTGCAACCCTAGCTTCAGTCTCCTCCCTAGAGATACACATATCCTGTTGCTGCCAAGTCATGTATTACTCAGAGTTCCTCCATGGGGCTTACTTAGCTGTACTCTTTACAGAAGCACTTTGCCAAGTCTTTTTTTTTTTTTTCCCCATAGTGGTACTGGGTGAGTTCAAACTGTCAACCTTTAGACTAGTTGTTGAATGCAAAATATTTGCACCACTCAGAGACCTTGAGATAGTCATATATGAACCTATAAAATGTATGCTCTCATTGTGGTTAGGTGCTGTCGACTTGGTTCTGAGTCATAGTGACCCTAAAAAACAGACTGAAACCTGTCTCATCCTGCACCATTCTCGCCAGTGTTGCTATGCCTGAGCTCATTGTTTCAGCCCCTGTATCTATCAGTCCACCTCACCGAAGTTCTTCTCTTTTTTCACTGACCTTTTACCAAGCACAATATCCTTTTCCATGGATTGGTCCCTTTTGACAACATGATCAAAATATGAGAGATGAAGTCTGGCCATTCTGGTTTCTAAGGAGCATTCTGGCCATACTTCCTCCAAGATAGATTTATTCATTCTTCTAGCAGTCCATGGTACATTCAATATTCTTCACCAATGCCATATTTCAAATGCATCAATTTTTCTTCAATCTTCTTTATTCATTGTCCACCTCTCACATGCACATGAGGCTATTGAAAATGCCATGGTTTGTATCAGGTGCATCTTAGTCTTCAAAGTGGCATCTTTACTCTTCAACACTTTCAAGAGGCCTTTTGGAGCAGGTATGCGCAATGCAACACGTTGTTTTATTTCTTGATTGCTGCTTCCATTGATGTTGGTTGCAGATCCAAGTATAATGAAATCCTTCACAACTTCAATGTCTTCTCCATTTATCATGATTTTCCTTATTGGTCCATCAGTAAGGATTTTTGTTTTATTTATGTTGTGGTGTAATCCATACTGAAGCCTGTGGTCTTTGATAATCATCACTAAGTGTTTCAAGTCTTATTCACTTTCAGCAAGAAAGGTTGTGTCATCTGCACATCACAGATTGTTAATGAGTGTTCCTTCAATCCTAATGCTGCAGTCTTCTTCATCTAGTCTGGCTTCTCAGATTATTTTCTCAGCATACAGATTGATTAGTTATGGTGAATTACAACCCTAAAGTACACCTTTCCTGATTTGAAATCATGTAGTATCTTCTTGGGGAGCTCTGGTAGCTCTGGTAGCCTAACACATTTGCTAACCAGAAAGGTGGCAGTTCAAACCCACCAGCCACTCCTCGGAAGGAAGGTTGGACAATCTACTTCCATAGTGATACTGCCTCGGAAACCCAAGGAGGGGTCACTATGACTTGGGTCAGACTCAGTGGCACATAACAACAACAACAACATCAACAACAGTATCTTCTTGTTCTGTTCGAATGACTGCTTCTTAGTCTATGTATAGGTTCTGTATCTAAGTGTTCTGGAATTCCCATAATTTGAATTATCCATAGTTTGTTATGATGTACATAGTCAAAAGCCCTTGTATAGTCGATAAAACACAGGTACACCTTTCGGGTATTCTATGCTTTCAGCCAACATCCATATGACACCAGAAATGATATCATTTATTCCATGATGTCTTCTGAATCCTGCTTAAATTTTTGGCAGTTCTTTGTCGATGAGTTGCTGCAGCCTTTTTTGAATTGTTTTCAGCAAAATTTTATTTGCATGTGATATTAGTGATATGGTTGGATAATTTTCACATTCTGCTGGATCCCATTTCTTTGAAATGGTCACAAATTTGGATATCTTCTAGTCAGTTGACCAGGTAGTTGTCTTCCAAATTTCTTGGCATAAACAAGAGAGCACCTCCAGCACTGTGTTTGTATGTTCAGACATCTCAGTGGGTATTCTGTCAATTCCTGGAGCCTTGTTTTTCACCAATTCCTTCAGTACAGCTTGGGATTCTTCCTTCAATACCATTGATTCTTGATCATATGCTACCTCCTGAAATGGTCGAACATTGACTGATTCTTTTTGGCACGGTGACTGTGTATTCCTTCTATCTTCATTTGATGCTTCTTGCATCATTAAATATTTTGCCCATAGAATCCTTCAGTATTGCAACTTGAGGCTTGAATTTTTCCTTCAGTTCTTTAACTTGATAAATGTTGAGTGTGTTCTTTCCTTTGATTTCCTAACTCCAGGTCTTTGCACATTTCATTATAATACATTACTTTGTCTTCTCGAGCTATCTTTTGAAATCTTCCATTCAGCTCTTTCAATTCATCATTTCTTCCATTTGCCTTAGCTACTCTCCTTTCAAGATCAAGTTTCAGAGTCTCTTCTAGCATACATTCTGGCCTTCTCTTCTAACATACATTAAAAATGTCTTTTTGATGATCTTTTGCCTTCTTCATGTATGCTGTCCTTGATGTCATCCCACAGCTCATCTAGTCTTTAGTCATTGGTGTTCAATGCATCAAATCTATTCTTGAGATGATCTCAAAATTAAGGTGGGATATACTCACAGTCATATTATGGCTCTCGTGGATTTATTTTAATTTTCTTCGGTTTCAACTTGGACTTGCGTATGAGCAATTGATGGCCTGTTTCACAGCTGGCCCCTGGCCTTGTTCTGACTGATGCTATTGAACTTCTCCATTGTTTCCTTCCACAGATGTAGTGGATTTTATTCCTGTGTATTTCATCTGGCTAGGTCCACATGTATAGTCACTGTTTATGCTGTTTTGAAAAGGTATTTGCAATGAATAATTCATTGGTCTTGCAAAATTCTATCATGGAATCTCCGGCTCTATTTCTATGACCGAGGCCATATTTTTCTAACTACTGATGCTTCTTCATTGTTTCCAACATTTGCATTCTAATCACCAGTAATTATCAACACATCTTGATTGCATGTTTGGTCCATTTCAGACTGCAGAAGTTAATGAAAATCTTCATCTTTGGCTTTAGTCATTGGTGTGTAAATTTGAACAACAGCAGTATTAACTGGTCTTCCCTGTAGGCTCATGGATATTATCCTGTCACTGACAACATTGTACTTCAGGATAGATCTTGAGATGTTCTTTTTGACAATAAACATGATGCCATTCCTTTTTGTCATTCTCAGCATAATAGACCGTATAATTGTCTGAGTCAAAATGGCCAATAAGAGTCCATTCTAGCTCATTAATGCCTAGGATCTCAATCTTTATGCATTCCATATAAAATATATAATGTAATATTATTGTTTTTGTCTTTTAGCATACATTGACTCATACTACACACTGTGTATTTGAGCTTGGTTTTTACACTTGATAACATGTCTTGGAGATTTTTCCATCTCTAAGTATAGATTTTTCCATCTCTAAGTATAAAGAGCTCGGGTATCTGAGTCCTGAGTCCTGGTGACTAGAAAAACAAGACTCCACTCGAGTGTGCAAACCGGGTACCAGGTTTTGTGTCTCCCCACTGTGAGTCCGGGACTCACCAGGACAAGTCCGGGACTTGCCCGTTCCGCCCCCACCTGCTGCAGGGATGCCTCAGAAGGTGGTGTGGCCCCCATTTTCAAGCCCTCTCCCCATGGTCGGACGCCTCCACGAGGAGCCTAGGCTTCCATACTTAAGACCAGGTCCTAAGCTGGGGTGCGTGATCTGTACCTTGAGAGACGTCTTAAGTTATAGGCGCCACCCTTTGTCTTGCTTCTGGTCACCATGGGCTCTGGATCCTCTATACCCGCAGACTCTCCCCTGGGGTGTTTGTTATGGAACCTTGAAGGCTTAGATTTAAAGCCCAAGCGTCTCATA
>NW_006922047.1:36492-40648 GCF_000298275.1 Orycteropus afer afer | reverse complement strand
CCAGCCTTCTTGTTAGCAGTCAAGTGCCTCAGGCACTATGCTACCAGAGCTCCTGTATATAATATTTTAGACCATTATATATATATACATCATATGTTAGTTTGTTCTTCCTTATTGGTGGATGGTTGGATGTTCTCTAATTTTTTAATCTTGAAAGTATCTCTGCAATAAGAGTTCTTGTGCATGTCTTCCTGTGAGCATGAGGCTTTGTCTGTAAGATAGGTAAATCACTGATATATTACTGGAAGGTAGGTAAAGACCATTGTAATCTCTGGGTGATAAGCTCTGTGCATCTTAAATTTTAATAGATACTTCCCAATTGCTGTCTTAAATGGCTGTATCTATGCATCCTAACACCATATGGGAATGCCCATTTTCTACAGCCAAACCAACTGCAAGTATTGTCCAACTGCTCAGTTTTTGCTAATCAGATGGAATTTTGTTCGTGTGACGTTGATTTCCTTGATTACTAGTAGGATAAGCATTGTTTTATGTATTTATTGGTCATTTGCTTTTTTCTTTTCCAAGAATTACCTATTCGTATTGTTTCCAATTTTTCTAGTTGTTGGTTGCATTTTAAATTTTTAATTAAAAAATTAATTTTTTTAAAATGCACTAATTTTTAAGTTAATTCTATGTTGTCGTTTTTATGTACCATCGAGCCCATTCCAACTCATAGCAACCTTTTAGCACAGAGTAGAATTGGCTCCTAGGGTTTCCTAGGCTGTTACCTTTACAGGAGCATACCAGTAGGTCTTTTCTCACATGGAGGCACTGATGGGCTGGAAGCACTGGCATTTTGGTTAAGAGCCAAGGGCTTAACCATTGCCCCACTAGGGCTCCTTAAGTTAATTCTATGCTCCTACTATTAATCTTATTAATGTAAATATCTTGCATTTTTTGACTTCAAAATTTGTTTATATTATTATTTGCTATTTATAAGCTTTAAGATTTGTTGCAGGAAAACATTTCTGGGTTTCACATCATTTCTTTTTCTTTTTGGTTCTAATGACTAAGAAAGTGTCGCTTACCTGGAGGTTATAATTCTTGGAATTACATAAATTTCTTTTCATCATTTTAATAATTCTGTTTTTTAATCTTTAGACTTTGAGTCCATCACCCTATATCTGTGCATCTTCAAGGCTTCATGGCTGTATGGTATTTCTCTTTCAGGAAAGCAGAAATGTATAGTGGAAAGGGCATTTTTATTAGGACACTGGGAGTCCTGTAAGCCATTCTTGGAGATAGAACTCAGTGCTTATACCTGGTCTGAGTTTAGAAACTGTCTGCATCTTGATGTAAGGATGAGAGAAGACAGTGCCTGTAAAATGGTTTATACTTCAATCACCCAGTGGTTGAGACTCAATTTGGATGTTGGGCAATCTACTTCCATAGTGATACTGACTCAGAAACCCAAGGAGGGGTCTCTCTGAGTCGGATCTGACTCAATGGCAGTGAGTTTAGCCTATGAGTCAACTCTAGTTGCAGGTATCACTTTATTTCCCCTGAAAGTTCCGTGAAGGCAGGACCTGTGAACTCTGCCTTGGATTAGACAAGTAATCAATATTCTCGAATAAGTGAAAGTGAAGACAGCACTGTGAATATTCTAGTCCCTTTGGAGGCTGTTTGTATAAAAGTTCTTTGAGACTGTTTTTCCTGCTTAGAGATTTCAGCATCTAGAAGCATCTTTGTAGAAAGGGGAGGGGCTGTAGAGTAGAACTGAATCCAAGGTGTCGTAGTTATCCAGTGCTGCTATGACAGAAATACCACACGTGGATGGCTTTAACAAACAGAAATTTATTTTATTGCAGTTTTGGAAGCTAAAAGTCTGAATTCAGAGCCTACTCTAGAGGAAGGGTTTCTGTCTCTGTGGAGGAAGCTCTTCTGAGCTTCGTCTCTTGGGCAATCTTCCTATGGTTGGTATCTTTCTTCCCATCTCTCCTTGCTAGTTTATATTTTAACCTCTTCTATATTCCATAAGGTGATTGACGAATTGAGTCACTGCTTGCCCTCTATATGTTGTGAGTTTGCTGAGCACAGTGTAGGGCACAGAAAAGTCCAGGTTCTGCAGGAATTGGGTGTCAACCATATTCTCCATGACTTCCTTCACATTGCTGACATAGTACATTTCTTGAAGAAACACACAACAAAGTGTTTTATTTCCTACTTCAAGTTTCCAAGAATGGCCTTTCCAATTTTCCATGGATAAGAGATGTAGTTCAGAAGATCTTTCTAATTAACCTGAAAGATAAGTTTTAGAAATGATATGTAAGACTGTAGAAAGATAAATTTTAAGTCCTCTTTGAAAAAGGGACTATGAAATTTAAGAAGTTTTTAATTACATAGTTTCCTGCCAACTGTATTTGTCAAGAGGCCATGCCACATTGGATTTTGCTAGATGGTGGTCTTACTTAGAAGTCTCACCTTCCTAACATTTTCTAATCCTCAAGCTACAGAAGATAAGAACAATGAAATGTGAGACAAAAATGATGTGTCTGTTTCAAAATGTGTATCCTGATAGCTCTGCTTCAGGGTTTGCCAAACATTGCTTTATGTACCAAAAAACTCATTGCCATTGAGTTAGTTCTGACTCATGGCCACTCCATGTGTTACACAGTAGAACTGCACCATGGGGTTTTCTTATTTATACTCTTTTACAGAAGCAGATTGCCAGGACATTCTCCTGTGGTGCCACTGGGTGGGTTTGAGCTGCCAACCTCTTGGTTAATAGGTGAGTGCAAATCATTTGTCTCACACGAAGACCTTTGCCTTGTGTACGGAGTCATGAAAGAAGGCAGATGGGAAAGTAGTGAAAGGTTGGGAATGTTATCCAGTGTTAATCACCTAAGATGTAAAGGGAGAAATTATCTTTTGTCCTTATTCCACTCCCATGATGAATTATTTATTCCTAAATCTATAGGAAGCTCAGTGTAATCTCTTATGTTTGAGTTGGGCAGCTGCACATGCCTGCATTTCTGTTGAGGAGATTTATAGATACCGTACTTCTGAAAATCCTTCAGAGATGAACATGATACAAAGTTATTGTTTTTTCTTAAACAAGACTTCAGGAAGTCCCAAAAGAGATGCCAGGAAGAAGAGGGAGACACTCCACATCTTCAAACACCAGAGATACCAAGTTTTAGGAGATCATAGGACAGACAATTACATTAAGCGATGAATTTATTTGATCCTTTGCAGAATAGGTAGTAGAAATATCAGATCATATCACTTGGATTTTAGAAACCTTCATTGACTATCTGATGCCATTACTTTATTTCCCTATGTTTTGGTTCTCTTGTGCTGTTCTAACAGAAAATCACAAATGGGTGGCTTTAATAAACAGGAGTTTATTCTCTTACAGTTTAGAAGGCTAGAGTCCCAGTTCAAAGTGCCAGTTCTCGGGGCTGGGTGAAAGCCTCTCGAACTTGGGCTTCTGTTCTGCCTCTTGCTGCCAGCCCACAGAAGCTGGCAGCTTCTCTTAACTCAGAGAGTTGCTGGCTGCTATGGCTGACAAACCAAAGGTCAACAAATAAAATGGCATAGTCTCAAGATTACCACATAATAAGGCAGGTCCCTAGTTCAAGTCCAGAGACATCCCAAGATCAGCAGGAAATGTACAGGACACAGAATGAAGACCTGGCCACATGCAGGGTCCAAACATGCCCAAAATCTCAGAAATCTTTCTCAGTGCTTCTTCTTATATACTGGAAGCAGACCACATCCTTAATGCAGCTACTCAGCTGTTCATATTAGATTCCACCATGGAGTCGATTGCCAGTCTCATCATGGGGAATCACTTCATCCAGCAGCCTAGCCACTCAAATCCAGGCCCAGCTAAGTTGACGTATAACCTTACCTGCCATATCCTAGACAGGAAATATTGTTTCTTTCCTTCAATGTGTATATCATCTCTGCAGGGAGTGTGATGGGGTATGGGAGGTTAATATATTTTCAAATGTTTGTAATATCCCGAGAGGGACCGGGTCTCCGGGAGCAAGGTAAGCACGGGCGGGCTGGTGCTTACTCACTGATCTGTGATCTGCATTGAACACTTTCCCTTGTTACCCTCCCGAGAGGGACTGGGTCTCTGGGAGCAAGGTAAGCATGGGCGGGCTTGTGCTTACTCACTGATCTGCACTGAACACTTTCCCTTGTT
>NW_006922047.1:21205-32824 GCF_000298275.1 Orycteropus afer afer | reverse complement strand
TAAACCAAATGTATGTGTGATAGGTGTGGTAGACAGAATAATGGTCCCACAAAATGTCCGTGTCCCAATCCCCAGAACCTATGAATGTAAGAACATGAAGAGACTTTGCAGATGAACTCAGTGTTGACGTGGGGAAATGATATTGGATTATTCAAGTGACCCAATGTAATCACAAGAGTTCTTTTAAGGGAAGGAGGGAGGCAGGAGAGTACAAGACTGGGAAGGAGATATCATGGAAGGAAAGATGTGGAAGAGTGTGTTAAAAGAATATAGATGGAATGAGGATGGAGTGTTTCAGGAGAAAGGAGTGATTAATAGTGTTAGAAGTTGATGAAAGGACATTTAGGGACATGGAGGTCATTGTAGGCCTGAGAGAGGCTGGTTTTGGTGGGATGATGAGGGAAAGAGGCCATATTTTCATGGGATGAGGGAATGAATGGGAGGGAAGAAAATGCAGGCAGAGAGAAAAACCAACTCTTGACTGGTAACTAGAAGAGATGTAGGGCCAAATAGTACCTGTTTGTAAGAAGGAAGAGAACCAAACATAAATGGGAAGTGAAGGCATATGTTTATATCTATGAAAGAGAGAATGGATGTATGAATCCTTCTGTAAGGATGTTGACAAGTCACGCATTGTGGGATCCAAACTGTAGGTGGAAGCATTGCATAGGCAGGGGAAAGACATTGTGTCTCTAGTCCTGATGGGACTGTGGAAAGGATGGCTGCTGATGTTTGGTTAGTATGATTGAGTGCATGGAGTTCTCAAAGTGTCTTTTTATGGCTTGAATTTTCTCTATGAAATGGGTGGTGAGAACATTTGCTGAGCAAGGGGGAGAGGTCAGAAAAGTCAGTGTTGTAACAAGTGATTTTGAAAGTTGGGTACATAAATTGATGAGAGAGAAGCAGAAGAATGGCCAGGCAGGGTGACGGGCTCTTCTAAATTGGAAGAAAATCTCATTGTTGTTGTTGTTATGTGCCGTTGAGTTGGTCCGACTCATAGTGACCCCTCCTTGGGTTTTTGTGGCAGTATAACTATGGAAGTAGATTGCCCAACCTTCTTTCCGAGGAGTGGTTGGTGGGTTTGAACCGCCACCCTTCTGGTTAGCAGTCAAGTGCCTTAGACACTATGCTACCAGAGTTCCCTCCGAGGTGGTATTACTATGGAAGTAGATTACCCAACCTTCCTTCTGAGGAAAGAAGTCTCACAGGGGTTTAAATCTCACTGACTGAAGAGACCCTGCACAATTCACATAAATCCAATGAGTCTTACTTTCCCCATCTGTTAAATGGAATCATAGTCACTCTTACAGTAGGGAAGATGGAAGAAGAGAGAGGAAAACATAGGTAACAGAACTCTGTAAATCTAAAGCAGTAAATGTTGGCTATTAGCAATTGTTGCCATGAATTATCCATTGCTTTACAGTTTTTCCTTCCTGGTTTTGCAGTGGGTAGAGGGTACCGAAAGTATCAGGCAGACCTGTTGAGAACATCTTAAATCCCAGGTAACACTTATTTCTGCTAACTTCATAAATAGGTACACCGTTCCCCTTTCAGCTGTGTGTGTGTGATGGTGCCGAGTGGCTGTGAAATAGAAGTGAGTGCGAGAAAGGCAGAGGCTAATGGGACTCTGAGAATATTGAGCGTCACTGCTTCACATCACTGATATCTGGTTACCTAATTCACCAGAACCTCTGAAAGTAAGGATTTCCTCTTACAAATAGAATTGAACAGTACATGGCACCGTGTACAGCATATAGTAGATGATGAATAAAAGTATTGTTGTGCAAGAGACAGGGCAGACACAGTTCTCTAAGAAGGAAGAGCAATGATTTTTTTTTTTTAATACTTTCTAACTAAGACCATTGTTAATTGGAGAAAAATGCCCTCTGTAGTCAAAGAGTAAACCAAGTATGAACCATCCTAGGGCATTACCTTCTATAGACCCAAATTACCCCATTGTACTGCTTGAGTGGATCAATTAGTCAAGTGATCTTACCACGCTGGGTTTGGAGGCGTCAGACATGACCCTGCTTGAAAACGTGTATGTCTCAGATTCTGTCCTCAGTTTCCTGATCCCTTTGAATAACTTCCTGTATTGCTCCCGGACCTGCAGAGGAAAAGCATGCTCAGGGTCAGCTCACTGGGAGGAGTGAAGATATGAATAGTCCTGGGTGGGAGCTGGGTAGTAGTACCTGCTGACTGAGAAGGCAGTACACCAGGAAGATGAAGACCCCCTGCAGGCTGTTGATGATGGTGAAGAGGTAAGCCATGACCTGGGCAGCTGGGCCCACCTGTAAGATGCCCAGGCACCAGGTGCAGCCCAGGATGAAGAGCTGAGCTGTTGCTTTAAATGTCAGCATCCTGGAAGGGAAGAGAAATGATACCTGTGATGCACCCAGAGTGCCAAAATCAAGGTTCTTCTCCACCCTGTGTTCACCTCTACCAACACCCCTTCTCCGCTAGTCATGAGTTCTCAGACAGAGTTGTGCTCAGCCTTAGTCTTTACTGTCAATGATTCCCTCAAAGGAAAACTGTTGTTTTCAGGACAACATTTTTGAGTTGGGCTGAGGAGGGTAGTGACACATCATCATGTGGGTTTCAAAATGATTGTGATGTTCCCTGGAGATCTTTAAATCATTTAACTGACATTTCTGTGGCTGTTGGTAAGCTGGCTCTGAGCTAGGGTCTGGGAATTAAAAATCACAAAGACAAGATTTCTGTTTTCATAGAGTTCTAGTCAAATGACTAATTCAACCAAACAATGATGTGCAATATTGTTGAAGGATAATGATAGGAGCCTCACCATTTGTCTGCCAGTTTGTTGTACTGTGGTGGCTTGCATGTTGTTGTGAGGCTAGAGACAATGCCACCGGTATTTCACATACCAGCAGGGTGATTCATGGTGGACAGGTTTCAGCAGACCTTCCAGGCTAAGACAGATTCAGAAGAAGAAAGGGGCCATCCATTTCTCAAAGAATTGGCCAATGAAAACCTTATTAATAGCAGTGAGACACTGTCTAATATATCACTGGAAAACTCTTTGAATAACCCTGAAACATTGTCTGATATAGTGTTGGAAGATGAGCCCCTCAGGTCAGAAGGCACTCAAAATATGATTGAGGAAGTGGTGCATGCTCAGAGTCGAGTCGATCTTAATGATGTAGATGGAGTAAAGCTTTTGGGACCTCCATTTGCTTATGTGGCATGACTCAAAATGAGAAGAAACAGCTGCAAACATCCATTAATAATCACAACATGGAATGTGTGAAGTATGAATCTAGGAAAATTGGAAATTGTCAAAAATGAAATGGAATGCACAAAGATTGATATCCTAGGCATTATTGAGTTGAAATAGACTGGTTTCATGGAATCAGACAACCATGCTGGGAATGAAAAATTGAAGAGGAATGGCATGGCATTCATGGTCACAAAGAATGTTTCAAGATCTAGCCTGTAGTGCTGTCAGTGATAGGATTATATCCATAAGCCTGAAATGAAGACCAGTTAATAGTACCATCATTTAAATTTATGCACCAACCACCAAAGCCAAAGACAAGGAAATTAAAGATTTTTACCAACTTCTGCAGTCTGAAATTGACCAAACGAGCAGTCAAGATGTGTTGATTATCACTGGTGAAAAAACAACAACAACAACAACAACAAAAACCACCCCACACTCACTGCCATCAAATTGGATTTGACTCATAGGGACTCCTCCTTGGGTTTCCCCAGCAGTATTTCTAAGGAAGTAGATTGCCTAGTCTTCCTTCTGAGGTGTGGCTGGTGGGTTTGAACCACCAGTCTTCTGATTAATAGTCAAATGCCTTAGGCACTATGCTACTAGCACTCTCTATCACTGGTGATTGGAATGCAAAAGTTGGAGACAAAGAAGAATCACTGATAGTTAGAAAATATGGCCTTAGTGATGGAAATACCACTGGAGATTACATGATTTTGCAAGACCAATGACATATTCATTGCAAATACCTTTTTTCAATAACATAAATGGCAGCTATACATGCAGACTTCACCAGATGGAGTACACAGGAATCAGATCGACTACATCTGTGCAAAGAGGTGATGGGGAAGCTCAATATCTTCACCCAAAAGGAGGCCAGGAGCTGATTGTGGAACAGACCATCAACTGCTCACATGCACATTCAAGTTAAAGCTGAAGACAATTAAAACAAGTGCATGAGAGCCAAAATATGACCTTGATAACATCCCTCCTGAATTTAGAGACCATCTAAAGAATAGATTTGATGCATTGAACACCAGTGTCTGAAAACAAGAGGAATTGTGGGATGACATCAAGAACATCATCCATGAAGAAAGCAAAAGGTCATTAAAAAAACAGGAAAAGAAGAAAAGACCAAAATGGATGTCAGAAGAGACTCTGAAACTTGCCCTGGAGTGGAGAGTAGCTAAAGCAAACGGAAGAAATGACAAGATAAAAGAGCTGAACAGAAGATTTCAAAAGCAGTTCAAGAAGACAAAGTCAATTATTATAATGAAATGTGCAAAGACCTGGAGTTAGAAAGCCAAAAGGGAAGAACATGCTTGGCATTTCTCAAGCTGAAAGAACTGAAGAAAAAATGTAAGCCTTGAGTTGCAATATCAAAGATTCAATGGGCGAAATATTGACTGATGCAGGAAACGTGGGAGGAAGATGGAAGGAATACAGAATCATTGTACCAAAAAGAATTGGTCGATATTCATCCATTTCAGGAGGTGGCATATGATCAAAAACCAATGGTACTGAAGGACGAAGTCAAAGCTGCACTGAAGGAATTGACAAAGAACAAGGCTTCAGGAATGGACAGAATACCAAATGAGATGTTTCAACAAACTGAGGCCTTGCTAGAGGCACTCACCTGTCTATGCCAAGAAATTTGGAAGACAGCTATCTGGCCAAGTGACTGGAAGAGATCCATATTTGCACCCATTCCAAAGAGAGGTGACCTCACAGAATGTGGAAATTATTAAACAGTATCATTAATATCACATGCAAGTAAAATGTTGCTGAAACGGTTGCATCAGTACATTGAAAAAGAACTTGCAGAAATTCAAGCTGGATTCAGAAGAGGATGTGGGATGAGGGATATCATTGCTGATATCAGATGGATTTTGGCTGAAAGCAAAGAACACCAGAAAAATGTTTACTTGTGTTTTATTGACTATGCGAAAGCATTAAATTGTGTGGGTCATAACAAATTATGGATAACTCTGAGAAGAATGGGCATTCCAGAACACTTAATTGTGCTCATGAGGAATCTGTACATAGATCAGGAGGCTGTCATTCAAACAAAACAAGGGGATACTACATGGTTTAAAATCAGGAAGGGAGTGCATCAGGGCTGTCTGCTTTGACCTTACTTATTCAATCTGTATGCTGAGCAAATAATCTGAGAAGCTGGACTAGATGAAGAAGATTGGAAGAAGACTCATTAACAACCTGTGTGATATGCAGACAACACAACATTGCTTCTTGAAAGTGAAGATGACTTGAATTACTTACTGATGAAGATTATAGACTACACTCTGCAGTATGGATTACATTTCAACATAAAGAAAACAAAAGCCCTCACAATTGGACCAATAAGCAGCATCACAATAAATGAAGAGAAGCTTGAAGTTGTCAAAGATTTCATATTACTTGGTTCCACAAGCAAGTGATCAATCTAATCAAGTGATCTTACCACGCTGGGTTTGGAATGGAAGCAGCAGTCAAGACATCAGGCGATGTATAGCACTGGGCAAGTCTCCTGCAAAAGACCTCTTTAAAGTGCTGAAGAGCAAAGATATCTCTTTGAAGATTAAGGTGCACCTAACTCAAGCCATGGTATTTTCATTCCCCTCTTACCTGAGAGCTGGACAATGAATAAGGAAGACTGAAGATTTGATGCTTTTGAGTTGTGGTGTTGGCAAAGAATACTGAAAAGTACCGTGGACAGCCAAAAGAGCTAACAGATCTATCCTGGAAGAAGTGTAGCCAGAATGCTCCTTGGAATGAGAATGGCCAGACTTCTTCTGACCTACTTTGGCTATTTTGTCAGAAGAGACCATTCCCTGGAGAAGGATATGCTTGGTAAAGTGAGGGGTTAATGGAAAAGGGAAAGGCCCTTAATGAGATGGATTGACACAGTGCCTGCATCGATGGGCTCAGGTATGGCAAAGATTGTGGGGCTGGTGCAGGACCAGGCAGTGTTTTGTTCTGTTGTACATAGGCTTGGTGTGAGTTGGAGCTGACTTGATGGCACCTAACAACAACAACGATAGGAACCTAGAGGAAAGAACATTAATTTTGTACAAGGGTGCCTGGAGCAAAGAAATTGCACATGTGCTAAAGGATTTGATATTGAATAGGATTTTTCACTGGGTGGCTAGCTACAAATAGTTTGAACTTAGTTACTAATAAAAAGATGGCAACTTGACCCACCCAGTGGCATCATGGAAGAAAGGCCTGGAAGTAGGCTCCTGTGAAGATGGTTGTTTGCCGCTGACTGACTCATAGCGACTCAGCCACAAAAGTATGGAGCTCAGTTCTAGTCTGGAATATATAGGATGTCCATGAGTTAGAGTCCATCAATGACAATGGGTTTGGTTTACTTTTAGGATTTCTCCATATAGAGGAATGGATGAGGGCCAGGAAGGAGGCTGAACTGAGGATGAGGTATAAAAATGGAAGCTGGGTTGTGGGAACAGTGACATATTGTTCTAAATCTTTCCAGAATGTTTTGAACTCTGTCATAGAACTGCTGAGAAAAGTCTGAAACACATGTATCAACCATTGTCAATTCTTGTTCAATTCCTTGTGGCTGGGAGTGTCACTTCCTTGAATTATAGTTGGACAGAACATTCAGCTGGAGTGTTGGCATCAGAACACTGCATCTGAGCTGGCTGCCAGGGAAGGATCCTTCTGTATCTGCTTACTCTGAGGACTCAGCAGCTGCAGAAGGCTATGGCTATGCCCTTTGGACCACACACATCTATGGGCTGTGTATTCTCTTCTCCGTCTTACCTTGTGTTCTGGAGGGTAGACACATCACTGTTGAGGGAGGAGAGCTTGTTCTTCAAAATGCAGAGAGTCATCAGAAAGAAAGCTAAATTGATCTTTGGGAAACCACAGAAAGTTTATTGAATAACATTTCAAACCTGATCACTCTTTACCTGACCCTGTACAACACCAATTTCGTACTTAACTCAAACTCAAACTCACTGCCATCGAGTCATTTCTGACTCATAGTGACCTCATGGGGTTTCAAACGTTGTAAATCTGTACAGAAGCAGATGGTCCCATCTTTCTTCTGCAAAGCAGCTGGTGGGTTCAAACCACCAGTCTTTTGGTCAGCAGCGAAATACCTTAACCACTATACCACCAAAGCTGTTTAATCTCATATTTACATGGCTTTTATATTTAGTAAGTCTTTTATAGGTGCCCTGGTGGCACAGTGGTTAAGTGCTTGGACTGCTAATCAAAAAGTGAACAGTTGGAACCCACCAGCAGCTCTGCAGGAGAAAGATGTGGCAGTCTGCTTCTGTAAAGATTTACAGCCTTGGAAACCCTGGGTGGGGCAGTTCCACTCTGTCCTGTAGGGTTGCTATGAGTCACAGTCTATTTGACAGCAATAGGAACAGTCTTCGATTTTGTAGATTTAGGAGCAATCTTAGAGAACCAAACCAAACACATGACAACTCTGGTTCATTCCTGCTCCTGTCACCTTCGTTATAAATCCTTCTCTTCTAATGACCCTCAGTTGAATAGTAGGGATGTTCTGGTGTCATTACTCACAGAGAAGATGGCACAGACTGGTCCAAGGAAGCCCCATACAAATCCCTTTTCTGGGTGAAGCCAACAGCTGATCAAGAGAGAGATGATAAATTCATTGATCCTTGAGAATATAGAACATTTGTGTAAATTCATTCATTCATTCATCACAAATGTTGAGTGTCTCTTATGTGACAGGCTCTGTGGTTGGTTTTGAAGATAATGATGAAGAAAGTACTCAGGGTGTTAGAATCCACCTATCTCAATCAGGGAAGAGGCCCATGATTAGATGCATTTTAACAATAAAACAAAAATGGGAGATTATGCAAGTGTTTATTAGATGCCATGCTTAGTTTTAGGTCTATGGGATAGGATTATTATATTAAATATTACAATCAAAACTCAGATATTGGCTATACAGATTTTACAAAATGATTCAACTATGTACTGTCTAGAAGAGATGCACTTTAGATTCAAAGACAGCTGGAGTTGGTATATGAATATAAAATGAACCTGACTTTCAGACATAAATGGTTACTGGAGACAAAGAAGGACATTTATAATAATAAGAGAATTGATCCATGAGGAAGATATAATGACTGTAAACATATATGCACCTAACAGCAGAGTCCCAACTACATGAAGCAAAACCTGACACACTTGAAAGGAATGGAAAATTCAACAATAAAAGTTGAAGAATTCAATACCTCACTTTCAATAATGGATAGAACAACTAGGCAGAAGACCAATAAGAAAATGAACTACTTGAACAACATTACAAAACAACTAATTCAAACAGACATCTATAGGACACTCCACTCAACATCAGAGTTCACATTCTTCTAAGCATACCAAAAATATTCTCCAGGGCAGACCATCTATATAGCAGGCATTAAAGGAGCCTCAATACATATAAAAAGATTGGAACCACACAAAATATTTTCTGTGACCATAATGGAATTAGATTAGGACTCAACGAGAAAAGAAACATTGTGAATTCTGTTGTTTCCCAAACAAGCAGTGGGTAAAAGAATAATCACATGGGAAGTTAGAAAATGCTTTGAAACAAATGAAAACACAATATACCAAAACTTAAGGATACAACTACACCAGGGCATGGAAAGAAATCTATTGCTGTAAATGCCTATATATAAAAAAAGAAATGAGATCTTGAATCAATAATCAAACCTTAATAAACTAGGAATAGAAGAGCAAACTAAACCCAAAGCAAGCAGATGAAAGGGAATAATAGGATGAGAGCAGAGAAATGAAGTCAAGAATAGGAGGAGAACAGAGATTCATCAGCACAGTATGAGGTTCTGGACTGAGTGGGGGGAAATGTGGAGCAGAACTCAAAATCATAAAAGAGACCAGGTTACTGGTCTCTTGAAGACTGGGGGAACTGTCAGCAACCTACATTGATGAATAGCGACTAGGATCCTAAAAGCTTTCAAAAGGCCATCTAAGATGCAACTAGTGGTCTCCTATTTTTGGAAGAGGAAAAGAGTGCAAAAAACCGAGGGCATTTGGAAGCGATCAGCCATAGAACACAATGGCCCTCGAGAGCAGAAGAACTAGATGGTGCCTGGCTACCAATGCCAACCACTCGGGAAAGGATCAAATCTGGAGATATTGGATAATGTGGGAGGAAAAATGTGGAACAAAATCCAAAACAACAATAATGACCAGAATTACTGGTCAAATGGAGTTTGGTGGGACCTCCAATACTATGACTCTGAGATACACTTCAGGCCTGGAATAAAACTCATTCCCAGCCCAATAGTAAACAAGACATACACACAGACCACTCAACTCAGGGTGATGCACCCACATAGTCAATGGAGATGCATCCCCTGGAGCAATCGACCACAGGGCACCAGAGGGGCAGCATTTGCAAGGAAGAAATTTAGGACACACGGGAGTGCAAACTATGAAGAGCATGGGGGCAGGCAGGGTGGTTACTGGGAAGGGAGGGAAGAAGGGTGGGTTAGGGTTGGGGATGGATTTAATTGGGGAGTGAAACTAAATGGACACGAAATTTGAATGTAAAACAAACTCTGCTTGGTAAATTTGCACCTAATGCACAATAATAAAAACAAACAAACAAACCCCAAAAAAACAAAAAATAAAGTTAAAAACAAAAGATGTTTTAAAGGGAAAATAAATAAAGTGCTTAGCTTGAAGGATTTCCATAATAAATGTTCAATAAACAGGGTGACTGTTCCTATTGTTCCAAAAAACAACAACAAAAAAGACTGGTGGAACCCCCAAGACAATGGCCTTTAGACACCCTTCAAGCTGGAAACTGGACTGAGCCCCCAGGACTCAACTGTTAGCAAATGATAACCAGGCCTATAACGTGAACAGTGATATCAGAGTGTGTGCACTCACTGAAACCGTCAAGCAGACGAGATCAAGAGGACAGCGTTTGCCCAGGGATAGAGCTAGGAAGACCAGAAGGGATGGAAAGGACAAAAGGGAAGGGGGTGGGGCTCAGGAAGGAAGTGGGAAGAATGCTGTTACTGTGTGGGGATTGCAGTAAATGTCACAACACAAAATGTATGTGGTTTGCTGAATGGAAAACCAATTTCGTTTGTAAAGTTTCACCCAAATCACTATATATATATTTTAAAAATAGTGAATCATCAAACCCAAAAAGTGTTTTTTAAAAAAGGTTAAAAGAATTGATAAACATTTAGCTAAACTGACCAAGAAAAATAAAGAAGACTCACATTACTAAAACAAGGAATGAGAGGGTATGCATCACTACTGACCTTACAGAAATAGAAAGGATAGTAAGAGATGATTATGAGCAACTATCCACCAACAAATTATGTAATTTAGATGAAATGGATAAATTCCTAGAGACACAGACTACTGAATCTAAAGAGGAAAGAGAATCTGAATAGACTTATAACAAGCACACTTTTTACATTAGTAATTTAAAAAACTTTCAACAAAGGCAAGTCCAAGACCAGAAAGTTTCATTGATGAATTCTATTAAATGCTGAAAAAAAGTTAATATCAATTCTTCTCAAATTCTTCCAAAATATAGAAAAGGCAGCAACACCCCTCAACTGACTATGAGGCCAGCATTTCCATGGCACCAAAACCAGGAAAAGACAGCACAAGAAAAGATATATGATACAACACATATGACCTTTGTAAATGTTACACTAAATGAAAGAATCCAGTGACAAAAGACTGCATGATTTCATTTATGTGAAATGTCCAGGGTAGGCAAATCCATGAGACAAAAATGATTTCTGGTAATCCGCCTGGAGCAGGGCCAGAAGAGGAGGAAGGGGAAACAGGGAAAAACTGCTATTGTGTATAAGTTTTCTTCTTTGGGAGTTGAAAAGGTTTGATAATTACATTGTAGTGGTGGTCTCGCATCTCTGTGCATATGCCAAAACCCACTGAAATTTTATATGGTGAATTTAATGATATGTTGAATCTCCATAAAGGTGTAAAAAATTAAGACCAATATTACAAAGTTGAAAATAAAAGAGTGCAAGCTCTGGGCCTGACTTCCTGGGTTTGATTTCTTTCTGTTTGGTGCAGCTTTGGGTATTTACTTAAATGCTTCATGGCTCAGTTTACTCGTCTGTAAAATGGGGTGGTGGTGGTGGTGGTGTGACAGCACCTACGTCATAGGATTTGTGTGAGGTTTAAATGAGTTAATACATGTTAAAATGATTAGAAAACTGGCCCATTGAAAGCACCCTGTAAATATTAACCATGCCACTACCTATTATTTTGATCATTTAAATCAGATCTACTTTTCCAAATAAAAAATTGGAGCATCCCAAGGCTTTGAGTAAAGAAGTAGATGAATAAACCAGTGATAT
>NW_006922047.1:15784-17325 GCF_000298275.1 Orycteropus afer afer | reverse complement strand
AAAATGAGCTTCCAAGATTGTAAACAGGGAACCAGAGACATCAATTGGCAAGTGAGGACAACTACAAACAAAAAGAGGGAAAAGACTGTGTAGTTACAAAACTTCTAAATGGTGAGGAAGTTAAGAGAGTTGAAAGATAGAATGGACTGTTCTAAACTTGGGGAGAAAATCATAAATCATAGAGCAACCTCAAAGAATTATTTATTGATGGATGCTGTGTTTTCATTAATGGCAGGCACATTGAATCAAGGAGCATTTCTGAAATTTTATTATGAAATACGGATTTTGACACATATTCTGTGGGACACATATATTTCTCTGGACACTGGAAGTAAGATCATATAGGACACACTTATTACTCTGAATTCTGGGGTAAAATTATATGGGCCATATATGTCCCCCTAGACTTGGAGGGTTTGGTGAGACACATATATCTCTGTGGACTCTGCACAACCTTCTAGATCCCTTGACAATTGCCTGCACTTAAGGGCACCTTAAAATGTGGTATTTGTGCAAGCACAGAATCATTGCGAGAGAAGCAAATTCCAGATAATACACAAGAACCTGAAAATATATTTACAAGGATTACCTCCCAATAAAAAAGCCAAAAGAGACAAAAGTTTTGCAAAAATCACACCTCCAGGATGCATCATCTCACACAATACCTTATAAACCCAGTAATTTGCACCACACACCCCTTTCTTCTGTTTCAAACACATACACAGATCCCCTTCTGCTGGCTGCATGACTATCAGCGGCAAAGCAGCTGTCTAACAAACCCAGAGGAAAAAAACGTAGGTGAGTGCTTATGTTTCTCAGGTCATGAAAGGGTTAAAGGAAGAAATTTACTTGGCTTTTGATGCTGACAGTAAGCATAATCCATATTTTCCCACTTTTTCCTCTGAAAACCAATAAAAACCAGAAGGACAATGGGGATGGAGACTCCATCAATTCCTTTTCAGTGTGTCTAGGAGATAGAACACACAAGAGGAAGGGTGGAGAGGGGAGAGGATGGGAAGAGAGGAGGACAGAAGAAGAGAGGATGCAAACCATAGAGCAATTAGGGCTGTTGTCGTTAGGTGCCATCGAGTTCGTCTCAACTCATCGCAGTTCTGTGCCCGACAGAACGAAACACTGCCTGGTCCTGTGCCATCCCTACAATTGTTGCTATGCTTTTAAGATCCCAGCCACTACTCGCCCAGGTTGGAGGTGGAACAATGTTTTGTGGAGTATGTTATGCCAACTGAGTTTGATGTCTGCTGCATCATCTGATTTCTTGACTGCTACTTCCCCTTTTTCACTGACCCTCCACTTTACCAAGCATGATATCCTTCTTCAGGGAATGGTCCCTTCCCACCAGATAACCAAAGTAGGTGAGATGAAGTCTGGCCATTCTCACTTCCAAGGAACATTCCAGCTGCACTTCTTCCAAGACAGATTTGTTGTTTCTTCTGGCAGTCTGTGGTACTTTCAGTATTCTTTGTCAACACCACAACTCAAAAGCATCAACTCTTCTTCAGTCTTCCTTATTCACTGTCCAG
>NW_006922047.1:12104-15036 GCF_000298275.1 Orycteropus afer afer | reverse complement strand
CTCCTGCTCCAGGCCCACTGAAGGGGTAGGCTTTTCTTCACTCAGGCAGCTGCTCGCTGCTGAAGCTGACACACCCAAGGTCAACAAGTAAGAAGGCACAGTCCTGATATTACCAAACGACATGGCAGGCCACTAATTCAAGTCCAGAAAAAGTCCCAGGATCAGCAGGGCATGGCAGGCTGCTGAACAACTTGGCTACCTGCAGATTTCCAGGTGTGCCAAAAACTTGAGAACTTCCTCAAAGCTGCTTCTTATACACTGGAAACAGACCACATCTTTAAAGCAGCTACTCAGCTGCTCCAGTAGATTCCACGTTGGAAATGATTGCCAATCTCATCATGGGGAATAACTACATCCAGGCCCAGTCAAGTTGACACACAACCTTAACTACCACACCATTCTTCTCAATGTTTTCCATAATTTGTTATGATCCACACAGTTGAATGCTTTTGCATAGTCAATAAAACACAAGTAAACGTATTTCTGGTATTTGCTTTCAGCCAAGATCCACCTGACATGAGCCATGATATCCCTCATTCAATGTCCTCTTCTGAATCCAGCTTGCATCTCTGGAAATAACCTGTAAAATATACTGCTGCAACCATTTTTGAATGATCTTCATCAAGATTTTACTTGTGTGTGATGTTAATGATATCGTTTGATAGTTTTCACATTCTGTTGGATCACCTTTCTTTGGAATGGGTACAAATATAGACCTCACCTTTCTTTGGAATGGGTACAAATATAGATCTCTTCCAGTCATTTGGCCAGGTAGCTGTCTTTCACATTTATTGGCATAGACGAGTAAGTGCCCCCAGTGCTGCATCCATTTGTTCACACATCTCAATGGGTATTTCATCAATTCCTGGAGCCTTGTTCTTCACCAGTTCCTTCAGTGCACCTTCGACTTCTTCCTTCAATATCATTGGCTCTTGATCATATGCCACCTCCTAACATGGATGAACATTGACCAATTCTTTTTGGTACAGTGACTCTGTGTATTCCTTCCATTTGCATTTGATGTTTCCTGCATCATTCAATATTTTGCCCATAGAATCAATATTGCAACTCAATGGCTTGAATTTTTTCCTCAATTCTTTCAGCTTGAGAATTGCTGAGCAAGTTCTTCCCTTTTGGTTTTCTAACTCCAGGTCTTTGAACATTTCATTGTAATAATTGACTTTGTCTTCTCAAGCTGCTCTTTGAAATCTTCTTTCAGCTCTTTTATCTTGTCATTTCTTCCATTTGCTTTAGTTACTCTCCGTTCAAGAGCAAGTTGCAGAGTCTCTTCTGACATCCATTTTGATCTTTTCTCCTTTTCCTGTCTTTTTAATGACTTTTTGCTTTTTTCTTGTATGATATTCTTGTCATCCCACAATTCCTCTGGTTTTCAGTCATTGGTATTTAATGCATCAAATCTATTCTTTAGATAGTCTCCAAATTCAGGTAGGATGTAATCAAGGCCATATTTTGCCTCTCATGGACTTGTTTTAATTGTTTTTAACTTCAACTTGAACTTGCATATGAGCAGTTGATGCAATTGACTGTTCCACAGTCAGCTCCTGGCCTTGTTTTAGCTAAAGATATTGAGCTTCTCCGTCACCTCTTTCCACAAATGTAGTTGATCTGTTTCCTGAGTATTCCATCTGGTGAAGTCCACTTGTATAGCCACCAATTATGTTGTTGAAAAAAGATATTTTCAATGAATAAGTCATTGGTCTTGCAAAATTCTATCATGTGATCTCCAGTGTCATTTCTATTACCAATGCCATATTTCCAACTACTAGTGATTATTCTTTGTTTCCAACTTTTGCATTCCAATCACCAGTAATAATCAACACATTTTGATTTCATGTTCAGTCAGTATCAGACTGTGGAAGTTGGTAAAAATCTTCAATTTCCTTGTCTTTGACTTTGATAGTTGATGTATAAATTTGAATAACAGTGGTACTAACTTATCATCTTATCACTGACAGCATTGAACTTCAGCATAGATCTTGAAGCTTTCTTTGTGATGATAAATGCCACACCATTCCTCTTCAATTTGCCATTGCTGGCATAGTAGATCATATTCAAAATGGCCCAAACCAGTCCATTTCTGCTCACCAATGCCTAGGATATCGATCTTTGTGTGTTCCACTTCATTTTTGACAACTTCCAATTTTCCGAGATTCATACTTCGTACATTCTGTGTTGCCATTATTAACGGATGTTTGTGGCCGTTTCCTTCCATTTTGAGTCACACCCCATCAGCAAGTGGAGGTCTCGAAATATTACTCCATCGACATCATTAAGGTCAACTCTACTTTGAGGAGGCAGCTCTTCCCCAGTCATACTTTGAGTGCCTTCTGACCTGAGGAGTTCATCTTCTGGCACTATATCAGACAATGTTACAGGGCTATTCATAAAGTTTTCCAGTAAAATATCAGACAGAACTTCACTGCTAATCATAAAGTTTTCACTGGCCAGTTCTTTGAGAAATGGATGACCGCTTCCTTTTTCCAAGTCTGTCTTAGTCTGGAAGCTGCAGTGAAACCTGTCCACCATGGGTGACCTTGCTGGTATTTGAAATACCAGTGGCATAGCCTCCAGCCTCACACCAACATGCAAGTCACCACTGTATGAGAAACTTACAGATGAGTGGTGAGTTCTTAATCATGCTACCTCCTAAATGGTTGAATGTCATCCAATTATTTTTGGTACAATGATTCTGTGTATTCCTTTCTTCTTTTTATGCTTCCTGCATCATTCAATATTTCTTCAATATGCCACTCGGGGTTTGAGTTTTTTTGTTTTGTTTTAGTTTTTTCATCTTAAGAAATGCCAAGCAGGGTGGGGCAAGATGGCGGACTAGGCAGAAGGATTGCACAGACCCTCTTCAACAAAGAAAAGGGAAACCAATTAACACAGACACAGAAGATAATCTTGGACC
>NW_006922047.1:0-5080 GCF_000298275.1 Orycteropus afer afer | reverse complement strand
AAAAAAGAAAAAAGAAATGCCAAGCATATTCTTCTCTTGTGATTTTCCAATTCCAGGTCTTTGCCCATTTCATTATAATACTTTACATGGTCCTGTCGAGCTGCCCTTTGAAGTCTTGTCTTCAGCTCTTTAATTGTATCATTTTTGTCCATGGTTGTAGTCCATTTAATTCATGTATATTCCATTTAGTGAGATCTATCTTCATGTTGTTGAAAAAAGGTAATTGTGATGAATTAGTCATTGGTCTTGCAAAATTATATTACTTGTCATTTCTATCACCAAGGCCATATTTTCCAACTACCCATGTGTCTTCAGGAGTTCCGGTAGCATGGTACCTAAGGCACTTGACTGCTAACCAGAAAGCTGGCGGTTCAAACCCACCAGCCCCTCCTTGGAAGGAAGGTTGGGCAATCTACTTCCGTAGTGATACCGCCTCAGAAACCGAAGGAGGGGTCACTATGAGTCGGGTCCGACACCATGGCACACAACAACAACGTGAGTCTTCTTTGTTTCTAACTTTTGCATTTATTCAGTAATTATCAATACATCTTGATTTTATGCTTGATCAATTGCAGACAGCAGATGTTGTAAAAATCTTCAATTTCTTCATCTTTGGCTTTAGTAGTTGGTGTGTAAATTTGAATTACAGTTGTAGTAGTGGTCTTCTTTGTAGGCATATTGACACTGACAGTATTGTACTTCAGGATAGATCTCGAAATGTTTTTGAGGATGAATGCAACACCATTCTTCTTTGTCATTCTCAGTATAGTAGACCATATAATCGTGTGATTCATAATGGTCAGTACTAGTCCTTTTCAGATTAGTAATGCATAGGATATCTATCTTTATGTATTCAATTTCACTTTTGACAACTTCTAACTTTCCTAGATTCATACTCTGCACATTCCATGATCTGATCATTAATGCATGTTTGCAGGTGTTTCTTCTCATTTTGAGTTGTGCCACATCAGCAAAAGATGGTTCCAGAAGCTCTACTCCAACCATGTCATTAAGGTTGACTCTAGCTTGAGAAGGTCATATTTGGAGTGCCTTCCAACCTGAGAGGCTCATCTTCTGGCATTATTTCAGACAATGTTCCACTAATATTTGTAAGATTTTCAGTGGCCAGTTTTTTCAGAAGTGGACTTGGCCATGTCCTTCTTCCCAGTCTGTCTTAGTCTGGAAGCTCTGCTGATACCTGTCCACCACTGGTGACCCTGCTGGTATTTGAAATACTGGTGACATAGCTTCCAGCCACACACAAGCCATTACAGTATGACAAACTGACCATTTGTCAGTTTGGCATTGTCTTTAGGGATTCACAACTATTTTTCTTTTTATTTTCTGTGAGCTTCTATTTCTGTGTTCCAGTTAGTTTTTTTTTTAATCTTTTTATTGTGATTTTGAGTAAATTGTTTTTAATTCAACTGTTGCTGTTTCATTTTACCTGCATATAAAATTATACCATTTGTAAAATTTGGTTCTATTATAGGAGAAAATTTGAATAATTGAAAATAAATACATTTATAAAACCAGTAAAATTCATAAAATAAAATTTACATTAAAATTTAGATGTTAACACAAAAATTTATATTTGAAAATCAGTAAGTAAAAAATTGATTTGGAACATGTAATTTTGTTCTTCAGGTCTGAGAGAGTCAAAAGAAATAGTACTTTCAATGCCATCAGAAATAATTTCATTCATTTGTCATACAATACTTGTTGGTGGGCCCTTCACAGAGGTCCGTGGGTGTTTTTCCCCTCGAAATAATACGTTAAAACTTGCATATTTACTTACTATCTTTTGATGCTGCATCTTCACAGTTCATTGGGCTACTGCTGACTCCCAGAGGGGGCAAGAGCAATCACAAAGAGCATTATACAAATACAAGCATATGCTCAGTCAGAACTAGATATGCCACAAGTCACGTGATTGTGGTGCTATTGTCACATTCTTATGTGGTCGACAAGAGACTGAATGTGAGGTTATACCTGGTAAGTCCAAAGTGAAAAGGAAAATATCATTGTTATCATATACAAAATTTATAAAATGTACAGTTAATTTCTTTGTTGTACTATTCAACTACCATATTTGGAGATACATATATAATTGATGTAACAATAGCATCACTTCTTGATGGGCAAGTTTGTTTTGTGGGTCATAACATTATCAATCACCTTCTTAAAAGAAAGTCAGTCTTAAGGGAAATGGAAAATAGAACACATTTATATAATTTTTATTATCTAAATATTCATTTAATTTATTTCCTCAGAGAATTGTTCAGTTACCTTACACAGAGATACGTAAATATTCTGATAAAATAAAAATGTGATTCTGATAAACACCCTTTGTTGCCTTCTTGGAAGATGAATTTAGAAACACATTTATTGTTACAAAACAGAAACATATTTTGCATGATAAATATTGACTATTGTATCCTCTTAATGTGCTTAATACCTCATTTATTAGCATATATAGACTAAAATCAAATAGGTCCTGCACAATAGACAATAAAAAATGAAACTCACTTGATACATAAAACTTTTCATGTTAGATAAATATTTCCAGTGATTTTTGAAAGTTTGCTATGTTAGTATTATATTACCTATGTTAATATTATATTGAATGTATGTATATTTGCATCCACATGTATGTCAAACATATTTTAAAGTTAAAGTTATAAATACTATTATTTACAAAATTTAGGACATAACTCTGGGAAATGCTACACAGTTAAAAATGTATCTTGATTGAATTCATTGCAGTGGTTGACTTATTAGAGTTCCCTTGCTTTTGTGCATCATCTAGGACTGGAGCTCCCATTGGCTGCTTACCAGGATATGTGCACGAGCAAACCCTTGTGTTTGTGTCATGGCAAAGAGCACTGCTGGCCCTCCTGGTTGGAGGTGCTGGATCAATAGACATGAATGTCTAAGGAAGTCCTCTCACAGTGGATCAGAGGCCTGTTATCTATTAATATCATCTGTCCTTGTCCAGTAACCACTCATGTCCGATCCAGTTGCATATTGGGTGACTATAGCAAGACTTAGACTTGATAGCCTACCCCTACCTCTTGTTTATTAGAAAGAAATAATATACTCCCAAGAGACCCACTGAGATTAGGAGTTTCAATTAAACTGGATGGGACCATAGGAGACAGATGTCAGCAGAGGTGTGGAAGTGTAGGGGCTTCACAGCTTAAACAGCTTTGTGAGGGGTGCCCTCATGACTCTACATGGACTTTATTTCTGGCTGGCACATTCTCATGCACTGGAGCTGGTATCAGTTTCATTCAGAGCCCTAACAGTTCCCTTCCACTGCAGTGCTCACTTTTGCTTGTCTCCTGTCTGCTTGGCATCTGTGGGTCTTTGCTTTGGACAATGGGTGCTCCAGTCTTGTTGATACCCTAAGCACACACTCACCTTGCTTATTGGGTAGTCTGTCCCTGTTTGAACCCACCAGGCACTTTGTGGGAGAAAGATGTAGTACTCTCTGGGGTGGGGGGCAGTCCTACAACCCTAAGTACTCTTCCATAAAGATTACAGCCTTGGAACCCAGTAGAGCAGCTCTATTCTGTCATATATGAGTTGGAATCAACTTGCTGGCATTTTTTTTTTTTTTTTTTTTAAGAGCATTTGGCTTAACAATAGGAAGAGTATTGTGGATGGGCCTAATCTAATCAGGTGGCCCTTTAAAGGATCTGGGCTCCTTTTGGAGATAGAGATTTAAAACTCAAGAGGTATTTGATGTGAGGGTCATTTTTTGGCTGGCCTCTAGATGAATGCTTCTATGTTTTGAGAGGGCCTGTGACAATCTACTTCCATAGAGATACCGTCTTGGAAACCCAAGGAGGGGTCACTATGAGTTGGATTCAACTTGATGGCAGTGAGTGAGAGTTTTATGAGAGGGCTACAAAACAGATCATATGAAAAAGAATTCAGGTGGCCTTTAGCAGGTGAGCACACTCCTTGGCTGACAGCTAGCAAGAAAATAGTGCGGAGGGCAGTCCTAAGGACCACCCTAAGGAAGTGAATTCTGACCCCAAGATTTAGATGAAATCAAAGCCCTGGCTAACACCTTGATTCGAGTCTTGTAAAACCCTACTCAGAGAACCCAGTTACCCTGGGCCAGACTTTTGGTACACAGGACTGTAATACAATAAATTTGTGATTTTTAACCTGCCAAGTTTGTAGTAATTTGTTACGTTGCAAAGGATAACTAATGCATCCCCTCTTGGTATTCTCACCTGCACATCATAGGGGGCCATGAGGACGGCAAAGCTGCTGAGGTGGGTGCAGTGGCAGGTGGTTTTGGTATCTTCTGTACCCACAGTCTTGCAGCCTGTGGTGGCCCAGTGACCACATCCATGTTGTCCATGCTCCCAGAAGGCACAAACCACCTTTTGCCCTGGCCCAAGGGTCACCGGCTGTAGGATCAGGACACAGATGTGAGCTGGTGGTCCTGGTGCTCAGAGATGCCATCCCAAAGCTGGCTTGGCAAAGGCTGACATTCATGGGGAGATGATGCACCGCTGGGTGGCACCCTGGACCCCAAGTCTGAACTGAGAAGCAAGCATTTACCCAGTACTTAGGCTCCTTCCACACCCTGTCTACATCCCTCTAGGACTTACACGGTGGGAGAAGATGAAGGTGACTGGGGAACTGAGCTTCTGGGTGTCATTGTTGCTCAGAAAGGCAGAGTTGACGCTTGAGAGCAGGGTGGGGGAGACTTCCCTAAGGAAGCTCTTGGATGTGTCGTGCAGAGCTGCCCCAGCCAGCAGCTTGCCTATCCCTGGAATAGAGACCAGACCCACCACAGAAGGGCCTGGGGGACAAGGCCAAGGTTGACTTACTGGGCTTTGCTTTCTCTAAAGCACAACTTCTTTATCACCTACTACTCCTCTTTTAGTCCTGCTAACATTTCCCTTGAATTCTCTATGCATCACATCCCTGGCTGTCTTGTCCCACCACCAGGCCTGAGTAGCCTCCCCCTCCCCCACTTCAGCATTACCAGAGCCTTCAGGTTCCTGTGCTGCATCCCAGTTCACCAGCATCCTTGTGTTATTCTGGTCCAAGATGA
>NW_006922046.1:2416951-2418728 GCF_000298275.1 Orycteropus afer afer | reverse complement strand
ACCTTTCTCTTCACCTACTCCGTTTGTTCCCCAGCCACCGTGCACAGTCCGTGCAGCCCCCCTGGCTGGCAGGGTGATTTTTAGGTTAATTCTTAAGAGACAGCCTCTTTAACAAATGGTGCTGGCAAAACTGGACATCCACTTGCAGAAAAATGAAACAAGACCCATAATTCACCCCATATACAAAACAAACTCAAGTTGGATCAAAGACTTAAATGTAAATCCCAAAACTATAAAATTCATCAAAGATAAAATAGGGGCAAATCTGTAGGCCCTAATTTATGGCATAAATAGACTATCAAGCATAACCCAAAATGCACAGGAGAGAAGCTAGGACTGGGACCTTTTAAAAATTATGCACATTGAAAGACTTCAACAAAAGGATAAAAAGAGAACCTACAGATTGGTAGAAAATATCTGCCTATGACATATCTGATAAAGGATTTATCTCTAAAATCTATAGAAAACTTCAATACTTCTACACTAAAAAGACAAATAACCCAATTCAAAAATGGGCAAAAATCTTGAACAGACACTTCACCAAAGATGATATACTGGCAGCCAACAAACACATGAGAAATTGCTCACCATCATTAGTTATTAGAGAGATGCAAATCAAAACAATGATGAAATATCATCTCACTCCAGCAATAATAACAAAGTTCAACAGCACAGAAAATAACAAATGCTGGCAAGGTTGTAGAGAGATTGGAAATCTTGTGCACTGCTGGTGGGATTGTAAAATGGTGCAACCATTGTGGCTTATGATATGGTGTTTCCTTAAAAAAACTGAAAACAGAAATACCATTTGACCCAGCAATTCCATTAATAGGAATATATCCTAAAGAGGTGAGAGATAGTGCACGAACAGACATATGTACACCTATGCTCATTGCAGCACAATTCACTATAGCACAGAGATGGAAACAACCTAAATGCCCATCAACAGAAGAGTGGATAACCAAATTATGGCACATGCACACAATGGAATACTATGCTACACTGAAGAACAATGAGGGATACGTGAATCATCTCACAACGTGAATGAGCCTGGAGGAAATTATCCTGAGTGAATAAGTCAATTGCAGAAAGACAAAAACTGTATGATCCCATTACTGTAAAAAAGACAAGTAAGGGTTTCCTTGCAAAAGGAGACTCACTTTGTAGGTTACCGGAGTGGGGAGGGAAGGTGAGGGATTAATTGCAGGCTAGTTGGGACCCACATGCTGGTGTGGGTAAGGGGAGGGATGTATGGAAAGAGTCTGTGACCACCATGATAACATTAGGCAAAGGGAGGACACTGAATTGTGCAAATAAGAGATAGACGACAGATGCTAATACCAACCAATGTGTCCACAATACTGCATTACCATTAACACCAAACACCATGCTACAGATAAACACATAAACACCTGAGAGGATCACATGGGGGTCAGTGAACAAGAGTATACTCTAGACCAAAGATAGATTCAGCTCAGGCCAATCTTGCACAGATTCCAGTGATACAAAATACCTGCAGTCCTTACAGAAACAATAGAAGATAGACACAGAGTAATCCCTCACAGACACCCAGACACTATGGGAGAGAGATCCAAAAGAACTACTGTCTCAGGACCATCGTACTGGGGGACACCAGACTCAATTGTCACAATATAATACATAAAAGCCTTGTTCCTCATCCTACATTGGTGAGTAGTGACTGGGGTCTTAAAAGCTTTCAAGAGGCCATCTAAGATCCAGCTAATGGTCTCCTATCATCAGAAGTGAAGAAGAGTGC
>NW_006922046.1:2412847-2416851 GCF_000298275.1 Orycteropus afer afer | reverse complement strand
AAAGAAAGAAAAAGAAAAGAAAGGGCGTTTGGAAGCAATCAGCCCTAGGACACGACAGCCCTCAACACCAGAAGAACTAGATGGTGCCTGGCTACTAATGGCGACCATGCAGGAGAGGATCAAATTTGGTGATCCTGGATAGAGTGGGAGGGAAAATGTAGGACAAAATCCAAAAACTCAATAATGACCAGAATTACTGGTTGGATGGACTCTGGTGAGACCCCCAAATACTATGGCCCTGGGATAGATTCTGCTCCTGGAATAAAACTCCCACGGGCTGGCTCTCAGCCCAAGAGTGAACAAGATATACATGCAGACCACTCAACCCACATACTCTATGGAAATACATCCCTTGGAGCAATAGACCATGGGGCACCAGATGGGCAACATTCACACAGAGGAAATGCAGGACAAACAGGAGTGCATAACTATGAGGGGCACAGGGGAAGGGTTACTGGGCAGGGAGGGGAGAAGACTGGGTTAGGGTTGGGCATGGTAAATGGAGAGTGAAACTCAATGTACATGTAACGTTGAATATAAAACAAACCCTTAAAATAAAAATTAAATTAAATTAAATTAAAAAGCAAAGTAAAAAAAAAAAAAATCAGTTGGATTCCTCTACACCAGCAAAGAGATTGCTGAGAAAGAAATAAGGAAATTAATACCATTTACAATAGCTACCAAAAAAATAAAATACTTGGGAATAAATCTTACCAAGGGCACAAAAGACCTATATAAAGAAAACTATAGAAGACTACTTCAAGAAACCAGAAGAACTAGATGGTGCCTGGGACTACCAATGCCAACCACTCAGGAAAGGATCAAATCTGGAGATCCTGGATAGAGTGTGAGGAAAAACGTGGAACAAAATCCAGAAACTCAATAATGACCAGAATTACTGGTCAGATGAAATCTGCTGAGACCCCCCACCCAATACTATGACCCTGGAATATAGTCTGCGCCTGGAATAAAACTCAGCCCCAGGGGCTGGTTCTCAGCCCAATAGTTAACAAGATGTACTGCAGACCACTCAACCCAGGATGATGCACCCACATACTTTATGGTAATACATCCTTTGGAGCAATAGACCGTGGGGCACCAGGAGACCAACATTCAAACTGAGGAAATGCAGGACAAACAGGATTGCATAACTGTGAGCAGCACAGGGGGAGGATCACTGGGCAGGGAGGGGAGGAGACTGGGTTAGGGTTGGACATGGTAAATGGGGAATGAAACTAAATGTATACATAACATTGAATGTAAAACAAGCTCTTAAAATAAAAAGTAATAATAATAAAATAAAATAAAAACATTTCAGGTAAAAGAAAGAAAGAAACCATAGGAGATCTACATAAATGTAAGAACATGCTCATGGATAGGAAGATCAAACATTGTGAAAATGTCAATTCTACCCAAAGCAATCTATACATTCAATACAATCCCAAGCCAGATCCCATCAACATTCTTTAAGGATATGGAAAAACCAATCACTAACTTTATATGGAAAGGAAAGAGACGTCAGATAAGCAAAGCACTACTAAAGCAGAACAAAATAGGAGGTCTCACACTACCGGATCTCAAAACCTACTACACAGCCACAAGAGTCAAAACAGCCTGGTACTGGTACAATGACCGAGACAAAGACCAATGGAATAGAATTGATAACCCAGAAATAGATCCATTGACCTATGATCAGCTGATCTTTGACAAAGGGCTGAAGTTCATAAAATGGGGAAGAGATGGTCTCTTTAACAAATGGTGCTGGAAAAACTGGATATTCATTTACAGAAAAATGAAAAAAGATCTGTACCTCACACCACACACAAAAACTAACTCCAGATGGATCAAAGACTCAAATGTGAAACCTAAATCTATAAAGTTCCTCAAGGAAAAGTAGGGACAAATTTAGGGTTCCTAATATATTGCATAAATAGACTTTCAAGCATAACCCAAAATGCACAAACAGCATAAGAGAAACAAGATGAATGGGACCTTTTAAAAATTAAATTTTTATGTGCTTCCAAAGACTTCTCCAAAAGAGTCAAAAGAGAACCTACAGATTGGGGAAAAAAACATTTGGCAATGACATATCTGACAAGGGACTTAGCTCTAAAATTGATAGAAAGCTCTAATACCTCAACAACAAAAAGACAAATAATCCAATTAAAAAATGGACAGAAGACATGAATAGACACTTCACCACCAAAGAGGATATTCAGGTGGCCAACAAACATATGAAGAAATGTCCACAATCATTAGCCATTAAAGAGATGCAAATCAAAACAACAATGAGATACCATCTTGCCCCAGCACTAGTAGCAAAGTTCAACAAGACAGAAAATAACAAAAGCTGGCAAGGGTGTGGAGAGATTGGGACTCTCATACTCTGCTGGTGGGACTATAAAATGATACAATCACTGTGAAAAGCAGTATGGCTATTCTTTACAAAGTTGGAATTTTACCTAGCAATCCTATTGTTGTTGTTGTTATGTGCATCGAGTCAGACCTTACTCATAGTGACCCTTCCTTGGGTTTCCGAGGCAGTATCACTAGAGAAGTAGATTGCCCAACCTTCCTTCCAAGGAGTGGCTGGTGGGTTTGAACCACCAGACTTCTGATTACCAGTCAAATGCCCTAGGCACTATGCCACCAGAGCTCCTAGTAATCCCATTACTAGGTATATATCCTAAAGCAGTGAGAGCCAGGACAAGAACACATATATGCATACTCATGTGCGTCGCAGTACTATTTACAATAGCAAAAAGATGGAAACAATCTAGGTGCCCATCAACAGAAGAATGAATAATCAAATTATGGTATATACACACAAAGGAATACTATGCAACTCTAAAGAAAAATGTACAATCTGTACAATACCACATAATGTAGATGAACTTGGGGAATATTATGTTGAGTGAAATAAGTCAATCAGATGGACAAATATTGTTACTAGTCCGTTAGTGTAAAAAGCCAAGGAAAAGTTTATATATGGAAGGAAATTTTCTTTTTTGGTTACCAGAGGTGGGAGGGGAAAGGAAAGGAGAGAACACTGCTAGACAGGTAGAGACAAGTATTGATTTGGGTGAAGAGAAGGGCAATGTACCTTATGTGACTGATCAACACAGTGGAATTGAGTAGGAGGAAGACAGAGAGAGGTGCATGGGAGTTACAGACAACAAAGATGAACCCTTTTGCACATACAATACTGAGTTGTCAGTGATGGCAAACATTGATCTACAGGTGGATAGATGGGTGGACAGGCTGAACAATTAGGTATGTCTGTGCAGAGGGGAGCATGCCCATGACCACATATAGGGTTGACAGACAATGTTTCTACATGTGTATTTGCATGTTCTGTAAGAATTTCTAGGTATATAGTAGAGCTGATGGGAACTCTGGTAGCATAGTGCCTAAGGCATTTGACTGCTAACCAGAAGGCTGGAAGTTCAAACCCACCAGTCAATCCTTGGGAGGAAGATTGGACAATCTACTTTGTTAGAGATACTGCCTCAGAAACCCAGGGAGGGGTCACTATGAGTCGGATCTGACTTGATGGCAGTGAGTTTTGTTTTTGGAGTTGACAAGGGACAAGGTTTTAGTCACTTCTTGGCCATAGCCAGCTGCCCAAAGGGAGTGAGTAGTTGGAACTGTGGGCTTGGGACCATGGTCATAGGGGACGTCAAGCTCAATTTGCCAATAACACACTACACAAAACAGCATAGCATACTACACAAAAACATTGTTCTACATCCTACTTTGGGGAGTAGTGACTGGGATCGTAAAAGCTTGCAAGCGGACATCTAGATGCAATGATGGGTTTCTCTTTGTCCAGAGCAAAGAAGAATGAAGAAAATCAGACATGCATAGAAACAATTAGTCCTAGCTACTGGTACACCATGTGATCTTCAGCCTATATGACTATGAGACCAGAAGAGCTAGATCATGCCAAGCTACCATTATCAACAATTCGGAGGGGGAATCTATGTAGGAGATCCTGGATAGAG
>NW_006922046.1:2409931-2412154 GCF_000298275.1 Orycteropus afer afer | reverse complement strand
AATCTACTTCTGTAGTGATACCACCTTGGAAATCCAAAGAGGGGTCGCTATGAGTCAGATCCAACTCGACAGGAGTGAGTTTGGTTTGGTTTGGTTCATATGCATGTGAAAGCTAGACAATAAATAAGGAAGATCGAAGAAGAGTTCATGCTTTTGAGTTGTGTTGGTGAAGAACACTGAAAGTAGCGTGGACTTCTAGAAGAATGGACAAATTTGTCCAGGAAGAAGTGCAGCTGGAATGCTCCTTGAAAGTGAGAATGGCCAGACTTCATCTTACCTCCTTTGGTCATCTTGTCAGAAGAGACCATTCCCTGGAGAAGGATATCATGTTTGGTAAAGTTTGTTGTTGTTATGTACTGTCAAGTCAGACACGACTCATAGTGACCCCTACTTGGGTTTCCGAGGCAGTATCACTACGGAAGTAGATTGCCCCATCTTCCTTCCAAGGAGTGGCTAATAGGTTTGAACTGCCAGCCTTCTGGTTAGCAGTCAACTGCTTTAGGCACTTCGCTACCAGAGCTCCTTTTGGTAAAGTGAAGGATCAGTAAAAAAGGGGAAGACCCCCAACAAGGTGAATTGACACAGTGGCTGCAACAATGGACTCAGGCATAGCAAGTATTGTGAGGCTGGTGTGGGACCAGGCAGTATTTTATTCTGTTGTACATAGGGCCTCTATTAGTTGGAGTCAACTCAATGACACCTAACAGCAACAATATTCCACTGTATTCATATACATGTTGTTTATCCATTCATGTGTTAGGAGCTGTGGTGGCATAGTGCCTAAAGCATTTTACTGCTAACCAGAAGGCTGGAGGTTCAAACCCATCAGCACTCCTCAGGAGGAAGATTGGGCAATTTACTTCCAACTGGGTTGTTTCCACCATTTGGCTATTGTCAATAGTGCCACTATGAACATTCACAGACAAATTTTCGTTTTAACACCTTGCATTTCTTTTGGGTATATACCTAGGAGTGGAATTTCTGGGTGACAAGGTAATTCTGTTTAAATTTTTGAGAAACTGACAAACTGTTTTCCAGACTGTACCATTTTATCTTTCTACCAACAAACTATAGGGGTTCCAGTTTCTCCACATCTTCACCAGCACTTGGTATTTTCCTTTTATTGTTGTTATTTTTTATCATAGCCATTTTAGTGGGTGAGTTTGTATGTTTTAATACTCATATTTAATTTGAAAATTGTAAACCCACAACCTGTAGCAGAGATTGCTGGAAGTATCTGTAGTTGATGGTAGCATAGCAACATAGAGAAGAAGTCAGGTAGGAGAAGATCACAGACCTTTTAGTGTCAGAGAACCCAGAGGAGCCAGCAAGAGCTATGGCTGCCTAGATGAAGGAAGTACAGGGGAGCCACACCCAGAAAACTCTGCTTAGCTAGGGGCTGCTTTCTACCACAAGTATGTAGAGAAAAGGCTGGCTAAGTGCAAAGAGGAACCAAAGTTATTAAAAGAATGGGTGAATTGGTCCATAGCAAGAGACTAAACTTCCAAGGGGTAGTTTGGGTCATACAAACTTGAAAAAGTTGATGGGTCACTTTTTATTAATCAATGCCAGACAAAACCAACAAGGAAATTCTGTATAAAGAAAAGGGATGGTTTTAAGTAGGAAAGATATACTAGAAACATTGCAAAAGACATTTTAAAAAGAGAATCTTTATGTATTCACATAAAGCTACACAAAATGAGGAAAGTTTTACCAGAAAGTGAGGAAGTACTATTTCTGGAAATCCCTTTGCTGAAAGTAGTTTGTCTTATTGGAGTGGAGGTTCGGTCTTTCACAGATCAATCAAATAACAGGAGAATGTTCAGTCTCTGGGTTCTTTCGTGTTTTAATTTTGTCATTCATAAAAAAGCACTTCCCCATTCCTAACTGATTGCAGAAAACTCTCAAGCTCAAATGCAGTGTGTCTGAAAACAAGCAGACACTCTTCCTCCCTCCCAATGCCACTGCACTGAAAAATCCCCCTGGATAACCATGGCTTTCTTGGTCATGGTGAGTGGCATTGTCATGCCCTCCCTACTGCCCTGTGGAATAACTTCCATTTCTTCCTGATCTTAACCTCCTCAGCTGGGTGCTTTCTTCTTCTTCTTCTTCTTTTTTTTTTTTTAATTGTGATTGGGTGAAAATTTACAGAGCAAATTCACTTTTCACATAGCAGTTCACATACACTATGTTTCATGACATTGACTACAATTGACCCCAATG
>NW_006922046.1:2406931-2409471 GCF_000298275.1 Orycteropus afer afer | reverse complement strand
TGGTTGACAGTGGTAGCTGGACACCATCTAGTTCTTCTGGTCTCATAGTCATATAGGCTGTGGATCACATGGTGTGCCAGTCACTTGGACTAACTGTTTCCATAAATCCTTGGTTCATTCTTCTTTGCTCTGGACGAGGAGAGACCCATCATTGCATCTAGATGGCTGCTTGCAAGCTTTTAAGATCCCAGTCACTACTTGCCAAAGTAGGAGGTGGAATAATGTTTAGTGTAGTATGTTATGCCAATCAAGCTTGATGTTCCCTGTGACTATGGTCCTGAGCCCACCAATTCAACTACTCAGTCCCTCTGGGTAGCTGGCTGTGACCAAGAAGTGACTACAACCTTGTTCCTTGTCAACTCTACCATACACCTGGGAATTCTTACAGATCATACAAATATACTTGTAGAACCATTGTCTGCCAACCCTATATATGGTCTGGGGTACCCTCCTCGCTGCATAGACATACCTAATATTTCAGCCTGTTGGGTGGTTTCTTCTTTTCTTAATGCTTTCTAAATCTACCTCCTCTCTTCATTCTCTGCTGCTTCTGATCTGATTCACACTCCAGCCTTAGCTATGGAGTGTGGAAGAAACTTCCTCACTCACAGGGACCCACTTCTAGTATCTTTCTTCATGCTATCCCCCTCCCAAACTGCTCACGGCCCAAAGCCAAATGTGACTCCTCATTTCCCACAGAGTAATATTTGAGTTTAAGAGTAAGTATTAAGTTTAAGATGGCCTTTGAAGTGAATCAACCCCTACTCCACAAATAATCACCATTCCAGAACTCACCATTCCTATTGTTGGGATTTATTTATTTATTTTTAATTGTGGTAAATATATATATGGTAACACACACACAAACTGGAATCAAATTGACTATATTTGTGGAAAGGGACATAGAGAAGCTTGCTCTCATTAGTCAGAACAAGGCCAGGGGCCGGCTGTGGAACAGACCATCTGTTCATCATAAGCAAGTTCAAGTTGAAGCTGAAGAATATTAAAAGAAGTCCACAAGAGCCAAAGGAAAACTTTGAGTATATCCACCTGAATTTAGAGACCATCTCAAGAGTAGATTTGATATATTGAACACTAATGACCAAGACCAGAGGAGTTGTGAGATGACATCAAGGATATCACACATGATCAAAGTAAAAGGACAGGAAAGAAAGAAAAGAACTAAATGGATGTCAGAAGAGACTCTGAAACTTGCTCTTGAATGGAGAGTAGCTAAAGTGAAAGGAATAAAGGATGAAATAAAAGAGTTGAACAGAAGATTTCCGAGGGTGGTTGTTGTTGTTATGTGCCGTCGAGTCGGACCTGACTCATAGCGACCCCTCCTTGGGTTTCCAAGGCAGTATCACTACAGAAGTGGAAGGGTTGTTAGAAAGGACAAATTAAAGTATTGCAATGAAACGTTAAAAGACCTGGAATTAGAAATCCAGAAGGGAAGAATGCGCTCATCATTTCTCAAGCTGAAAGAAGTGAAGAAAAAAAGTGAAGCTTGAATTTCAACATTGAAGGATCCCATGGGCAAAAAAATATTGAACAATGCAGGAAGCATCAAAAAAGATTGAAGGAATACACATCATCACTGCAGCAAAAAGAACTGGTCAATGTTCAAACATTTCAGGAGATATCATATGATCAAGAATTGGTGGTATTGAAGGAGGAAGTCCAAGCTGCACTGAAGGCATTGGCAGAAAACAAGGCTCCAGCAACTGATGGAATACTGATTGAGATATTTCAACAAACAGATGTAACGCTGGAAGCACTCATTCATTTATGCCAAGAAATTTGGAAGATAGCTACTTAGCCGACTGACTAGAAGAGATCTATAGTTGTAGCCATTTCAAAGAAAAGTGATCCAAACAGAATGCAGAAATTATCAAAGAATATAGTTAATATCACACACAAGTGAAATTTTGCTGAAGAAAATTAAAAACTGGTTGCAGCAATTCAAGTCAGATTCAGAAGATGACATGGAGTGAGGAATATCATTACTGATGTCAGATGGATTTTGGCTGAAAGCAAAGAATACCAGAAAGATGTTTACCTGTTGACTATGCAAAGGCATTTGACTGTGTGGATCATAACAAATTATGGAAAACACTGCAAAGAATAGGAATTCTGAAACCCTTAATTGTGCTTATGCAGAACCTGTAAATAGACCAAGAGGTATTTTACTTGGATCCACAATCAACACCCATGGAAGCAGCAGCCAAGAAATCAAATGATGTATGGCATTAGGCAAATCTGCTACAAAAGACCTCTTGAAAGTGTTAATTAAAACAAATAAAAAGCAAAGATGTCACTTTGAGGACGAAGGTGTGGTTGACCCGTGCCATGGTATTTTTGGTCACCTCATATGCATGTGAAAACTGGAGAATTGATGTATTTGACTTGTAGTGTTGGCAAAGAATATTGAACATACCATGGACTGACAGAAGAATGAACAAATCTGTCCTGGAAGAAGTACAGCCAGAATGCTCCTTGGAAGCAAAAATGGAGAGATTTCATCTCATGCACTTTGTTGT
>NW_006922046.1:2401529-2406028 GCF_000298275.1 Orycteropus afer afer | reverse complement strand
GGAAGGAAGGTTGGGCAATCCTACTTCCGTAGTGATACTGCCTCGGAAACCCAAGGAGGGGTCGCTATGAGTTGGGTTTGATTCGACGGCACATAACAACAACAACACACACACACACATAAACATTTTCCAGTTCAGCATTTTTTTTGCATGTATAATTCAATGACATCAATTACGTTCATCATGTTGTACAACCATCACTATACTTGGTTTTTAAAAGTTACACTATTAGTGAAACAATATTAAAATAGCAACAGAAAGCAAGGCAAAATTTCCCCACAATCCTATCCTATTTAAATCAATATTTCTATACATCCATGGTACCTGAAGTCCTTGCCACATGCTTGGTTACTGTTACAGACTTGCAGTAATATTGATAGAATTTTATATATTTCTATTTTATTTAACATGATATCATGAACATTTCTTTTTGTTACAATCTTCCTCTAATCTCCTCTTGACTTTTGGCATTGCAAACAGTGCTAAAATGGCATTTTGGTGTAAACATGCTTACAGACATAATTTTATATCTATAAAATGGATTTCTAAAAGTGTCATTTCTGGGTCAAGGAAGTATATACTTTATTTTAATAGACAGTGCCAGATTATTTTCTCAAAGAATTGCTGCAATTCTTCCAACATTGTGTGGTGCCTGATTTCACGGATTCTTACTAGTCATTTTTCAATTTTTGCCAATCTGATGATGTATTTATTAATTTTTTTCAAATCAATAGTGCTTCAGTTTCTTTAATTGGAATTTATATCCCAACTTATTTTCCTATTGAATTGCTTGTTATTCTCAAAGTGAGGATCTCAGTGTATTGAGGATAAAAAACCTTTCATCTGCCATGTGTGTAAGTACTTTTCCCGACACAGGTCTCTCAATCCCCTTTAATCCTGGGTCAGAAAACTGGATATCTTTCTTGCTTCGAAGGAGAAGGCATACAATTTACTGCCTCCTGGCAGTGATGTCACTGGAACTGGTGTCATGCAGTGCGGTAACTCATGTCACACCCCCCAATGAGCAGAGCCAACTAGTGAACCTAAATGGAGCACCTGGTTCATGCAGTTCCCTGCAGTTGCTTTCCTCTCCCATAGGCCAAGCCCAAGACCTTTCCTTCTGGTCAATGGTGAGCTGTAGCATCTCGCCTGCCCACCAGCACACTGACTGAAAGGGTGAGGGAAGATGAATGACATGTGACACCAACCCTAGTGATACCTCTGTTTTAGCGGCTCCAAGTCCTGCAATGCCAGCCCTCTAGTCACTGCCACAGACCCTGGGGTCATTTTATTATTATTATTATTATTTTATTTTAAGAGCTTGTTTTATATTCAATGTTACATGTACATTTAGTTTCATTCCCCATTAACCATGTCCAACCCTAACCCAGTCTCCTCCCCTCCTTACCCTGTAACCCTCCCCCTATGCCCCTCATATTTATACACTCCTGTTTGTCCTGCATTTCCTGAGTTTGAATGTTTGTCCTCTGGTGTCCCATGGTCTATTGTTCTAAGGGATGTATTACCATAGAGTATGTGGGTGCGTCATCCTGGGTTGAGTGGTCTACATTTACATCTTGTTAACTATTGAGCTGAGATCCAGCCCCTGGGGTCATTTTGGTGTTACCCTCTCAGACAGTATTGGGGGTCACTTTCCTGGTGATGCCACTGCTCCTTGGGCACTTTTCCCCATCAATTGTTGTTGTTGTTATGTGCCGTTGAGTCGGACCCGACTCATAGCAACTCCTCCTTCGGTTTCCGAGGTAGTATCACTACGGCAGTAGATTGCCCCATCTTCCTTCCAAGGAGTGGCATCAATTATTCCCTGTTAATTATCTACAAAATGGAGACATGCTTCTATGTCTTTACTGGCGTGAAAGACTGGTGAAAGTTCAGAGTCAATGAATGAGTGAAGGTGTGGAGGGTTGTGTTGTTGTTGTTATGTGCCATTGAGTCAGACATGACCCATAGTGACCCCTTCTTGGGTTTCCGAGGCAGTATCACTAGTGAAGTAGATTGTCCAACCTTCCTTCTGAGGAGTGGCTGCTGGGTTTGAACCATCAACCTTCTGGTTAGCAGTCAAGTGCCTTAAGCACTATGCTACCAGAGCTCCCTGTGCTACCAGAATCAATGAATAAGTGAAGATGTGGAGGGAGGGGCTGGCAAATGGAATAAAATTTTGAAGAAATAAACAGAATCTGGATGATGCAGAGTCTTTAGGATATATTTTAAGTGCAAAGGGAAGGTATGGTCTGCATTGTGATTTTGAAAGGATATCTCTAGTAGAAAATGTAAGGGAGGAGGATTAGAAGCAAGGAGCCCAGTTCAAACCAAACGAAATCAAATCAAACCCACATCAAGTGGATTCTGACTCACAGTGACCCCCTTTAGGTTTCCAAAGCTGTAAATCTTTATGGAAGTAGACTGTCTCATCTTCATCCCACTGAGCAGATGGTGGGTTTGAACCACCAACCTTCTGGTTAGCAGGCAAATGTCTTACCCACTCCTTAAGGAGCCCCATTAGGAGGAGTTATACTACTGTGGCTGTGGAGGGAGATAGTGGCAGTTTGAGCTAGGGCATGGGCACTGTGTATAGAGAAAGGTTGATACAGATATTTTGAGCCACAATGATAGGTTGATAGGGTCCATAGGCTATACAAAGAGATCAGATATGGAAGGATGATGGGGAAACAGGAGTGGAGGTTGATGTCCAGGATTTGGGCTTGAGTAATGGGTCCAGAGGAGCAGATCAGGAGGGGTTTAGGGGAGAAATGAGATTCAGTCTGGGAGATTTAAGGGCAGGGAGGCAGAGGAGAGAGTGCTAGGGAGAAAGAGAAAAAAAAGTTACCAGACTGGAAGAAAGAAAATGGTCCTTAGATTGAAAGTCCACTCATTGTTAAGAAGAATAAGAGAAAGCCCACCTCATGGAATATCAGAATGCAAAGACAAAGAAAAAAAATCCCCAAAACTTCCAGAGAGAGAGAGAGGGATTATTGGGGGCAGACCACACCCTCAAGGAAATTCCCCTTTTGACAGATAGTCTGATCACATTATGAAGGTGAATACCTTATATTACATTGTTATTGTTGTTGTTGTTGTTGTTATGTGCTGTCAAGTCAGACCTGACTCATAGTGATCCCTCTTTGGGTTTCTGAGGCAGTATCACTGTGGAAGTAGATTGTCCAACCTTCCTTCTGAGGAGTGGCTGGTCGGTTTGAACCACAAGCCTTCTGGTTAGCAGTCAAGTGCCTTAGGCACTATGCTACCAGAGCTCCCTACATTACATTATGGAAGAGCAATCAGACCACTGTCAGGCAAATCACTGAGAATCTTTGCCTCGCTAAGTTGATAGATAATATTAACCATCACACTCACCAAGGAATGAGAATCATATGAGCATCACATTTTTCACTGGCAACACAGGATGCTATAAAATAACAGGGCACTATCTCGACATTTCTGAAGGAAATTCAATTTTGGAACCCAGAGCACTACACCAAGTCAAACTAGAACTCAAATGGAAAGCACAGAATAAAGATATTAAGGATATTCTCAGATACCCAAGGATTCAAAAATGTATACTCACAGGGTAAGATGGAAGAATACGCAGACAAGCGACACAGACCCTCTTCAACCAAGAAAAGAAAAACCAATTGACAGTGATACAGAAGATAATCCTGGAACCCTGAGCTTTGAAAGAAACTATACAGAAGTGGATTAGGCACCAACTAGTGGAAAAACCTGAACGAAAACAGTGAGTACAGAGACTGTCAGAGCTGCAGACTGTCAGCTACTCTGACAAGATCAACAGCCTGAAAATTTCCAAGTGGTGTTGGGACCTGAGAATTGACCTAAAGATCAGTCCTGGTCACCAAGGGCTGCAGGGACAACTTCTCTGGTGGCCTATGACTAGGAAGGGAAACAGCAAGGAGGGAGACAACCTGAGCTGTGGACTTTCTGCTGTCCAGAGGATGCAGACATTTTGATTGTTTACACGTGGCAGCCATTTTGGATATTTAAAGTGACTGAGGGCACAGCCAATTTGAATGTTTACAAGTGGCAACCATTTTGGATTTTACAGTGATAGCATTCTCATTCGTATTCCAGGGACCTAAGAACAGGCTCTGTTTGCTAGGGTTAGCAAGGACATACAAGAGGCTGACAAAGGAAAGGAGGCAGGTGGTGAGTGTATTAGTGCTGTCAACTAGTGAATAGAGGAGCACAGCACAGTATCCTGCCTGTATAGATAACATACAAAGAAAACAAAAATTGTGGGCCAGTCACTCCAACATATAATCACCAATTAAATATAAACACAAAAACGTCACAATACCTCAGAGACAACAGAGCATCACAGTCCACACAAAGAAACAAGATAAAGTGGTAGAAACAAGGGAAAAGGATACAGACCCAGAAAATATCCCTGAGGAAGACACAGTATTGGAACTCTCTGATAAGGAATTCAAAAGAATTATATTTAGGTATCTTCAAAGGATTGA
>NW_006922046.1:2400152-2401139 GCF_000298275.1 Orycteropus afer afer | reverse complement strand
ACTGAGAAAATTGTCCAAGATTTGTTGGAGGAGAACTTTCCTGATATGATGAAAGATGAGAATATATCCATTCAGGAAGTCCAACAAACCCCAAAAAGGATAGACCCCAAAAGAAAAACACCAAGACATATCATCATCAAACTCACTAATACTAAAGACAAAGAAAGAATCATGAGAGCAGCATGGGAAAAATGAAAAGTTACCTACAACAGCAACCAATAAGACTAAGCTCAGAAGAAATGGTGAGGTTTCTCAACAGAAACCATGCAGGCAAGAAGACAGTGGGATGGTATATATAAAACACTGAAAAAGAAAAATTTCCAACCAAGAATTATGTACCCAGTAAAACTGTCTCTCAAATATGATGGTGAAAATATGACACTTCCAGATAAGCAGAAATTAAGGGAATTTGTTCAAACCAGACCAACATTACAAGAGATGCTAAAGGGAGACCTTTGGACAGAGCAGCAACAATAACTAACAACAACTGATCATTAACACACATGATGATATAACCCAGAAACCAACCCAGCTATGGAAGTATCTAAAGTAAATAAGCCCACACGATTGTAAACAGAGAGCCAGAGACACCAACTGACAAATGAGGACAACTACAAACCAAAAATAGGGAAAAAAATCTGTGTCATTATAGAACTTCAAGATGTTAGGGAAGTCAAGACAGCTACAAGATAGGACAGACTGTTCTACACTTGGGAAGAAAACTATAAATCACAGGGTAATCTAAAAAAAAAATGACAAACCTTCACATCAAAGTAAAGAAGAGGACCAGCATAAATATTCAGCAAATACTAAAACAATAACAATGAAGGAAGTGATAACATGATTCATAAACAAAACGAGCTCAGCAGGGAGACTCGCCAAGATGGCAGGCTAGGCAGAAAGTCTGCACAGACCCTCTTCAACAAAGAAAAGGGGAACCAATTAACACAGACACAGAAGATAATCCTGGACCCCTGAGCCTTGAAG
>NW_006922046.1:2371214-2379493 GCF_000298275.1 Orycteropus afer afer | reverse complement strand
TGGAGGTCTCGAAAGCTTTACCTTATCCATATGAGTAAGGCTGGGTTTACTCAGATGATGCAGCTCTTTCCCAGTCCTATTTTGAGAGCCTTCTAACCTATCCAGACTATTCATAAAGTTGCACGGTAGTGTATCAGACAGTGTTTCTTTGCTATTCATAAGATTTTCTCTGGCCAATTCTTTGAGAAGTGGACAGCCTCTTCCTTCTTCCTAGTGAGTCTCAGTCTATAAGCCAGGCTAATACCTGTGCACCATGTGCATCCCGCTGGGTTTGAAACACCAATGGCTCAGCATCAAGACTCACGTCAACACGTCACCACGGTAGGACAAACTGACAGACAAGTTTGTCTCCCTGTTGGAAACCTTTCCTACCACCCTTACCTGGCTCCCTGCGGCTGACTCCTTGCTCTGTCCCAGTTCATTTGCATAGGTGTAGGAAAGGGTGAAAGATGAGGCAGTCTGCTTCCATAAAGATTTATAGCCTTGGAAACCCAATGGGGATTGCTATGAGTTGGAATCAACTCAATGGCGGTGAGTTTGGTTTTTGTTGTTTTTTTTTTTTTTCAGAGGGAAAGGTATAAATGTATTTACTATTGCTGAACATTTGAAATGGTGCAGCCTTTCTGGAGGGCAATTTGCAGCAAGTAATAAGCTTTTTTAACCCAACATATTCACGTATACATACATCTTTACATACTATTCAGTATTTTAACAGAAGGAAGATCTATATTTAATGGCAAGAGGGAATTCCAAATGACAACTTATAAAAAACAAACAGCAGGTCAATACATACAGCACAAAACCTTTATTTTTTAAATTACGGAACTAAACTATGAATCTACATCTTTATTTTGCAAGTGCAAAAAATGTAAAAAAAAAATATTTGCACTGAATTGTAACAATGGCTTCCTCTCAGGACTTAAGGAGTATTGGAAGTTGGTGATAAAGGGTAACTTTTAATTTTTATATTTTCCTCTATACCCTGCTATAGTTAGAATTTATAAAAAAGAAAATATACATATATTAGCTATATTATTTTAAAAATGAAACTTTTTCTTATTCTGTAATTTCTACTTTTAGTAACAGCTTCATTGACACATAATTCACATATAAAACAATCCATCCATTTAAAGTGTACAATTCAATGGTTTTTAGTATATTCACAGAGTTGTGTAACCTCATCACAATTTTAGGACATTTTCTTCACTCCAAAAAGAAGCTCCCTATTTAGCTATCACCTCCCAACCCTCCCAGCCCTGTTGTTGTTGTTATGTGCCATCAAGTAGGACCCGACTCATAGCGACTCATCCTTGGATTTCCAAGGTAGTACCACTATGGAAATAGATTGTCCAACCTTCCTTCCGAGGGGTGGTTGGTGGGTTTGAACTGCCAGCCTTCTGGTTAGCAGTCAAGTACCTTAGGCACTATGCTACCAGAGCTCCCCTCCCAGCCCTGTTGTTGTGTTGTTATGTGCAGTCAAGTTGGACCCACTCATAGTGACCCCTCCTTGGGCTTCCGAGGCAGTATCACTATGGAAGTAGATTGTCTCATCTTCCCTCCGAGGAGTGGCTGATGGGTTTGAACCGCCAGCCCCTCCCAGCCCTAGGTGACCACTAATCTACTTTCTGAGTCGATAGATTTGTCTATCCTGGACGTTTCAAATAAACAAAATCATAAAATATGTATTTTTGTAACTGAATTATTTCACTTAACATAAGGCTTTCAAAGTTCATCTCTTTTAGCTTATGTTGATACTTCATTCTTTTTAAGTTCTAACAATATTTCATTGTATGAATATACCACATTTTGTTTATCAGCTGTTGATGAACTGCTGATGGGTTGTTTCCATATTTTGGCTGGCTCTTCTCTTTTTTATTAAAGCTTCCCCAACCCCTTCTGGGGGGTGGGAAGTGGTATCATTGTGGTTTTGATATGTATTTCCCTGGTGGCTAATGACCTTGAGCATCTTTTCATGCTCATTTCATGTATCTTCTTCACAGAAATGTCTGTTCAGATCCTTTTCCTATTTTTCAAAAAAAAATTTGTTGTGGTAAAATGTATAAAAACTCACTGCCTCAAGTTGATTCCAACTCATAGCAACCCCCACTGGGTTTCCAAGGCTGTAAAGCTTTGCAGAAGTAGATTGCCTCATCTTCCTCCCACAGAGCAGCTGGTGGGTAAGGACAAATGCCTTGCCCACTACACCACCAGAGGTCCTTGGTAAAATACATATAACCAAAGATTTGCATGTTAACCATTTTTAAGTGTATAATTTAGTGACATTAATTGCATTCACCCTGTTGTACAACTATTACCATAATCTATTTCTGAAAGCTTTTCATTTTTCCAAACAGAAACTCACTATTCCTTAGGCAATAACCCCCATTTCTTCCTTGCTCATTTTAAAATTGGGCTATGTATTTTTATTATTGAGTTGTAAGCTTCTTTGGGAGCTCTGGTAGTGTAGTGCCTAAGGCACTTGACTGCTAACCAGAAGGCTGGAGTTCAAACCCACCAGCCACCCCTCAGAAAGAAGATTGGGCAATCTACTTCTGTAGTGATACTGCCTCGGAAACCCAGGGAGGGGTCACTATGAGTCGATTCCGACTCGACGGCACTTAACAACAACAACAACAAGCTTTCTTTATATATTCTAGACACAAGTCCCTTATCAGGGATGTAACTGGCAAATATTATCTCCCTTTCTGTAGGTTGTCTTTTCACTTTCTTGATAGCGTCATTTGAAACACAAAAGTTTTTAATTATGATGAACTCCAAATTATCTATTTTTCATTTCAGTATGTGTGTTTTTGGTATTATATGTAAGAAACCATGGCCTAATCCAACACCATGAAGATTTACTCCTATTTTTTCCTGAAGAATTTCATAGTTTTTGCTGGTACATTTAGGCTTTTGATCCATTTTGAGTTAATTTCTGTATACGGTGTGAAATAGAGTACCTAACTTCATGCTTTTGCATGTAAATACCCAGCACCATTTGTTGAAGAGATTATTCTTTTTCAGCTGAGTAGTCTTGGAATCCTTTCAAAAATCAATTGATCATAAATATATAGATTTATTTCTGGACTCTCAAGTCTGTACCACTGAGATATATGTCTGTATTATACCAGTATCACACTGCCTTGATTACTTTTGCTTTATACTAAGTTTTAAAATAAAGCATAAGTTCTCCAATATTGGTTTTTTTTTTTTTTTTCGGTATTGTTTTGGTTATTTTGGGCCCCTTAATTTTCATTAATTTTAGGATCAGCATGTTAATTTCTACAAATAAGCCATCTGGAATTCTCATAGGGATTGCATTGAATAAAACAACTTTTAAAATGGCTATTGTTGTTTTGTGCTGTCGAGTTGGAACCGACTCATAGCGACCACTCCTTGGGTTTTCAAGGCAATATCACTACCGAAGTAGATTGCCCAAACTTCCTTCCAAGGAGTGGCCAGTGGGTTTGAACCGCCAGCATTCTGGTTAGAAGTCAAATGCCTTAGGCACTATGCTGCCAGAGTTCCCTTTAAAATGGTAGATGTTATTATTGTTGTTATTATTATTTTACGGGAAATGTGAAATAGAATAGCATATGTGGTTTCATGAGACTCAACTTTTGCAAGTTAACAGATGTCACTTTCTGTCATCGTCTAGGTCCAGAATCATCAAGTTTTCATTATTCTGCTTCCTATTTACCTTTCAGAGTTATACTACCTTCTCCATCACTGCTCTAGGTCATTCTCCTTCACTCTGTTTCCTCTAAACGATCCTGCAATAAGAATCAGAATCATCTCTCTAAAGCCCAGACAGGATCTGGTCTCATCCCAAAGCAGTTCAATGACTATCCATGGTCCTCAAGATAAATTAAAATTTCTTGGCCACATAAGCCTGGCTTTTTCCCACCTGCTGCTCATTTCCTATCTGCTAAAAAGGCAAGGAGGCCACATCTTCTGACCTCCTGTAACCGCACAAGAGGAAGAAAGAATTACTATCAGTAACCCAAGGCCTATTCCTGCAAGGCCAGACATGCTGCCTCCCTCCAGCCCTTTCACCAACTGTTCCACCCAAAGCACCCACCACATCTCTCCTGGGTTTGATAATTCGCTGCAGTGGCCATACAGAGCTCACAGATTTTATTAGGGAAGCACCAGGCTACAATTCAAGTTCAGGAAAAATGCTCAGTCTCTCTCCCAGCCCACTGTCTCTCAGTCAACAGTCTCTCACAGTCTCTCTCCCAGCAGTGCGTGTCCCTTGGTGTCTCTCTCAGCAATGCGTATCTCTTGTGTCTCTTCCACAGCAGCGTGTGTCTCTCAGGAGCGTGTTCCTTCTCAGCAGTACATCCTTCTCACCCAGTAGTCAGAGAGAGTTCTGCCTCTAGGAGGCCTCCTTTTGAGCCTGGCAGCGTAGCCAAACGAGCCAATCATAACATCAGAATACTAAGCACCTGAGAGAGAGCGAACCTCCCAGAACATTGCTTTGTGCCACACCCAACAGAAATACCCCAGGTAGATAATTTTACAGTTAGGATCACCTCAGTGCTCACAGAAAATTCCACTATGGAGTTTACAAAGACTTATGGCTAGAAAAGCCATACCAGGTAATTTACCACACTGCACTATTCCTCCTCAGTAATTTCAACTCACCCCTAGATTTTGGGCATGTTGAATGTACTGCAGCCCTAGAACGGACCAGGCACTTTCATGCCTCTCTGCATTGGCACACACATGGCCTTTGCCTGAATACCTTCCCTCTCATGTGTTATTCATCTTTCAAGAGCTGGCTCAAACAGCTTTTCTACTCTTTTTATGATAATGATGGTGATGATGATAATTATGATGATAGAATATGCATTTGATATTAAAATTTAAGCCATGAAAAGTATTTAACGTTAAAAATAAATCTTCTGCTACCCTCCACCTCTACTCACCCTCAACCTTTAATTCTGCCCATTTTTGCATCTATATTTTGAAGCTCTATTACTAGGTACATGATGCTTTTGAGTTGTGGTATTGGTGAAGAAGACTGAAAGTACCATGCACTGCCACAAACAGGAACAAGTCTGTCCTGGAAGAAGTTCAACTGGAATGCTCCTTGGAAGCAAGAATGGCCAGAGTTCGTCTCACCTACTTTGGTCATGTTCTCAGAAGGGACCATTCTTTGGATCAGGATATCACACTTGGTAAAGTGGAGGGTCAGAGAAAAAAGGGGAAGACCCTCAATGAGATGGATCGACACAGAGGCTGCAGTGATGGGCTCAGGTATAGCAGGGATTGTGGGGATGGTGCACAACTGTTGTTGTTGTTGGGTGCTATCAGGTTGGTGCCAACTCATAGCGATTCTATGTACAATGGAATGAAACACTGCCCAGTCGTGTGCCAGCCTCACAATCCTTGCCATACCTGCAGTGTTTAGTTCTGTCATGCATAAGTTTGCTATGAATCGAAGCCAACTCAACGGCACCTAACAACAAACATTTGGGAGTGTAGTGTCTTCATAATGTATTGATTCATTTATCATTATGAAGTAAGTGTCTCTTTTAATTTCTGGTAATATTCTTTGCCTTGGACACTATTTTATTGATATTATTATAACCACTCTAGATTTCTCATGCTTATTATTTACAGATCTTTTTCATCCATTGATTTTCAACCTATTGGTGTTCTTTTCCTTTAAAGTACGTTTCTTATAGGCTTTGCTTTTTATCCATTCTGACAACCTCTGACTTTTAATTAGAATGTTATAGCTTTTTCTTAATGTAAGTATTGATTTGATTAGATTTAACATTAACATTTTACTATCTGTTTTTGAACGTATCTTCTGGGTTTTTATTGTTGTTTCTCCCTTCCTTCGGATTAACTGAATATTTTTTAGAATTTCATTTTAACTTGCCTATTGGTTTTGTAGGTATTCCTCCTTGTATCATTTATTATTATTATTATTGCTCTAGGATTACAATACACATCTTTAACTTTTCACAGTCTGCTTAGAATTAGTATCACACCATTTCATAAAATGTAAAAACTTTGCAACCATATGGGTTATGTCTTCATCTTTTCTGTCATAACCAAAATTATAATAATAATAAACCAAATTCACTGCCATTGAGTCATTTCCAACTCATAGCGACCCCTCCTGGTTTCTAAGGTGGTATCTCTATGGAAGTAGATTGCCCAATCTTCCTTCTGAGAAGTGCTTAGTGGGTTTGAACCACCAGCCTTTTGGTTAGCAGTCAAATGCTTTAAGCACTCATTTTGAGTTTCGGTCACAGACATCGTAATTATTGCATCTGTACCAGCCACTCCACAGAAGGAAAATGGGGCAATCTACTACTCTAAAGATTTACTGCCTTGGAAGCCCAATGGGGGTTGCTATGAGTCAGAATCAACTTGATGGCAATGAGTTTGGTTTTTTTGAACTTGTTACATGTTATAAATCCTACAATATAATGGTATGTGTTTTGCTTTAAATAGTTATTTGTATTTTAAAGAAATTAAGAGGACAAAAATAGTCTTTTCTATTTATCCATATATTTACTGTTTTTTGTGATCTTTACTCCATCCTGCAGACCTGAGTTTCCATCTGGTTTTATTTCACTCCTCCTACCTGAAGAACTTCCTGTAGTATTTCTTATAGTGCAGATCTGCTGACAACAAATTCTCTTAGGTACTTCATAAATCTAAAAATTTCTCTATTTCACCTTTGTTCTTGAAGGATACGTTCTCTGGATATAAAATTCTGGGTTAACAGTTTTGTTTTGTTTTTCTTTCCTAATACTTTAAAGATATTGTTCCACAGTCTTCTGGTCTCCTTTGTTTCTAATAGAAGTCACAGGTCATTCAAATCTTTGCACACTTGTATGCAATATGTAGGAACTCTGGTAGTATAGTGCCTAAGGCACTTGACTGCTAACCAGAAGGCTGGCAGTTCAAACCCACCAGCCACTCCACAGAAGGAAGGTTGGGCAGTCTACTTCTGTAGTGATACCACCTTGGAAACCCAAGGAAAGGTTGCTATGAGTCGGGTCCGACTCAATGGTACATAACAATAACAACATGCAATATGTAGTTTCCTCTGGTTTATTTAAGGATTTTTTTATTTTTAATTCAGTTTTCAGAAGTTTGACTATAATGACCCTAGAAATATTGTTGCTGTTTTTGTCTTTCAAGTCCTATTTGGATATTTCTGAGCTTTCTGAATCTATACATTTATTCTTTTACCACATTTGGTTATTATTTCTGCCTCATTTTCTATCTTCATCTTCTGGGACTCCAACTGCATGCTTTTTGATATTTTGATATTTTGATATTATCCAACAGTGCCTTGAAGCATTGCTGAGTGTTTTTAGTCTTTTTTTTTTTAATTATGTTCATCAGAATGGAAAATTCCTATTGTTCTATCTTCCATTTCACTATTTCTTTCATCATCTCTCTTTTGCTCTTAAGACTATTCAGTGAAATCTTTAATTCTTATATTGAACAAGAAATAAGAAAACATAACACATCCTAAGAGTCAAGAGTATTGACTTAGTTTTTAGCTTATGGTTAACTTGGTTGAGCTCTTACTATAAACTCTGTCTCCCTTGAATCACGGCAGCTGAAATTTAAGTTCAGTTCTTTCAGCATTAGCAACTGCTTGGTATCTGCCCCAGGCATATGCGGTTGTGGGGTCAACCAGAGATTTGTGCAGAGTTTATTCACAGAATTTGAGCAACTTCCCTCCTTTCTTGGAGCCTCTTCTTCACTTTCCAGTGACTGTGGTTGCCTTGAACTGTGTTCTCTACTTTATTAAGCCAATAAAATTGCAGACTTCCAGTCAGAATTTTAGCTGCTTCACATGGCACAGACTGTGGCTACTCTCAAGCTAAAAGTTACTTTAAAAATAAGAAGGTCCCTCTCTGATGTCTACTTCTTCCAAGTGTCAATTCCCCTCCAGCACATGCCTACTTTTGTTCACTTACGAGTGTCTTTAGGTCGTTGATTTTTAGATTTTGTCCAGAATTTACAGTTGTTATCTGTAGTATATTAGGAGTTTATTTGGCCACGACTAGAAGCAGGACCTCCTTTTTTCCCTCTTTTGAACCCAATCTTATTACTATGGCTATGGACACCAAGTCTTTGTGTGTGTGTGTGTGTGTGTGTGTGTGATTTGGGTGAAAATTTACAGAGCAAATTCACTTTCTATACAGCAGTTCACATACACTTTGTCTCATGACATTGACCACAATTTACCACAATGCAACAGTTCCCCTCCCACTTCCTCCCAAAAATTACCTCTT
>NW_006922046.1:2359476-2369009 GCF_000298275.1 Orycteropus afer afer | reverse complement strand
CTACTTTGTTCTTCTTCTTCAATAGTGCTTTGCTTATCTGAGATCTCTTTCTTTTCCATATAAAGTTAGTGATTGGTTTTTCCATATCCCTAAAGAATGCTGATGAGATCTGGATTGGGATTGCATTGAATGTATAGATTGCTTTGGGTAGAATTGACATTTTCACAATGTTCGATCTTCCTATCCATGAGCCTGGGATATTCTTCCATTTATGTATATCTCTTATGGTTTCTTGAAGTAGTTTTTTATAGTTTGCTTTGTAGAGGTCTTTTGTGGACACCAAGTCTTGAGACCAGAGAGCTGTCTTTTCATGAGCTTCTCTTATGATCTTTTTATTTAACAATGCCCTCTCAGAGAGGATGGTATGCTGATGATTTTGTACTTGGTCTATGAGTTAATTAGTATCCCTTGGTGCAGGTGACAGAAACCCATTCCCTCAAAAGCTGCAGCAAAAAGAAGATTCATTGGTTTGTAAACTGAAACAGTCAAAAGTGGATCAAGAGTCAGGCATCTATGGGTTCAAACTCAGAGGATGATGCCACTCTTTCCAACTCTCAGCTCTGCTGCCTCCAAATTCTAGCTGTATTCTAGCATATAGGCTTTCCACATGGCAGGTGAGATGACTCTTTTCAGATCCAGACTCATGCCCTTCCTCATAGCAACCCCCACGGAAAAGGGCATAGCTCTCCCCGACATTGCTCTCTGATTGGCCTTGCCTTGGTCACATGCCCACCTTAGGACCAATTGTTGCAGATATAGAGCATGAGATACCATGACTAGCACACCCTTGATCACATGTCCACTCTTGTGACCAAAAAGGCAGTACACCATGACTGACAGCTCTACTGGCTTTCGTGGAATAAAAAACAAAACAAACCCATTGCCATTGAGTCAATTCTGACTCATAGCAACCCTATAGGACAGAGTAGAGCTGCCTCACAGGGTTTCCAAGGCTGTTAATCTTTACAGAAACAGGGTTCTTCATCTTTCTCCTACAGAGTGGTTGAGGGGTTTGTAAAACCAGACATTTGTTAAGCAGCCTAATGCTTTAACCATTGGACCACGAGAGCTCCTTTAATACAATAAACTACTTTTCAATTTCTAAGCCACTTTATCAAAATGATTGCCTGAGAGAATGGTAAGCTTTGCCCTTTCATGTTTAGAAAAGGGTATAAGAAAAGTGCTGTTGAAGAAGAAATGGACAGCAGGAAATGTTTAGGAATCTCTTCCTTATATCCAGTTTGGTTCTACAAATTTGCAAAGCCTGTCTTGGGCAAGGTACAGTCATGATGTGGGAAATGAGAAGGGCCCAGGGCAGGATTTCTTACTTGGAATCTAAGGCAGTAATTCACCTGTGAATTTTAGCACAGTAAAGGAATTCAAACCTCGTGACCTGGAATAGAAATTTCTTTCATGTTATCACAGTCATGTAACTCTTTAAGACCTGCTTGGACACACCCCAGGGCTGTGTGATGTCAGCTCCTAGAATCGAATGCTCTGCAAGGACAGAACAAATCTAGCAAGTGTTTTGAATCTGTGTCTTTTGCTGGGAGAAGGTCCAGATGCCTCAGGGCCTCTGCAGTTTCTGTTCCCTTTTCCTAGAACACTCTTTTCCTCAGTTCTCAGTCTGACTTCTCCTCAGAGAGGCCTTTTTCCCTGATGATCAATGCAAAGGGGCAACCTCTCCACCAGTAATGATACTGTTTACTGCCTTTCTATCCCTGAACAGCTGAAATGATGGCATGAATCTGTTGGAAAGGTGTTCAAAATGTGCTAGGCAACCCAGAGTTCAATGTCCACTCAGCGAGCACATTCCTCTCACTCAGCCACCGGATGATTCTGTGTGACCTGCTAGTCTGATAACAATTTCCCCCAGAAAAGTAAGAAAGCAGACTACTCCATTCTATGCTGACTGACTGCAGTTTCTCTCATTTAGAGAAAAGCCAAACTCTGTGAGAAGTCAGTTTTATAGCAGCATGACTCATGCTGGTTTTTGTTTAACTGTTATTGCCCCTTGACAAAGATAAACATGACTACATTTGGAATGTAAGCTAGATTTTCTAATTAGTTATAATTTTGATCCTAAAGCTATGTTTTTTGACTTTCAATTTGTTTGGTGTCAACTACTTTTGGCCAAGTAGACAAGGACTTGTAATAGTGTACCCTGGCTCCTAGGACTCTGCATTTAAGGATCTGGGCCATGGGGATTGGTTATTTAACAGAAAAGAGTGGGTTATGTGCTTTCCAAGTGACCTTTGGAATGTTGCTCGAAATGGTAGAGATGGGACCAATCAGAGGGGTGAGAAGGAACAACTCTGCCTCACTTGCAGTTCCTGAACTGACAAGTCATTATGTACAGGAAATTCAACTCCAGATTTGGGATCAATGGGCTCATATTGTGTAAAAGAGTGTTATTGTAACTGACTAGTTTATAGATTTTTTGGCTTCTATGAAAATAAAGTACTGTTTAGGCTTGTGTAGTCCACTTAGTTCTCTTCAATTACATAAAAACTAAGTTTAACCCACTTCTCATTATCCTAAAGCTAGTGTTTTCAGGATATATATAGCAATCACATGTTCTTGACTTTTTAAGCAATCCCAATTTTATATTATTTCATATTGCTCAAACCCACTAGCCACTCCTCAGAAGGAAGATTGGGCAATCTACTTCCGTAGAGACACTGCCTCGGAAACTCAAGGAGGGGTCGCTATGAGTTGAATCGACTTGATGACACTGAGTTTCACTTTAATGTATAGATACTTCTCACACCTCCTTGCAAGCCTCTGCTTCATACTTTCCCTGTGCATGTGTCCCTACTCCTTCTTTTTTCATAAATGGAAACATGGTATCCACATTTTCTGATAAGTGTGTGTGTTTGTGTGTGTGTGTGAATATATCAGAGCTCTTTCCATGTGTGCACTACAGACATTCTTCCTACTTTTTAACAGAGCCACAGAGGATTAGTATCCAGCTATCCCATGGTTATTTAACCAGTGTTCTATTAGGTTGTTTCCAATCTTTTACAATTATAAATTATGCTGTGTTCAATATTCTTGAGTACCCATTTGTGTACATCTCTGAGTTTATGGGATAAATTTCTAGAAGTGGAATTCCTGGGTTAAAGGTAAATGACACTTCAAAATTAGATCAACATTGATAAATTGTTTTCCAAAGAGCCAGTATCAACATACAATCCTACCTGTTTGCCCTCCCCATCAATACAGCACATTATCAAATGTTTTATCTTTGCTTGTCTGACTGGTGCAGATTTAATTTGCACCTCTCTTATTGAAAGTATTAGTTCTCTTAAAATTTAATAAACTCTGTATATGTCCATTTTATTTTGAATTGTGATTTCTTTTCACATTTCTGTATAGAAGTCCTTTATAGATAAATAAATGAGCTTTTTGTTTAAAATTAAAATGACATGCTAACGGTAGGACTAAATGAGATTTAGTGTCTATAACTTGTGTGACTCTCAATATGAGCAAATTCACAAACCTGAAAATAATCCTTTCTTAGAACACATTTCCATATTTGGAAAATATGATAATTGAAAAGTATTTTGAAGTTATTTACAAAACCATGCAATCCATTATGATATTATATATTTATAAACTAAGGTGACTTAAAACATTTTATGGAAGCTCTGGTAGCATAGTGCCTAAGGCACTTGACTGCTAACCAGAAGGCTGGCAGTTCAAACCCACCAGCCACTCCTTGGAAGGAAGGTTGGGCAATCTACTTCTGTAGTGATACTGCCTCGGAAACCCAAGGAGGGGTCTCTATGAGTCTATGTGGGTGAGGCTCCTTGTGTATCCTCCATCTGACTCCTTTCCATCTTCTTGTTGGCTCTAAGGTCTAATGCCTCAATGTGCATCTTAAAAAAAAACTAAACAAGTAACTTTAAAAAACCACTTAAATAGGATGGGAAGACAAATCTTGTTTTGGAAATTAAAATAGGGATTTTAGGTGCCAGCTGCACAGAGGTTCAATGCTAGCTTTCCTTCCCTGTGATTTTACTTACCCCTTCCAAATCAATATTTGTCTTCCCATCCTATTTAAGTGGTTTTTTAAAGTTACTTGTTTAGTTTTTTTTAAGATGCACATTGAGGCATTAGACCTTAGAGCCAACAAGAAGACGGAAAGGAGTCAGATGGAGAATACACAAGGAGCCTCACAGCACATAACAACAACAACAAAAATTTTATAGTTTATAAAACCATAAAACTTAGAAAACTCATATTGATATTTATTTTTATTATAAAGCTATAAAGTTTAATGACAAATATAGTTTATACAGTTATACAAAAAAAAACAAATCAAACTCACTGCCATCAAGTCAATTCTGACTCATAGCAACCCCCTTTGAGTTTCCAAGGCAATAAATCTTTACAGAAGTCCACGGAGTGGCTGGTGGGTTTGAACTGCCAGCCTTCTGGCTGTCAGTCAAATGCCTTAGGCACTATGCCACCAGAGTTTCTTTTATATAGCTGTAAAAGTAATTAATACATATTCACTCATTTAAAAAGCCTAATATACTTAAGCTTATAAAGGAAAACGTACAAATTGTTTCCCTTTCTACTGTTAACAATTTGATATATAATCCTCCTAACTTCATTCCATACACTGACAAATATATATTTAAAGAATTTTTTTTTACAGAAAAATGTCAAGAATGGTAACTGTTGCAACTTAGTTTTTAACTCTGTAAGCTGACAGCAAATCATCACAAACCATACCAGGCCCAACAATGGCTTTCTTCGGGGAAAGTTGAAGCTAACTGCTGGACAAGAACGGAATGGCCTCTGGAAATATATGAAGTAGTGCACTGTGTGCAGCTGGTTTCTCCCACAGCTTTGAGGTTTGTGTTTTTGAGATGTTTTGAACAGAGTGTTAAGGGGCTTAGATTTGGGAGGGGTAAGTAAAATCACAGGAAAGGAAAGCTAGCATTGAACCTCTGTGCAGCTGGCACCTAAAATCCCTATTTTAATTTCCAAAACAAGATTTGTCTTCCCATCCTATTTAAGTGGTTTTTTAAAGTTACTTGTTTAGTTTTTTTAAGATGCACATTGAGGCATTAGACCTTAGAGCCAACAGACGGAAAGGAGTCAGATGGAGGATACACAAGGAGCCTCACCCAATCTCTTGAGCAGTACGGTTCCGTCAAGTGCTGGAGTAGCCCCTGCCTCCTGCTTGAGCCTGTTCAGAGGTAAGCCTGGTTTCCCAGAAAACGTGGTATTTTTCCTTCCTACTAAGGCACTTTAAGGAGTTCTGGTAGCTTAGTGCCTAAGGGACTTGACTGCTAACCAGAAGGCTGGCTATTCAAATCCACCAGCCACTCCTCAGAAGGAAGGTTGGGCAATCTACTTCTGTAGTGATGCCACCTCAGAAACCTAAGGAAGGGTCACTATGAGTCAAGTCCACTCGACAGCACATAACAACAATAAAGGCACTTTAAGGAAGTCTGGTAGCACAGTATCTAAGGCATCTGACTGCTAACCAGCACATTGGTGGTTCAAACCCACCAGCCACTCCGCAGAAGTAAGAGTAGGCAATCTACTTCCATAAAGAATTACCACCTTAGAAACTCAATGGGATTAGCTATGAGTTGGAATCAACTCGATTGTAGTGGGTTTGGTTTTTACTAAGGCACTGTTCTGGTTACCTAGTGCTGCTCTAACAGGAATATACCACAAATAGGATGGCCTTAACAAACAGCAGTTTATTCTTACAATTTAGAGTCTTTAAGTCCAAGTTCAAAGTGCCAGGCTCTAGGGGCTGGGTGAAAGCCCCTCAACCTTGGGGTCCAGCTCTGCCTTCTGCTCCTGGCCCACTGGAGCTACAGGCATTTCTTCACTCAGACAGCTGCTGGCTGCTGAGGCTGAGAAGCCCCAAGGTTGACAAGTAAAAAGGCACTTACCAAATCACATGGCAGGCCATTAACTTAAGTCCACTGTAAGTCCCAAGGTCAGCAGAGCATAGCAGGCTGCTGAGCAATGACACGGCTACATGCAGGGTCCAAGCGTGCCATAGGCTAGAGACCATTCTCAAAACTTCTCCTTACATACAGGAAGCAGACCACATACCCAAAGGCAGCTACTCAGCTGTTCCCAGTAGATTCCACCATGGAGTTGATTACCAGTCTCATCATGGGGAATACTACATCCAGCTGCCCAGCCACTCAACCAGGCCCTGCCAAGTTGACACACAAACAAAATCACCACAGGCACTTTAGTAATGACTAAAGAACAGAACTTGTAGGATAACATCATGGACATCATACATGAAGAAAGCAAAAGGTCATTAAAAAGACAGGAAAGACTAAAATGGATATCAGAAGAGACTCTGAAATTTGCTCTCGAACATAGAATACCTAAAGCAAAAGGAAAAAAATTATGAAGTAAAAGAGTTGAAGAGAAGATTTCAAAGGGTGGCTTGAGAACACAAAGTAAACTCTTATCATGAAATGTGAAAAGATCTGAAGTTAGAAAACCAAAAGGGAAGAACACGCTTGGCATTTCTCAAGCTGAAAGAACTGAAGAAAACATTCAAGCCTCAAGTTGCAATACTGATAGATCCTATGGGCAAAATGGGAGCTCTGGTTGCATAATGCCTAAGGCACTTGACTGCTAACCAGGAGGCTGGCGGTTCAAACCCACCAGCCACTCCTTGGAAGGAAGATGGGGCAATCTTCCTTCCATAATGATACTGCCTTGCAAACCCAAGGAGGGGTCGCTATGAGTCGGGTCTGACTCCACGACAAACAACAACAACAACAATGGGCAAAATATTGAATGATGCAGGAAGCATCAAAAGAAGATGGCAAGAATATACAGAGTCACTGTACAAAAAAGTATTGGTTGATGTTCATCTATTTCAGGAGGTGGCATATGATCAAGAACCAATGGTATCAAAGGAAGAAGTTGAAGCTGCACTGAAGGAATTGACAACAAACGAGGCTCCAGGAACTAAAGAATACCCACTGAGATGTTTCAACAAATGGGTGCCACACTGGAGGCACTTACTTGTCTATGCCAAGAAATTCGAAAGACAGCTACCTGGCCAACTGACCAGAAGAAATCCATATCTGTGTCCATTCCAAAGATTGGTGATCCAACAGAATGTGGAAATTATCAAACAATATCATTAATATCATGTTGTTGTTGTTGTTATGTGACGTCGAGTCGGCCCCGACTCATAGCGACCCCTCCTTGGGTTTCCGAGGCAGTATCGCTACGGAAGTAGGATTGCCCAACCTTCCTTCCGAGGAGTGGCTGGTGGGTTTGAACCGCCAGCCATCTGGTTAGCAGGCAAGTGTCTTAGCCACTATGCTACCAGAGCTCCAAATAAAATTTTGCTGAAGATAATTCAAAAATAGTTGCCTCAGTGTACTGACAGGGAATAGCCAGAAATGCAAGCTGGATTTAGAAGAAGATGTGGAATGAAAGATATTATTGCTGATGTCAGATGGATCTTAGCTGTCAGCAAGGGATATCAGAAAGATGTTTACTTGTGTTTCATTGATTATGCAAAGGCATTCAACTGTGTGGATCATAACAAATTATGGATAACATTGAGAAGTATGGGAATTCCAGAACATTTAAGTAAGCTCATGTGGAAGCTATACAAAGACCAAGAGGTTATGATTTGAACAGAACAAGAGGATATTGCATGGTTTAAAATCAGGAAAAGTGTGTGTCAGGGTTGTATCCTTTTACCATACTTAATCAATCTGTATGTTGAACAAATAATCCAAGAACCTGGACTATATAAAGAAGAATGTGGCTTACAACTGGAGGAAGACTCATCAACAGTCTGTGACATGAAGATGACACTATCTTTCTTGCTGAAAGTGAAGAGGACTTGAAGCACTTACTGATGAAAATCAAAGACTGCAGCCTTCAGTATGAATTACACCTCAACATTAAAAAATTTTTAAAAAAATAAATCCTCACAACTAGTCCAATAAGCAATATCACGATCAATGGAGAAAAGATTGAAATTGTTAAGAATTTCATTTTACTTGGATCCATAATCAATGCCCATGGAAGCAGCAATCAAGAGCAAATGATACATATATCTGACAAGAATCTAATAACCAAATACATATATAACACTTTGACAACTTAATGACAAAAAGACAAATACCCAATTTTAAAATGGGCAAAGGACTTAAATAGACATTTCACCAATGAGAACATTCAAATTGCCACCAAAACATGAAAATTTCTCAGCATCATTAGCCGTCAGAGGAATGCAAATCAAAACCACAATGAGATACAATTCCATTAGAATGGCTAAGATAAGAAATAAAAAGAATATCAAAAAGTAAAAAATGTTGGCATGGATGTGGGAAATTGAAGCTCTTATCCATTGCTGGTTGGAATGCAAAATTGTACAGCCACTGTGGAAAACAGTAGAGTGGATCCTCAAAAAACTGAAAATAGAACTAACATATAACACAGGTATTCCAAAAGACTTGAAAGCAAAGACGCAAAACCAGATTTCTACATCAATGTTTATTGCAGCAATATCCACAATAGCCAAAAGGTGGAAACAACCTAAATGCTCATCAACAGATGAATGGATAAACAATATGTGATACATACATATTATGGAATACTACTCAGTCAGTGGGAGAACTGAAGTCTTGATACATGCTACAGTACCGATGAAGCTTGAAGATGTTATGCTGAGTGAAATAAGTCAATTACAAAATGATGAATATTATATGACCTCACTTATATAAATAGACAAGAAAAGGCAAATGTATAGAGACCAAAGTCTATTAGTGGTTACCAGAATAGGAACTCTGGTGGTGTAGTGCCCAAGGCATCTGACTGCTAACCAGAAGGCTGGTGGTTCAAACTCACCAGCCACTCCTCAGAAGGACGACTGGACAATCTACTTCCTCAGAGATACCACCTCAGAAACCCAAGGAGGGGTCGCTATGAGTCAAAACCAACTTGACAGCAGTGGGTTTTAGAAGCAGGAGGTAGGTGGGAAAAGGGGCTTAATGGGATGGAAAAATTACATTGATTAAGAGTAGGGTTGCACAGCTGATTGTTGTAATTGCTGCCAATAAGCTGTATACAAAGTTGAACCGACAAAAGCTGTGTGATAGACATGTTTACAACAATGACATAAAAAAAAAAACAGTGTAGCTTCTAAGGCTGCTTACATACAACCAAACACTTCATGAGATTTGATTCCTTGGTTTGGAGAGTTAGGGTCATGGCTTCATGGGACATCCCAGTTACTTGGCCTAATAACATATTTAGTGCTTCTGTTCTACCTCCTAGTTTATTTCATAGTCCCTGGCATCTTAAAAGCTTGCAAGAGGCCATCCAAGGCACAATAATTGGTCTCTATTCACTTGGGAACAATAAAGGAAGAAGAGTCATGAATAGAAGAGGCTACAGAATGTGTAGTTAACTGCCTCCAGGGACAACTCCCTCCTTTGCCATGGTGCAAGAAGAATTGGATAGTGCCTGGCTACTATTACTGAACATTTTGATTAAAAAAAAAA
>NW_006922046.1:2341045-2358671 GCF_000298275.1 Orycteropus afer afer | reverse complement strand
CAGCCTTCTGGTTAGCAGTCAAGTGCCTTAGGCACTACGCTACCAGAGCTCCCTGGTAAAATAGAGGGTTAGTGAAAAAGAAGACCCTCAGTAAGATGGAATGACACAGTAGTGTCTGTAACAATGGGCTCAAAGGTAGCCCTGATTGTGAGGATGGTGCAATGTTTCATTCTGTTGTGCACAGGGTCACTGTGTGTCAGAACTGATTTGACAGCAGCTCTCTCACACACACACTCACACACACAAGGTTCTTCTGAGCAACTGAGCCAAGTGCTTGGGGCCTGCATCTGCCTGGGAGAGGGGATACCACCGCCCTCAAGTTGATATCAACTCGTAGCCACCCTGTAGAGTTTCCAAAGCTCTAAAACTTCACTGAACCAGATTGTCACATCTTTCTCCCACAGAACAGCTGGTGGATTTAAACTGCTGACCTCTTGGTTAGCAACTGATCACTTTCATAACTGAGCCATCAGGGCTCTTTTGCAGACATTCTCACTGTCATCCAGTCAATTCAGACTCATCGGAACCCCCACTGGGTTTCTGAGGCCGTAAATCTTTGTGGAAGTAGATCGCCCCATCTTCCTTCAGTGGAGGGGCCGCTGACCCTCTGGTTAGCAGCCAAATGCCTTCTCCCTATGCCAACAGAGCTCCTCTGTAAACACTCTAGGCCCTGCCAATCTTGTTCAGGAGGCTCTGGACTGGGTTTGGCCTGGGAAGCCCTGCCCAGGGAGCCTTTCCTGAGCAGCCCTCCTATTTTGGGGAACAAACTGAATACTAGGAAGATGGCTTGATAGTAGTTTTCTGCCATAGTATCCACTCCATGTTCGTTCAACAAATATTTGAGACTCCACCCCATGCCGAGGCCTGTTCTAGCTCTGAAAATACACAAAACAGGATAGACAAGGTCCCTGACTTTGTGAAGCTGACATTCTAGTGGGGGAAGCCAGATAAAGAACAAGTAAAATAACTAAACAAGGTCAATTCAGAGAGTGCTATGAAGCAAATAAAATGGCACAAATGCCTAAAGAGCAAAGGGGGAGGAGTGGCTATTTGCAGTGGGTCCTTGCGAGGAACCTCTCTGAGAAGGCGAGACTCCAATTTACAGGAAAGAAAGAACTGTGCTAACATCTGGGAAGAACATTCCAGAGACAGAAGAGCGAAGTGCAACACCCTGAGGCGGCCTGACGCTTGGCTTGTAGGAGGAACCACGGAGAGCATAGCACTGGGGTGTGGGGAGCATAATAGAGGATGAGATGTGAGGAAAGGAAAGGACCAAATTTTGCAGGTTGAACCCTGGCAATGTAGTGGTTAAAGCATTTGGCTGCTAACCAAAAGGTTGTTGGTTTAAATCCACCAGCCGCCCTGTTGGAATGAGGTGAAGCAGTCTGCTTCCTTAAAGATTTATAGACTTAGAAGCCCTATGGAGTAGTTCTGCTCTTTCCTGTAGGGTTGCTATGAATCAGAATTTACTTGGTGGCAGTAGGGTTTTTTTGTTTTGTTTTGTTTTTTTTTTTGGTGTGTGTATGGCCAGGTTGGAACATCTGGACTTTATTCCACACACAGTGAAAGATCGTTGGAAGGTTTTATGTTGGTGAGTGACATGATCTGAGTGCATGTTTAAGGACAACTCAGGCTGCTTTGAGGAGAGAGTTTTGAGGAGGCGGGACCAGGCAGGGGGGAGACAGCAGGAGAGAGGGTAGAGTGGTTGGGGCTGGGGTGGCTGAATGAGGTGGAACCAAAGGAATTAGTTGGGGATATATGCTTTAGAAATATTGGTGACTGACATCCTCCAGTAGAAGCAAGGCCAGGAGCCTCCAGGTAAGGCTGGGAGCAGTGGTGCAGTTGCCCTTCTGCTTGCACTGGGTAAGCGCTAGCCTCACTCAGGACCCTGGGACTCAGCCCAGGGAACCCCAGTACCACCCTGGGACTTAGGCATGAGGGCTCCTGCCCTGGATCCCCACACCAAAGGACTCCACTCAAGTCCTCCCCTGGCAGCTCCCTCTTCTTGGGGCTAAGGAATCCATAGCTGAGGAATTCCTCATCCAAATAGCCCAGAGCCAGCTCTCTGGGTTTGCTTGCCACTGTGTGTACCCCTACGCCCAAAGGGTAGTTGGAGAGTGACAATCTTCAGGAGGTGTGAACAGAATTTGAGCCCTTGGGCTTCGACTCTACACCTGCTTGACTGAGGATCCTTCTAGCCATGGGATAGAGCAGGCGGTGGGAAGAAGAGTAGACGGTTGGCTTTCTCTAGTCCACTATGTCCAGAGGCAAATTCTAAATTTAAATCTAGCCCTCTAGGACATTTAAAAAAAAAAAAAAGGAACAAACTCACAGCCATGGAGTCCATTCCAACTCATAGCAACCCCCACTGGATTCACTGGATTTCTGAGGCAGTAAATCTTTACAGTAGATTGTCCCATCTTCCTTCCATCTAAGACATTAAGAAGATATATATTTGTCAGGGCAAGAAGCTAGAACATATTTAGCTAAACAATTTCTTAGTTTGATTGGTAACTTTTAATGTGAAACAGATGGCATGTGGGTGACCATTTGTACTCTTGTCCCGGCGCCAAAAAATGTGCATGTCGGCCTGGCCACAGGTGCGCTTGTGTTCTGCAGGGTTTCTCAAGGGCTAGATGGGGAGTTCTGGGGACCATCATTTAACAAAACAGCATTTTCTACAAACAGAGTAAGAGGTTTTTCCAAATTTGCTAAACAAAATCATGATAATCGATAGGATTTTCTACATTTTAAATTTTGACCCAACTTTCTTTTTCTGGAATCTTTGGTGCCTGCTACTACTGCTTATCTGCTAGCAGTTGCAAGTGAACAAAATAAATAGATAAGCAAGAACAACAACAACAACAACAAAAGAAACCATGCACACACATGCCATAGTAGATGAATGTTTAAAGAAAACTAGAACCAGCTGATTCCCATGAATTTGGTGCTGCAGATTGTTTACGGACCTGAGTACTTATGGCTGTGATTTTTATATCATAGCTCTGGTAGCATGGTGCCTAAGGCACTTGACTGCTAACCAGAAGGCTGGCGGTTCAAACCCACCAACCACTCCTCGGAAGGATGATGGGGCAATCTACTTCCGTAGTGATACTGCCTCAGAATCCCAAGGAGGGGTCGCTATGAGTCGGGTCCAACTTGACAGCAAATAACAACAACCTACAAAATCATTATATTCCTTAACAGTTAAACTATTTCTAGTTCTTGATGATGGAATTAATGATGCTTCATGATGTTCTGCAAAGAACACCATGATTTCCAGGTATTTTGTCCTAGAATGAACTGACAGCCATTAGCCTAAGCCACTGCCAGGCATTCAATAAATACATGTTAAAAGTGAGTTGCTTAATATTCCAAGTTTCTGAGAAAAATAGAACCTCATGAGTGTATCTATGGGATGGCGAGGAAGGTAAGGAATAAGACAACGAGCTCTCATTTAACATCCACAGTGTTCCAGGAACTGGCCTCAGCACATATATTCTCCCTCATCCAATGATCCTACAGTGAAATTATTGCCCCCAATTTATAGAGAAGAAAACAGAGGCTCAGAGAAATTCAGTAACTACCTAAGATTATCCAGCTAATAAATGGTAAAGCAGTGGTTTTAACAGGTCTGAGGAATTCCCTACATCACTAAGCCTCCTGGATTTGTTATCAAAGATGGTAAGAATAATTTCTCCAAGAGTGAGGAGTCTATTATAAGAAACACTAGTTTTTGCTGAGGGTCCTTTGGGTCCCTATACTTTAGGGACCCAAAATACCTAACGCACAAAATGAATTAGTATAAAATTCATTAGCAAATGCATCTGTAATAAAAGGTAACTAGTCTTCTTGTGTTTTTTTGTTTGTTTGTTTTTGGCTTGTTTTAGGACGATCTAGAGTTCTCTAATTGAAATTGTATTAGATATAAGATACTCATGCCCCCCAATCAGAGCGCAACCATGCCTAAAAATCATCATTCTTGGCTTTTATCTTAATTAGTCCTGCTTCTGACTGACCAATCTTACGTCCACACTTTACCTTTAGATAAAGTTAGAAAATAAATCAGAAAGGTTATTTCTGTTTTTGCTCTTCAGAACGCGATTCATTTTCAAACTTACGTACTAATTCTCTTGTGTGCATTGCATTTTAAGAAAAAAAAAAGAAAAGCTCACTGCCATCAAGTAGACTCTGACTCATAGCAACCCCCATTGGGTTTCCAAGGCAGTAAATCTTTATGGAAGTAGATTGCCCTATCTGCCTTCCTCAGAGTGCCTGGTGGGTTTGAACTGCCAACCTTCTGGTTAGCAGTCAAATGCCTTAGGCTCTGCACCACTGGGGCTCCTTTGTGCATTGCATTAGGAAGGTTGAATCAAGGTGAAATAAAAATTTCCTAGGGTCCTGTTTGTCTTATCAAAATGGTTAGCATTGTGAATGACTCTGGAACGAGACTGCATCCTGGAGCACATAAAACTCAGGACCACGTTTTATGGAGGCTCCCACTCCCACTTTCCCCACCTGGCCTGCTCACACCTGGCCTGGCCTTCCCCAGCTCAGCAGCTTCCTCCTCTGAACTGTCAGGAACACACATCACGCCTATTAAATTGTCACTTCTGTTGTTGGTTTTCTCCTTTGTAAAAAGCAAAGCCAGAGTCAGGGTGTGTTGGGTACATTCCAGTCGCCACATTCTCCCCCTGACTCCTGCTGAGCTGATAGCCCTGTCAAGGAGGGGGCCTGATGCACAGTACATTGAGGTAAATTTGTATTTCAGTACCCTCCCTTGGATCTCTCTTGAGGACCTCCAAGTTGCCATCAATTAATACACAATATAAAGGATCTTAAAGGTGGTCAGAGACAGGATTTACAAGCTTCTCCTATTTCTGGGTCTGTCTCAATTGAGCATGAGCCACTTCCCTTCCAGGTGATTCTTGGTCACCCCCATTTCTCCAGCCAAGTGCTGCCTGCCTCAGCAAGCAACCTCTGCCCGCTACACACACACACACCGTCCGTGGCACCTCCCATGGAAAATGGCTCTATCCCCCCTAGGAGCTCACCAATGCCTGCTTCAGGCCTTCCTGGGCAGCTCCAGGACATTCCTTGGGCCCCTGGGTGCTCCCCCACCCATGAGCATCAGTCAGCCCACCCCTCTCAACCACTTCTTCCTCATCTCAAGATAGTCTCTTAGGCTAAGAAAAGCTAGAATAAGCCAGTGGGTATTGGCAATTGTTCCTGGGCAATAGTCCCCTTCTCTAAAACCATGAAGCAGACAGGCAGGTGTCCTGAGGCTCCACTGTGGCCACCTAGGGTTTGGAGGGGCGGTCCTCCATTTTCCTTGCATTACTTATAAGAAGGAATGGCTAAAAGCCAAGTCCTGACTTCTTTCCCCTTCTCTGTGGTAGCATAGTGCCTAAGGCACTTGACTGCTAACCAGAAGGCTGGTGGTTCAAACCTACCAGCCACTCCTCGAAAGGAAGGTTGAGCAGTCTACTTCCATAGTGATACCACCTCAGAAACCCAAGGAGGGGTCACTATTAGTTGGGTCTGACTCCACGGCACGTAACAACAGCAATATTGCTCAAACCACCACCACCACCACCACCCTTCTATCTGCACCCTGGGACCTCAGCTCAGGTTTTCATTGTTTTTCTCTTCCCTTACTAACTCCTGCCAGAGTGGTCTTTCTTTCAGGAACCCAAACCGGACCACAGCACTACCCTGCTAAAAACTGGAGGATGAAAACCTGTGATAGAAGGTCCAAACTCCTTCACTTGAAGCTGCCTTCACCATCAACCAGTCTCTCTGTGGATGCATCCTTATCTTGGCCCCTCCTCCAACTTTCCCATACTCTCCCCAGTCAAAAGTCTTGTCCTTTGTGACCAGAATACGCCATACACCCACAGCCCCTCCACCTTTGTACCTGCCATTCCCGCCTCCTAGACAGGCCTTTCGTTCTTATCCTTCAGCCAAATGCCTGCTCATCCTTCAAGGTGCAACTCAAAGGTCCACTCCTGCAGGAGCCCCTCTCTGACCTCCCATGATGAAACTGGCTGTCACTGCCTCCAGAGTCCCCTGTTCCTCAAAGCAGGATGCGTGTTATCTTGACACACCCTTTATCCCCGTGTCCCCTACTGACATTTGATGAATAAATGAAGTAGTGCCTGTGGCCATTTGCATCCCCAGCTCTTTCCCTGCCACCTCCTCTGAGAAGCCCTCCTCTTACAGAAGCGTGTGTGTGATGACCTATCTGTCTCTGTGTTCTGTGTTGGGGGAGGGCAGGGACTACTTCTTACTCCACCTTGCACAGAGCAGGCCTCTGTGGGAAAATTCTGGTCCCCATCAGGGAAGACTTTGCTGGCCCTGTATGTGGGAGTTCCACTCAGTACCTCTTTCACCCCCCACATACTCAGTGGAACCTGGACAAGGTCCCATCCCACTGTTCTCCCAGCCCTGGGGCAGGTGGGGTTGTTTCTAGTCAGAAAAGGAGAAATTCCTGCAGACTGCAGGGCTGCCTGCGCTTCAAACAGCAACTCTGTGGACGGGCTGAGTTGTCACCTTCCTCTCACATCTATCTGTTCCAGGACGGTGTTTTCATATTCCTGCACCGGGAGAAGCCATTGTTTTTAGCACAGCAGGTTCGGGGATTCCCTGCAGGTCTCTGTCATGCCTGGCAAATCTGGCCCGGAGAGCAGCTCTTCAGCTCGCAACAGGTTACTTATTCAATGTATCTACTTTTTACTCCCTCAATCCAAGAACATAAAGCTAAAAATATCTTGTTTATGAGATCGGACCGAAAATGAAGCAGTTGGGCCATTAATCATTGAGAATATGTTGAATAGAAATTTGATTAAAGCATAATATGCGTTCCCCAGACGACATCGCTTCTCTGCAAGTAACCACAGTGGAACTCTGGCCTCCCCGACGGTTTTTGGCGTTGCACCTACGTGAGTGCTCCTAGGCGGGTTGTGGAGCTTTGGAAGGCCTTGGAAGGCCCTTGTGTGGGACGGGGCCTTGACCTGTGCAGCAAGGTGGCCAGGAGTAGGCGCATTCAACCAGCATGCAGGCAGCAGCGTGCCTCCGCGCAAGAAGGAGCAAGGCACAACGGAGCGCAGAGGCGGAGCGACAGGGACTTGGTGGGCTCACTCGTCTCCCACGCCCCCGGCCGCCCGGGACACCCCGGGATAGAACTTGCAGGGCTCCAAATGGTTGGGAAGACACGCAGCCGCAAATCCCTGATCCTTGCAGCGGTGAGCGCCTAGGCTGTTGGCCGCCAAGAGACACCTGGGCCTGGCCGCCTCTCCCCGCAGGATCCCGGGGACCCGGCGGCGGAGCTGCAGAGTACACTCGATGAGATTCTCCCCTTGAGTGCTCAGCCTTGAGGCCACGGGCACTTGGACTCCGAGACCCAGGCACTCCAAGGCTCCGATACCCTCGACGTCCTCGCTCTGGACGTCGGCGCCCACCTGAATAGGGAGTGGGGGGAGAAAGCGGTGGTTTCGAACCCCGCCGACCGCCGGCTGCGCTGGGCACTAGCCCACCGTCCCTCGATCCCTATCTCGGAGTCCAGTTCACATCACCGCCCCGGCCCCAGCTTGAGAGTCTCTCTCGGCCCACGCGGGACCTTGCCCGCCAGTCGGTTCCGCAGGAAATAATTGGCGGCTCTGCTAGCCAACCCTAGCGCTGGGCCTGGAGAAGGGATTAAAGAGAGAAACTTTTCCAGTCCCAGCGGCTCGACTGGCGAGGTCCTCCCGGCTCCGAGCTGCGGCCGCCTCCGCTTCCCTTCCCTCCGCTGGCCCCTCAAGGTCCTAGCGCCCTGCGCTAAAGCGCCGAGGGACCCCGGAGTACCCCGAGAGGCGGGGCACAGGTGATTCTGCGTGGAATCGGTGGGGCCTGGAGATCGGAGAGAGAAGGCGCAGTCACCGCGCCCGGTCCACTCTCATCGGCCTCCCAGAGTGGCGGTGTGAGCTGGGCGGTGCGTCCAAAACAGTCCCCCACCCCACCCCGCTCTGCGCCGCCGCCTTCCAGGGTACCCTGGTTCGGTGTAAAGCTGGATTCTCACATTTAAGCAAGTCCTCGCCACAGTAGCCCAAAGACCGACAGCAGCCCTCCACCACACCCCTGCGCGGCCTTTGGGTGCTCCCAGGCTCCCCGGCCGTTGCCTGGAAGTGGGTGGGTGCCTTGGGGACGCGAATGGAGGGGACCCCCGCTACGGGCCACGTGTGCACCGGGGCAACAGCACGGTCCCGGGTCCGGCATGGCGCCCTCGCGACGTTTTGGCTCACGGCGCAGGGGGCAGTGGGCGTTGTGCCGCAGCTCCACCCCACCCGCGCTGCGCTTGGGTCCCACTCACTGCCCACGAAGGCCTGGCGCTAAGACCCAGGAGGCGCCGCTCCTGCCGCCGGTGGTCAGAGGCGGGTTTGGACAGCAGAGGGCGACCGCCGCTCCGGTAATAAATACAGGGCCCTTAGGGGCCTGGCCATTCGCGACCGGGAGCTGCACGGGCGCGAGCGACTGGGTGGGCGGTAGCGGCTTCGGCGCCCTGCGCAGGCTGGAGGCCTCAGAGGCTCGCCATGCCGGGAGGACTCTAGCTCCCCCATGGAGTCAGCCGACTTCTACGAGGCGGAGCCGCGGCCCCCGATGAGCAGCCACATACAGAGCCCTCCTCACGGGTCCGGCAGCGCCGCCTTCGGCTTTCCCCGGGGCGCGGGCCCCACGCAGCCCCTTGCCCCAACTGCCGCCCCGGAGCCGCTGGGAGGCATCTGTGAACACGAGACGTCTATCGACATCAGTGCCTACATCGACCCAGCCGCCTTCAACGACGAGTTCCTGGCCGACCTGTTCCAGCACAGCCGGCAGCAGGAGAAGGCCAAGGCGGCTGCGGGCCCCGCGGGCGGCAGCGGCGACTTCGACTACCTGGGCGCCCCCACGGGCTCCGGCGGCGCCGTCATGCCCGGGGGGGCGCACGGTCCAGCTCCTGGCTACGGCTGCGCTGCGGCCGGCTACCTGGACGGCAGGCTGGAACCTCTGTACGAGCGCGTCGGGGCGCCGGCGTTGCGGCCGCTGGTAATCAAGCAGGAGCCGCGCGAGGAGGACGAGGCGAAGCAGCTGGCGCTGGCCGGCCTCTTCCCCTACCAGCCACCACCGCCGCCGCCGCACCCGCACCCACCGTCCTCTCACTTGGCAGCCCCGCACCTGCAGTTCCAGATCGCGCACTGCGGCCAGACCACCATGCACCTGCAGCCCGGCCACCCCACGCCGCCGCCCACGCCCGTGCCCAGCCCGCACCCAGCGCCTGCACTCGGCGCTGCCGGCCTGCCCGGCCCAGGCGGCGCGCTCAAGGGGCTGGCGGCCGCGCACCCAGACCTCCGCGGGGGTGGCGGCGGCGCGAGCAAGGCCAAGAAGTCGGTGGACAAGAACAGCAACGAATATCGGGTGCGGCGCGAGCGCAATAACATCGCTGTGCGCAAGAGCCGCGACAAGGCCAAGCAGCGCAACGTGGAAACGCAGCAGAAGGTGCTGGAGTTGACCAGTGACAATGACCGCCTGCGCAAGCGGGTGGAACAGTTAAGCCGCGAACTGGACACGCTGCGGGGCATCTTCCGTCAGCTGCCCGAAAGCTCCCTGGTTAAGGCCATGGGCAACTGCGCGTGAGGCGCCGCGGCGGGACCGCCCTTGGGCCGGCCGCTGGCGGGGACCCGGGGAATGGTTTCGGGTCGGCGGATCTCGAGGCTGCCCAAGCCACGCAAGCCAAGCCTGGGAGATCCCTGAAAGTCTGGCCCGTCCCGCATGCCCCCTCTCTTCCTGTGTGGACTCGGTGCCTCCAAGAGGAGAGGTCGGGCAGTGGCTCTCCTTGGGAGAGGAGAGAAGCCAGTGGGGCTGAGCCGGGAGCCCAGCAACTCTAGTATTAAGGATTAACATTGTGCCTTGGAAACGCAAACTCGCCGCTCCGATTCCTACCGAGTAGAGGGAGCAAATATGTGCCTTGCCATTTTATTTGGAGGGTACCTGCCTCCTTCCTGAGGCTGCAGCAGGTCCTATGAGAGAACCAGGGATGGAGACCCACGCAGAAGGAAAGTTCAGGTAGCTGATCCCATCAGGCCAGTTCCTTAGCACCTCTCCTTACAAGGGAGGAAACACAAGGACTAGGGGCTTTGAACCCAAGGTTGCTCCCCTAGGTCTACAGAAAGGAAAGGGTACCTAGTTCTTGTAACAGGCTGGTCTTCCCCTGGCAGACTCACTGAGTTGGGGGTCACCAGGTGACCATTGTGACTCCCCCCCTATCCCCAGTCAGACCAGAAAGCTAGGCTGTGAGTTAACCATAAGGACATGTGTAGTGGGAGTGGTGGCCTGGTGAAAGAGGGGAAGTAGAGGCCTTGTCTGGGGCTGGGGAGGGGGTGAAGGGACACTGGGAACATGGCCTTGTCGGTACTCTATGTCGCCAGCATGTGATAGGAACATGAAGCACAATCAGTCCATCCCAGAGGGACCAGAGTTATGAGAAGCTTTCCAGATATTTTGCTTTATCAGCCGATATCAACACTTGTATCTGGCCTCTCTGTGTCCCAGTGGTGCCTTGTGCAATGGGAATGTGCACGTCTATCCTAAACCACCATTTTAGTTGGTTTTTGTTTTGTTTTGGTTTTGCTCAGATACTTGCCAAAATGAGACTCTTTGTCAGCACCATGGGGGAGGGTCCAAGCCCTCTTTCCTTTTGGTTTTGGGATTGCTCTTGCGTTCATGGCACCAAGGAGGTGAGGTGGGTTTCCCCTTCCCCCTCAGCTTTCCCTGGGGGTGGTTGTGGGCCGTGATCCCCTCCAGCCCAGGCTGACCACAGGATTGTCCCCCAGAGGCCCTGGCTCCAGGTCTGGAAAGGAGGCGGTTTCCAGCCAGTATATAGACGGGAACGCAGATCACTGGGGGCCGGGGCAGGGAAGAACAGTTTGATTCTCTTCTTTTTGGGACATCATAGAGTTTCATGCTAGGGGTTTTATGTATTATATCTATAATATAAATATATCAAAATGAATTTCGGTGTCTTTTTAAAACCAGAAATAAGCTACTTCCAAGGTTTGTCGTAAGCCTGGTCACTTTTGTAAATTATCACAGCGTATTTTCTGGCTGAAAGCCCGACTTTCATTCGCTCTCCACTCATCCTGAGCCCCTCTTCACCTTAGGGATTGATGTTTTCCAAACAAGGCAGATGAATAGCAGGGTGCGGACAAAACTCCAAGCTGAGAATGTCCAGAGCCCCAAGAGAGTGAGTCTCTTTTTGGGGGTTGGGGGTACGGCCCTTTGGTATGGCATCTCATCTGCCCCTGGAAGAAGAGGGGCTCAGAGGGAGTCCTCAGCCCGAGGCTTCCAAGGCCTCTTCAGAACTTGGGCAGACCTGGCCCAGCAGCTCAAGGGGCCCTTGGCCACACTTGCTACCAAATCACTCACAACTCAAGCGCCAAGCAGCCTTGCTTATCTCTCCAACAGGACCCAGGGCAGGCTGGAAGAGCCCTGAGCAGTGGGACCCTCCACCTTCACTTTCCTAGGCCACGTGGCTACAGCCACTCCAGTGATGCCCTGAAGCTGTGTACATTTCCACCCAACCGCCACAACTGCTCTACCCCAGCCCAGCACAGGAAGGGTGCCACAGCAGTGCTGCCATGGGCTGAAGCTGCCTCCACCTGGGTGTCCGGCCATTGCCCACATGCTGGCCACCAAACTCCAGCCCAAGAACCAGCCCCAGCCTCAGTCCTCCCCCTGTGCCCAGCCAGGACCAAGCAGGAGGCTGACTCCTGATGATACCCCAACTCCAATGGCTATCTCACAAGGACAGGTACCAGAGCACGCACTTAGCAGCAGAGACACCCAATCATGGAAAGGCTCGCCCTCAGTCCTTAAATAATGCCTTGGGAGAAAGTAGTCCAGGAGGTGACAGGGCTTTTCCAGATTTTCTCCTCTCTGAGGGTAAAAGTTAAAGCACCTTTTACCTTTTGTTTTCATTGTGCAGATTGTAGAACATGCCAACGAGGATGGAAGCATTTTTGAGAAATTACAAATTCTTTTTAATTACAGAAACTTTCAGTTTACTTTCCTACATGGTTAACAGGGGCAACTTGTCCCCTGCCCTCATTCCTCCTCCCCTCTCTATCCTTCCTCTTGCCACCTCCTTACCCATTGCAGCCCTTGGCAGAGGAAAGGCCACGAGCCCAGTGAGGAGGTGTTGGCTTGCCCTCCCGCCCTGGGAACCGAGGAGGCTGGGCCGCAGAGCCTGCCTAGAGGCCTGGGACAGGCCACAGCTTGCTAGGCACCCAGCAAACCCTCTCTGAGTTCAGTGCTAATTCCAGTTTTTCTTGTTTGAGGGGGCCGATCCTCAGCTTCCTCCTTTGCCCCCAGAACAAGTCCCAGGATGAGTGGGGGAGGGGCGCCCTCTTGCCCTCCCTTCCCCGCCCCACCTTCTCTAGGGGTTTCCTCTTTCAAAGCTGTCAGCTTGCGGAAGGGCACTCCCTCCTACTGCAGATCCTGAGGTCCAGGGCAGACTCGGGGGGACAAGATGAATCCAACCACATCCAGCCCCAGGAAAGGGATGGGGTGGGTAGGGCCGCCAGTGGGGCCCACAGTAGACAGAGCTGCCTGCTGGGGGTGGGGGTGGGGGTGGAGGCCTTCAGGAGCCTGTGGGGTGAACGTACCCAGCGTACCCAGTGCATGCTCTGTGCCCAGCACAAAGTGTCTCCCAGGGAAAGCTTTCCCTTCTCACCGCTGCTTCCTTCAGAAGAACCACTCTGAGACCACCCCAAGTATTTATTGGATGCCTCGTGTGTGCTCAGGCCTGTGCCCAGAAAGGGGCACTCAGCGGGCAATGACCAGACTCTCTCTCTGCTCTCAGAGAGTTCACAGTCTTGTGGCCTGAAGATGTGGTTTAAGTGTGATATGTGTGATAAGGGGAAGCTCAAAGTGGGAACAGGGGCCACCGAGGAAGGCTTTCTGGAGGCAGCAGCTTTGACCTAGATGGGTGAGGCAGTCCCACTTGAACCCAGTCCCAAGCTGCTCAGATGCTCCTGCCTTACACAAGACATAGCACCTAACAGAGGGACTTCACTTCCCTCCTGGGCCACCACTCCCCCAGCCCAGGTGTCCCAGTGTCACTGTTCAGGGGAGCCAGCCTGCTGGGAAGGAGTGAGGGCAGGAGGAAGCAAAGGCAGGAGGGAGTGAGGGAGGAGGCTCCTTTGCAACCAGAGGAGGCTCCTGATGCTTTAGTGCTGTCCCCAATGTCACCCTTATCTCCTGGATCTCCTGGGAATCTATGAGCACGAAGTTTGGCCCTGGCACCTGTGATGAGCTACTGGAACTGGTGAGGAGTTTCTGCCCCTCCCAGGTCTCCCGCCCCCTCCTTCCCAGGCAGGAACCTGCCAGATGTTCTCCATGGGTGGTGGCCAAGGTCAAGGGGGAACAGAAACCCTGACCTTGCTCAGCCAAATGGCCTCTCCTTCCCGAACACCCCCAGGGCCTTCCACAGATATGGGGTCAAGGGTCCTTTCCGGGACAGTGGTGAGATCTCATTCTGTTCCCTTTCTATACTGACAGGTAGGGGAGGGGACGGGCTTTTCTTTAAATAAAACTAAACCACCAGTACTTATGAAAAATATTTCTTAACTTTCTGAAGAGATTTATGCTATCTCCTCTTCTCCCAACCCCCTCCACCTTAATCTCTCATGCCGCTCTCTGTGGATAGAGCATCTGACATAAGTAGAGACATAGGAAAGATGCTAATTCACTATCAAAGCTTCCTAACCCCATCCCAGAGCAATTAAAAAGCCAGATGGAATCTCTGGGAAACAGCATTAATAACTCAAACAATCTGTGAAGGCCTGCGGCAAGGACCCAGGAGCCTCCGGCATGGGTGTGGGGAGGCTGGGACGCTGGAGCCTGGTTCACAACAATGTCTTGGCCATGTTGTGGCTGGGGATGGGGCTGTTACAAGGGTATGCCTAGATCTGACTTCGGTAGAGCTGTCCCCTCTAGCCCCTGCAAGTTTCAGTGTGCATGCAGCCTGGATCTCAGTCTCAGAGAGAGCCAGACCAATGTGGAACCCATTATTCAGGCAGCCAGAGCCTTGGCCAGCCCCACCTCTGGCACCCAAGAGCTGTTTTCCCTTCACTTGTGTTTTTATTTTTCTAACCCACTTGGAACAGGCCTCCCTTGGGTCTTTGGCTTCCAAACACACCCATTCTCTTCATTCTCTCTACTGAAGTTCACTTCATTCTCTGTACAGAAAATAATGTTGAGGGACCCTGATGGGGCCTGAACCTCAGGATACTAGAAAATGGTGGACACTTACAGCAAGAACAATGGAGGTCTTGGAAGCATCATGATTGCTGAGGGAGCAGGTGCTGCCTGGTTACTCTGAGGGGCCCGGAAAAGGCTGAACAAGAATCACAGGAAGAAAACTCCTCTGCTGTTTTGAAGCCTTTTCTAAAAGACAAGAGGCTGTCTCCTATCTTCCCATTTCTCAAACCATAATCTAGAAGTGCACCGGAGCTGGACTAAAGATGTACTTACAGCCTTTCCTATAGCCATCAAATCAGGGCTGGGAACTGGCATGAAGAAAAAACATCCTTCATGATTCCCACATTCCCAAAGTCCATTTTCTGAACCTCATCTTTGCTGTCTCCTCATCTCCTCCTTCACTCTCACCTTCCTAAGGTCCCTATGAGCTCCCAGAGCCAACTGAAATGAACTGGCCTTGGAGCCTGCATTTCTTGGCCTCCTGCTGGACTTGGCCCCAGTGGACAAGGAGGGTCTGGCTCTGGGACAGATTATCTAATAAGCAGGGTAACTATGTTCTTAGGGCATCAACAAAACAGGGATGCCAGTTGTCCAAACCAAAGATCAGTAGATGCCAAGCAGACAGAACACAAGAAAAAGTGAGCACCACAGTGGAAGGGAACTGGCAGGGCACGAAATTAACCTGATACCTGCTCCAGTGCATGAGGATGTGACAGCCGGAACTAAAGCTCATGCAGGGCCACAAGGGCTGCCACACTCGATTGTTTAAATATGAGCCCTCTACCACTTCAACACCTGCATTGACAACTGCCCCCTCTGGTCTCCTCCCTTGTAATTGAAACTCCTTATCTCTTGTGGTATAATATTTCTTTCTGATAAACAACAGTTGGGGGTGGGCTATAGAGTCTAACTCAATGTACAAGTAAAATATAGTACTTTGTTGCAGCAGTACATTGACAGGGAATTGCCAGAAATTCAAACCAGATTCAAAAGACAATGTGAAAAGGGATATCATTGCTGACATAAGATGGATCTTGGCTGAAAGCAGAGAATAACAGACAGATGTTTACTTGTGTTTTATTGACGATGCGAAGGTATTTGACTGTGTGGATCATAATAAATTATGGATAATATTGCAAAGGATGGAAATTCCAGACACTTAATTGTGTTCATGGGGAACCTATACATAGATCAAGAGGTAGTTGGTTGAACAGAACAAGGAGATACTGCGTGATTTAAAATCAGAAAAGGTTTGTCAGCGTTGTATCTTTTCACCATACGTATTCAATCTGTATGCCGAGCAAATAATCCAAGAAGGTAGACTATATGGAGAAGAACACAGCTTCAGGATTGGAGGAAGACACATTAACAACCTTTGATATGCAGATGACACAGCCTTGTTTGCTGAAAGTGAAGAGGACTTGAAGCACTTAGTGATGAAGATCAATGATTTCTGTATGATTACACCTCAACATAAAGAAAACAAAAATCCTCACAATTGCATCAATAAGCAACATCATGATAAATGGAGAAAAGACTGAAGTTGTCAAGGATTTCATTTCACTTGGATCCACAGTCAGTGTCCATGGAAGCAACAGTCAAGAAAAGAAGTGACACATTGCATTGGGCAAATCTGCTGCAAAAGACCTCTTTAAGGTGTTACAAACCAAAGATGTCACTTTGAGTACTCAGGTGCACCTGACCAGAGACATAGTAATTTCAATTGCCTTATATGCATGCAAAAGCTGGACAATGAATAAGGAAGACTGAAGAATAATCAATGCCTTTGAATTACATTTTCAAAGAATATTGAATATATCATGGATTGCCAGAAAGACGAACAAATCTTTCTGGGAAGAAGTACAGCCAGAATGCTCCTTAGACGCAAGGGTGATGAAACTTCATTTCAAGTACTTTGGACATGTTATCAAGAGGGATGTGTCCCTGGAGAAGTACATCAAGATTGGTAAAGAAGAGGGTCAGCAAGAAAAGAGGAAAACCTTCAAAGAGACGGATTGACACGGCGGCTCCAACAATGAGCTCAAACACAGCAATGACTGAGGATGGCGGGACTGGGCAGTGCTTCATTCTTGTTTTCTCATCATGAAATTTTCTTTTATGACATCTTTTCATTTATTAATTTATAATTATAGCATTTATGAGAAAATGAACACCAAAGTAGAAGTATGGGCTATTTAAAGCAAAACTGGTGAAAGTCAATTTTTCATTGTGGGCCATCAACAGAATTTCACATTGATTGTTGAAACAAAGTAACTTCACTGACTCGTTTTCCTTTTTGTAGAATATGTGGAATAATCTTTTTGTAGAAAATGTGGCATATAGTAAAATGTTAATACCTTGTCTCCACTGAAAAATTATAATCCAGTTAGTTTCATCCCACCAGGGAAACTCTGGTGGCATGGTACCTAATGCATTTGACTGCTAACCAGAAGGCTGGAGGTTCAAACCCACCAGCCACCCCTCGGAAGGAAGACTAGGCAATCTACTTCCATAGAGATACCACCTTGGAAACCCAAGGAGGGGTTGCTATGAGTTGGATCCAACTCAACAGCAGTGTGTTGCATTGGATTGCATTGCTTATCCTACCAAAATTGCACATGCCAGTTTTGCATTCAATCACTGATATTATAGTCACATTTTAAAAAGAAGTTACATTCTGAATAGCTAAGACACACACACAAACATATATACATATACAGTTACACATACACACACACACACATATATATGAGTTCTGGTGGCATAGTGCCTAAGGCATTGGACTGCTTACCAGAAGGCTGGCAGTTCAAACCCTCCAGCCACTCCTCAAGAAGGAAGACTCAGCAATCTACTTCCATAGAGATACCACCTTGGAAACCCAAGGGAAGCCATCCAGTCAGTTCTGACTCATAGTGACCCCTCCTTGGGTTTCTGAGGTGGTATCTCTATGGAAGTAGATTGCCAAGTCTTCCTTCCAAGGAGTGGCTGGTGGGTTTGAACCGCCAGCTTTCTGGTTAGCAGTCAAATGCCTTAGTCACTACGCCACCAAAGCTCCTCAATATACATATATATCTCACATATTCAGTTTGTGTGTGCAAATAAGGGAGCATCACAGCTTATCAGTGATTAGGGCACTCACATACACTAATCTGGCCCTGGTCTGGCCCATAATAGATCTTCAACACATAGTTTTGAATGTGTGGATCTCTCTATAACACATTCTTCTTTCTTTAAAAGCACCCCTATGTCAATACCCCTATGCCACTCCTCGGAAGGAAGATGGGGCAATCTACTTCCGTAGTGATACTGCCTCGGAAACCCAAGGAGGGGTCGCTATGAGTCGGGTCCGACTCAA
>NW_006922046.1:2337694-2340710 GCF_000298275.1 Orycteropus afer afer | reverse complement strand
GACTTGATATCACCTAACAACAATATACAGCCACAGTAATCGAAATAGCCTAGTACTATTATAACAATAGATACATAGACCAATGGAATAGAATTGAGAGTCCAGGAATAAACCCAAACCTGTATGGTGAACCAATTTTTGACAAAGATGCTAAGTCCATTTGATGCAAAAAGAAGAGTCTCTTCAATAAATGGTGCTGGGAAAATTAGATTTCCACATGCAGAAAAATGAAACAGGATCGTCGCCTCACACCATACACAAAAACAAACTCAAAGTGGATCAAGGACGTAAATGTGCAAATTAAAACCATAAAATTCTTAGAAGAAAAAGCAAGAGCAATGCTGGCAGGCCTAGTTTTCAACAATGGATTATCTAACACAATAACAAAAGCACAAACAGCAACAGAGAAAATAAATAAATGAGATCTCATAAAATTAAAAACTTTTGTTCATTGAAAAACTTTACCAAAAAGGTGAAAAGACAAGCAGCCAACTGGGAGAATATCTTTGCAACCCATATATCCAACAAGAATCTAATAACTAGATGACAACTTAACAATAAAAAGACAAATCATAAAATGAGCAAAGGACTTGAATAGAGCACCAACAAAGGTGTTCAAATGGCCACCAACCACATAAAAAGATGCTCAACATCATTAGTCATTGGAGAGATGCAAATCAAAATCACAATGAGATATATTACACTCCCACTAGGATGGCTAAGATAAGAAAAAAAGAAGAAGAAAGAAAAGAAAATATGAAATATTTGTGAGGATATGGGGAAATTGGAATCATTATCCATTGCTGGTGGGAATGCAAAATGGTACAGCAGCTGTGGAAAACAGTATGATCATTCCTCAAAAAACTGAAAAGAGCACTACCATATGACCCAGCAATTCTACTCCTAGGTATATACCCCAAACACTTGAAAGCAGAGACTCAAACAGAGTCTTGTACACCAATGTTCTTTGAAGCACTATTTACAATAAGGTGGAAACAACCTAAATGCCCATCAACAGATAAATAGATAAACAAAATGTAGTACATGTATACAATGGAATACTACTAAAGAAATGAAGTCTTAATACATGCTATATATGGATGGAGCTTGAAGACACTATGCTGAGTAAAATAAGTCAGTCTCAAAAAGACAATATTATATGCCCTCACTTATATAAAAACACACAAAAAAAGGAAAATGTATAGACACCAAAGTTTATTAGTGGTTCCCAAGGGCAGAAGGGAGAAGAAAAGGGAGCTAGGTTACCAATGATGGAAAGATCATACTAATTAAGGGTAGAGTTGCACAACTGATTATTATAATTGCTGGCAATAAGTTATACACCTACAAAATGTTGAATCGGCAAAAGTTTTGTGATAGATATATTTACAACCAAACTCACTGCCATCAAGTTGATTCCAACTCATAGAAACCCCTCCTTGGGTTTCTAAGGCAATATCCCTACAGAAGTAGATTGCCCAGTCTTCCTTCCAAGGAGTGGCTGTACAACCATACATCGTACAGGGTTTGGTTTCTTGGTTTGGAGGTTTAGGTTCATGGTTTCATGAGACATCCTAGTTAATTGACATAATAATGGGTTTAGTGCTTCTGCTTTACTCCCTAGTTCATTTCATAGTGTCTAAAGTCTTACTGATTGGAATGCAAAAGTTGGAAACAAACAAAAATAACTGGTAGCTGGAAAATATGGCCTTGGTGATAGAAATAATGCTGGAGAACGCATGATAGAATTTGGCAAAAACCAATGACTTGTTAATCACAAATACCTTTTTTCAACAACACAAATAGTGGCTAAATATGTGGACTTCACCAGGTGGAGTACACAGGTATCAGATTGACTACATCTGTGGAAAGAGATGAAGGAGAAGCTCAATATCTTCAGCCAAAACAAGGCCAGGAGCTGACTGTGGAACAGACCATCAACTGCTTATATGCAATTTCAAGTTGAAGCTGAAGACAATTAAAAGAAGTCCACAAGAGCCAAAATATGACCAATGACCGAAAACCAGAGGAATTGTGGGAAGACATCAAGAACATCATCCATGAAGAAAGCAAAACGTCATTAAAAAGACAGCAAAGGAAGAAAAGACCAAAATGGATGTCAGAAGAGACTCTGAAACTTGCCCTTGAACAGAGAGTAGCTAAAGCAAATGAAGGAATCGACCGTTAAAAGAGCTGAATAGAAGATTTCAAAGAGCAGCTCAAGAAGACAAAGTCAATTATTGTAATGAAATGTGTATTGGTTACCGAATATCACTCTGAGAAGAATATACCACCAATGGGATGGCTTGAAGAAACAGGAGTTTATTCTCTTACGGTTTGGAGGCTTTAAGTCTGAGTTCAAAGTGCCAGGCTCTAGGGACTGGGTGAAAGCCCTTCAACCTTAGGCTTCATCTCTGTCTCCTGCTCCTGGCCCACTGAAGCTGGAGGCTTTTCTTCACTCAGCTGCTGGCTGCTGAAGCTGACAAGCCCAAGGTTGGTAAGTAGTAAGGCACAGTCCCAATGTTACCAAACTACATGGCAGGCCATTAATTCAAGTCCATTGAAAGTCCCAAGGTTGGCAGCATGTGGCAGGCTGCTGAACAGCAACATGGCTACATGCAGGGTTCAAGTATGCAATAAGCTGGAGACCATTCCCCAAGGCTTCTCCTTATATACAGGAAGCAGACCACATCCCTAAGGCAGCTACTCAGCTGCTCACAGTGGATTCCACCATGGAGGTGATTACCAGTCTCATCATGGGCAATACTACAACCAGCTACCCAGCCACTCAACCAAGCCCAGCCAAGACACACAAACTTAACTACCACAGACTTGGACTTAGAAAACCAAAAGGGAAGAACACATTCAGCATTTCTCAAGCTGAAAGAACTGAGGAAATATTTAAGCCTCAAGTTGCAATATTGAAAAATTCTATGGGCAAAATATTGAATGATGCAGGAAGCATCAAAAGAAGATGGAAGGAAAGAACACGTTCTGGGGGGCGGGGCAAGATGGC
>NW_006922046.1:2325562-2327600 GCF_000298275.1 Orycteropus afer afer | reverse complement strand
TACTCTGTAAATCTTCACCCAAATCCTAATAAAGAAAAAGAAAAAAAGAAGATGGAAGGAATACACAGAGTCACTGTACCAAAAAGAACTGGTCAATATTCATCCATTTCAGGAGGTGACATATGATCAAGAACCAATGGTATTGAAGGAAGAAATCGAAGCTGCATCGAAGGAATTGGTGAAGAACAAGGCTCCAGGAATTGACAGAATACCCATTGAGATGTTTCAATAAATGGATGCTATGCGGGAGGCACTCACTCGGCTATTCCAAGAGATTTGGAAGACAGCTACCTGGCCAGCTGACTGGAAGAAAGCCATATTTGTTCCCATTCCAAAGAAAGGTGATGCCACAGAATGTGGAAATTGTTGAACAATGTCATTGATATCACATGCAAGTAAAATCTTACTGAAGATAATTCAAAAACGGTTGCACTAGTATATTGACAGAGAACTTCCAGAAATGCAAGCTGGATTCAGAAGGGGATGTGGAGCGAGGGATGTCATTGATGATGTCAGATGGATCTTGGCTGAAAGCAAAGAATACCAGAAAGATGTTTATTGTGTTTCATTGACTATGCAAAAGCATTTGATTTTGTGCGTTATAACAAATTGTGGATAACACTGAGAAGAGTAGGAATTCCAGAACACTTAATTTTACTCATGAGGAGCCTGTACATAGACAAGGAGGCTGTCATTTGAACAGAAGAAGCAGAAACTGCACAGTTTAAAATCAGGAGGAGAGTGTGTCAAGGGTTGTATCCTTTCACCATACTTATTCAATCTGTATGCTGAACAAATAATCTGAGAAGCTGATTATTCTTCAAATAATGAAGAAAAACGTGGTGTAAGGAGTGGAGGAAGGCTCATTAACAATCTGAGATACTCAGACAACCCAACTTTGCTTGTTGAAAGTGAAGATGACTTGAAGCACTTACTGATGAAGATTAAAGACTACAGTCTGCAGAATGGATTACACCTCAACATAAAGAAAACAAAAATCCTCGCACCTGGACCGATAAGCAGTATCATGATAAATGGAGAGAAATTGAAGTTATCAAAGACTTCATATTACTTGGTTCTACAATCAACACCAATGGAAACAGCAGTCAAGCCATCAAAAGATGTATTGCAATGGGCAAATCTGTTGTAAAAGACCTCTTTCAAGTGCTGAAGAGCAAAGATGTCTCCTTGCAGACTAAGGTGTGCCTAACCCAAGCCATGGTATTTTCAATCACCACATATGCGTGTGAGAGCTGGACAATGAAGAAAGACCAAAAAAGAGTTGGTGTTTTGAGTTGTGGTGTTGGTGAAGAATGCTGAAAGTACCATGGACTGCTAAAAGAACCAACAAATCTGTCCTGGAGGAAGTGCAGCTGGAATGCTCCTTGGAAGTGGGAATGGCCAGACTTTGTCTCACCTACTTTGGTCATGTTGTCAGAAGGGACCATTCTCTGGAGAAGGATATCGTGCTTGGTAAAGTGGAAGGTCAATGAAAAAGAGGAAGGCCCTCAACAAGATGGGTTGACATGGTGGCTGCAAAGATGGGTTCAGGTATAGTAGGGATCATGAGGCTGGCACAGGACCAGGCAGTGTTTCGTTCTGTTGTACATAAGGTCGCTATGAATCGGAGACAACTTGACAGCAAATAACAACAACAACAAGAAGTGTCTCAAAAGCTTGTAAGCCACCATCCAAGGCACAATTGGTCTCTATACACCCGGAACAACAGAGGAATGAGAGTTAGGAATAGGAAGAGGATATGGAATGTGTAGCTAATTGCTTCCATGGACAACTGCCTCTTTTGCCATGACACCAGAAGAACTGGATGGTGTCTAGCTACCATTGTTGAACATTTTGATTAAAGATGCCACAGATGAATCCTGATCAAAAGGGTGAAAATGTAGAAAAAAAATTTCAAATTCTCATGGACTCTAAACTTTCTGGAGTTAGATGGGTGAACCCTGACACTAACCCTGAAATCATCTTTAAACCTTAAACCAGAAATAGCCCCTGAAGTCTTCTTCTTCTTCTTCTTCTT
>NW_006922046.1:2258063-2323342 GCF_000298275.1 Orycteropus afer afer | reverse complement strand
TTTTTTTTTTTTTTTTTTTAATGGGATCACACTGACAATAGCAACTCAAAAGATTCCATAGAAGCTTTAGAGGGCAGTGAGTTTAATGTTATTCAGGGAAGAATATCTTAGAAAAGGAATGGTTGTACAACCTAAGAATGTAACTAATGTCACTAAATGTCTCTAAATGGTGCTTTTGAACTGATGTGTGTTTTGCTGTGATATTAACAACAACAACAAAAAAAAAACAATCTTGCCCTGTGCTCCCCATTCATGGATCTATTGGGTTGTCCTAGGCCTGCCAAGCGGGGCTCATCATTGTGAGAGGCAACACAAAGGCACTAGAAGTAATTGTCCACTCTGGTGACTTCACTCTGGATATTCACTGCTTTCACAAAGTTACCTTTAACATGCACATATCTTCAGAAAGGAAATCCAGCCACTCCTAGATGACCCTCAACTCCTTGGTGTACAGCAAGTTCCTGAGTTACCAATGTCCAACTTACAGACAACTTGTACTTGCCCTTTAATGTTATGTAAATTTGCCCTCACTTTGAAACATTTGAACCAAATCCTATCTGCAACAAATTCTTCATCCCAATCACCTTCATTTGCTACACATGCAGCTTTTAAATCATTGAAAAGACTTTCAGCCTTCTTTCTTTCTTTCTTTTTAACTAGCCAAGTTTCACTTATTTCTTAACATCTTATCTATATAGCTCTCATACATACAGAGGAAATACACTTGGTTTCACAATAGCACTTAGTTGCATTGCTCATTATAATACCAATGTAAGTTTACTTGGAAATGTACATTTATACAACTTATGTAAATTAAAAACTGCTACGTTGTGACTTGTGATAATAAAAGCACGATTTGAAGTCCCTTGACTAGACCACTTCCATTTGGTTTAATATAAAATGTACTCAATCAGTTAAAAATCATTTAAAAATGACAGGATGGGAAACAGGCAAGGATATAAAATATTGTCATGTAGAATTTAGTCATTTACCATTTAAAAAAATAATCTTCTAACTTTAAAACTTTGTTATTGAGTTGTTAGATGGATATATATTATGGCAACAAAAAACAAGTTTGCTATGGACTGTATTTTTAACAACATAGCTAATAAAAAAAAAGCTGTTCATAAAGTAACAACGTTAAAAATAAAATATTAGCTAAGTTGAATATTTTCTTTCCACATTTTAATATGGTAAGTTGTTTCCATATCACCAAAGGGGAGAAAAAAATCTGAGATTCACTTGAATGTTAACTCAAACCTATATTAGTTTCTAAAATGCTGATTCACAGACTTTCCTATTAATCTGTATCAATGAAAACAAAAGAAGAAAATCACTTCTTGCACTAACTCACTGCCATAGAGTCGAACTCAACTCATAGCAACACTCCTTGGGTTTCCGAGGCAGTATCACTATGGAAGTAGATTGCTCAACCTTCTACTTCCTTAGTGATACTGCCTCGGAAACCCAAGGAGGGGTCACTATGAGTCGGGTTTGACTCAACGGCACATAACAACAACAACAACAACCTTCTAAGGAGTGGCTGGTGGGTTTGAACCACCAGCTTTCTGGTTAGTAGTCCAATGCCTTAGGCACTATGCCACCAGAGCTCCTAAAGTAAGGCTAAATAATAACTGTATGCACCTGTCCCAACTCACCTGCAAATTTGACTTAAAGACACACTTAGGAAAGGATCGCGTGTAATTGGGGAGTGCCTGTCCAGCTGACCCTTGAACAGCACAGGTTTAAACTATGCTGGTCCACTTATATGCAGAGTTTTTTCAATAAATACATTGAAAAATTTCTTGGATATTTGCCACAATTTGAAAAAACTCTCAGACAAATGACATAGGTTAGAAATATTGAAAACATTAAAAAGTTAGGCATGTCATTAATGCATAAAGTATATGGAGATAATAGTCTTATCATTTACTATCATAAAATATACACAAATCTGTTTCTAGAAGTTAAAATTTATCAAAATGTATACATATAAAGACTTACAGACCATGCATGGCTTCATTTGCAGTTAAAAGAAATGTAAACAAACATAAAGATACAATATTGAATCATAACTGTATAAAATTAATTGTAATGCATACTCATTACATACATATGGTGATACATACATACTACTGTAATAATTTCATAGCCCCATCCTGTTGCTATTGTGTGGCAAGTATCCACTTCAAACACTGTGTGACACTAATCTTCTCCATGTGAGCAGTTTGTCTCTGCAGTAAGTTGCTTATGGAAGTAAAAAATGATTGCTTATGGTCCTTCAGTATTTTTCATCATGTTTAGTGTAATATTGTAAAACTTGAGTAACACCATGGGACCCATACAAAGTATCACTAGTGATGCTGGAAGTGCTCCAAAGAAGCAGAGAAGAGTCATGACATTACAAGAAAAAAGTTGAATTACTTGATATGTACTGTAGATAGAGGTCTGCAGCTGTGGTTATCTGACTTTTCAAGATAAATGAAGGCGGCGTAAGGACCACTGTAAAAAAGAAAAGAAAATCTGTGAAGCTGTCACTGTAGCTATGCCAGCAGGTGCAAAAATCTTGAACTTTTTGTGAAATATCTTTTTATCTTGTATTGCAAGTGCAGCTTTTATGTGGGTCCAGGATTGCTATAAGAAAGGCATACTTATAGACTCCAATATGATTAGAGGAAAAGCGTCATTATATGACACATTAGCAAAAGGAAGGCAAAGGATCTAAAGCTGGAGAATTTAATGCCAGCAAAGGATAGAAGTTTGATCATTTTAGAAAGAGGTTTGGTTTAAACAATGTCAAGATAACAGGAGAAGCAGCTTCTGCTGACCAAAAGGCAGCAAATGAGTTCCCAGATGCCATTAAGAAAATCATTGAGGGCAAAGGATATCTGCTTGAACAGATTTTTAATGGAGACAAAAGTTCCCTATTCGGGAAAATAAATCACAAAGGGCATTTATTAGTAAGAAAGAGAAGTGACCAGTATTTAAGGGAGGGAGGGATAGGCTAACTCCACTGTTTTGTGCAAATGTAGTCGGGTTTATGATCAGGACTGCCCTTATCTACAAAGCTGCTAACCCCCAAGCCTAGAAGAGAAAAGATAAATACCAGCTGCCAGTCTTTTAGTTGTACGCCAGCAAGGCCTGGACAATGAGAACCCATTTTCTGGATTGGTTCCATCGATGCTTTGTCCCTGAAATCAGGAAGTGCCTTGCCAGTAAGGGACCGTCTTTTAAGGTTCTTTTTATATTGGACATTGCCCCTGGCCATCCACAACCCCATGAGTTCATGTTGTTAGATGCTGTTGATTTTGACTCATAGCAACCCCATCAAACAACAGAATGAAATGTTGCCCAGTCCTGTGCCATCCTCACAATCATTACCATGCTTGAGCCATTGTCACAGCCACTGTGTCAAGCCATCTCCTTGAGGGTTTTCCCCTTTTCCACTGACCCTTACCTGGCATGATATTTTTCTCCAGGGACTGGTCCCTTCTGTCAACATGACCAAATTGTGAGAGAAGTTTGGTCATTTTCACTTCTAAGGAGCATTCTGGCTCTACTTCCTCCAAGACAAATTTGTTCATTCTCCTAGCAGTCCATGGTATATTCAATATTCTTTGCCAATCCCACAATTCAAATGCATCAATTCTTCTGTGGTCTTCTTTTTTATTTGCCTAGCTCTCACATGAATGTGAGGCTATTGAAAATACCATGGCTTATGGCAGGCGCACCTCAGTCTTCAAAGTGACATCTTTGCTCTTAAACACTTTAAAGGGGTCTTTTGCAGCAGAGTTGCCCAATGCAATATGTCATTTGATTTATTGACTGCTGCTTCCATAGGCAAAGTGGTCTATCTAGTTACCTCCAAACATAATATCTTTAATTCAGCCTCTAGATCATAAAAACCTTTCAGACTCATTACACATAGTACTCTGTGAAAAAGAGTGTCAATGTTATGGAAGAGAGCTCTAGTAGAGTGAACATCATGAAAATTAAATGTGCCATCGTTTTTATAGAAAAAGCTGTGAAAGCCATCAAGCATGAAAAAATATATTCTTGTATGGGGAAAATGTGTGTCCGTATGTCCATGACTTCACAGAACTTATGATAGAAACAATCAAGGAAATCATGAAAGAGATTATGGATATAGCAAAAAATGTGGGAGTGAAGGGTTTCCAGATATGAATCCTGGAGAAGTTCAAGAGCTAAGAGATACCACATCAGGAGCATTAACAGACAATGACTTGATGGAGATGAGTGCTTCTGAACTAATGCCAGGCGATGAAGAAGCAGTGCCAGAAATCAATTTGACATTAGACAATCTGACAGAAGAGTTCTGATGATTCAAAACTGCTTTTCACTTCTTTTACCACATGGACCCTTCTATGACAGGGACAATGAACAAATGGTAGAAATGGCAAATAGTGGAAGAAGGATTGGTACCCATAGAAACGTTTTTAGAGAAATGAAAAAAACAAAAAGACAAATTATGATGTATTTGCATAAAGTTACACTGAGTGTGCCTGCCTCCCCTGCTTCTCCTTCCACCTCCTCTGTCTCTTCTGCCTCTGCCACCCCTGAGACAGCAGAACCACACCCCCCCTTCCTCAGCCTATTCAATGTGAAGATGATGAGGATGAAAATCTTTATGATCTTCTGCTTCCATTTAATGAATTGGTAAATAATCATCATGCCATACTGTTAAACTTATTTGTTGTGCATGTCTGTGAATGTCTTTATATGAAAATCTAACAACTGTATGGCAACAACTGTGTTAATCAACTGTTTATGTTATTGGCAAGGCTTCCAGTCAATAATAGCCTACTAGTAGTTAAGTTTTGGAGGAGTCAAAAGTTTTACATGGATTTTTGGCTACAAAGTTCAAAGGTCAACTGTAATTAGTTTACCATCAGAACTAGAGATCTAGCCAGGGCCCAAAGAGAGGGTTATTCACCACTAGAGAGTGTACAAGACGTGGGATTGCTGGGAGAGGGGAGAGGGTTAGGGAAAGGGAAGAGAGATGAGACAGATGCCCCAAAGCTGCTGGGGCAGCACTGAGATGGGGATAACTAGGATCATGAGTTTTCTGCTATAAAAGGCCTCCAGGTCCTCAGACTCCTCACTTATCCCCACTCTAGGATGCTTGTCAAGGTCATTATGGAGGGAAGCTGGCTTGAGGGTGGACATACCAGTGGCCAAATGTGATGGTCTAGGGCCAGGGCATGTCACCCCATGACCCAGACAGGACCTTCTCGGATCTGAAGATATTTCTGCTGCTTGGCAAATTAGAAGCCCAACCTTTCACCTAAAAGAAAGCTTCTTCTCCCTGAGCAGCTCCTGGCCCTTCCCTGCTCCTACCCTGGAATAATTTGAGAGCCCCCTTCCATGCCCAGGAATGCCATGCCCTCTCACTGATGAGGAAATGTGGCAGATTTATGGTGGCCTTTCTTGAGTGCATGTTGGGCAATGGTCTCCACTGCACATGGTGTGTGCAGGCTCTACCCAAGAACTGAGGTAAGGGGGTATTGGGAGGGGATGCCTGTGTGAACCTCTCTGGACGGAGCCTTGGTGACCTTTGGCACCAGGTTAGAACCTGTCTGAAGTAGCCTCTTTGAGTGATTTACAATTTGCAAACACGTTTTATTTGATTCCTGAGTTTTGCTAGAGTAATTATAGTGACTAAGCATGACAAATCACTCCTACCACAGTGTCTGCTCACTGTTAGGAAATGTGTTTGCTTCACTATTTTGCCTGGTGCGGCAACATTTTAAAAATAGACTCATTCACTATATACTTGAAGGCAATTTGTTCCAGTTTTTCCCACTAATTTGATTTTAATCTGATATTTAAAATTCATGTGACCACATTCCCACTGATTTATAGGGAATATGCCCTACCTGGCAGAAGTTTAATTGGTCTTCATCCAGAAGTCCATAGGACAAAGGATTTATCCCAGAAACAATTTGAAAACACTAATGTCTGTAATGTTTAAATGTCTGTCTAATTCAGTGTTGCAAGTGCCATTTTCCTGGGGTCGGTAACAATGTGTGTGGAGCTGAAAGATCCTGCTACTCTACAGGCAGAGACCTAGCACATAGTAGGTCTCCAGTCTCTTATTGAGCAGATGGATCAAGCCTAGCTGCTTTGGTGTGGTACATGCTTGGGGGTGCTCTGAATTGGGTGCTGGAGGAAGGCAGTGTGTTCATAGTGGCAGGTGGCCGTTTCTTATTTCTCCCATCTCAAGGTGGGGACGGCCTAAGGAAGTAAGGTCAGGCAGCACTGGTATCAGATCAAATGCTGGTTTGCCTCTTACTGACACAGTGTGGCCCTCACCAAAGTCTCTTTAATTTCTCTGAGCTTCAGTTTCCTGTTAAGCAAAATGTATGCAGAACTCATACCCACGTCATCCAGTTGTGAAAGGTAAACAAGGCAAATCTTCTGAGACACTTGGCTCAAGCCAACTAGTACGCAAATGTTGAGTCCCAGGTGGTGGCTCCTGGTCAGTGAGGACAAGTATTCTCATTGAGGTGTCAGCCTCTCCAAATCCCAAGACAGCCCCTTACCCCACAGGTACCATTAATTTCCTTCTATTTGGAAAGTTGCCACCTCAGTGGCCAGGACAGCCTTGCTGTCCCCTTGCTAGTGGCAAGGGAGATGATGTATGTTGTATGGGTTGGGGAGACTCCACTGGCCCCCTGATTTTCTGCCCCTGGCCTCTCTCAGCTCCCCACTGGGACATCTCAGGTCCTGACTGGACAGCTGGCTCCCATTTGCCCATCTAGCTCCAGCTCAGGGAGTGAGGAGAGAAGTGGTCTCTGACCTGCGAGGAGCCTCTGGGGTCAAGGGGGTGATGAAGAGGGGCACAAAGGCAGGTAGTAGGCATTAACCAAGCTTTCCTAGAGCTTGAGCCACAACACATAAGCTATGGAAACCTACCTTGCTCTTGCCTTCACTGCCAGGAATACTCCTACAAGAATCATTCAAGTTAATGAGCAAACTCCTCTGGCAAGGAAGCCAGGCAGCTCTCAGGTGCCCCACCTCACCACTCAAGCACAGGAAACAGTTGGATTCTACTTGCTGAACCAAGAAAGGGCAGCAGGTAGTGAATAGGCCAGAGACCTTAAATCTCTGCCTTCTCCAAAGATAGGTCAGCCGGGCTTGGCACAGGGCAGCAAAAGGAGAGAGGACAGAAGGGTTGTGGGTGACTTTCCAGGCAGCCAGCGGAGAGTGGTGCTGTGTGGGCATGGGCATGCAGGAGGTTGCTGTGAGCTATGAATTTGGGGCTGACTCTGGAGGACCTGTCAGGCCCAGGAGGAGTGAAGAGTCCCTCCCTTTCCAAACTCTTCCTAAATTCATGAAGGCTCTGACCCCTCTGTTTGAGGAACACTCTTATCTGGGAGAGGCATGTGAGTCACAGGCCAGGCCCGGCTGAGCTGAGGGAGGCAGGATGGTGGCACTGAGCCCAAAATGTGTCAGAAGCAAGATGAGCATCTTGAATGACGCGGAGTTTATGTAATTATGTGGAGCAGCACTGCCTGGGGTATGTGTACACCAAACCAGAAAGGGGAGCAGCCTGCTCCAGGGTCCTCCACCTACCAGGCTGCACCTCAGCTTCATTAGAGACATCAGGTCCTAAGGCCCAACTGCTCACCTGGCAGTCAGGTATCCTGAGAGGAGCCCCAGTCAGGTGCTTAGAGTCACAGACCTAGGGTCTACCATAGGCCTTTTCTCACCAGGCTTGGGTCAGAGCAGAATGCAGGCTCCTTGACTCTGTGTGCAGTGGGATGGTTTAACTCCCTCCATCCCCAAGTCCACCTAAAGCAGGGAAAAGCTCATATGTTCCTAACACTCTCATGATTCGCTTTATTTCATGACACTCTCCCCCAACCCTGCCTCCACTCAACATTCTCAAACTTAATTTTTTAACTTGTAAAATTAAATCAACTATATACTCTGATGGCTTAGCGCCTAAGGCATTTGACTGCTAACCGAAAGACTGGTGGTTCAAACCCACCAGCCACTCCTTGGAAGGAAGGTTGGGTGATACTGACTCAGAAACCCAAGGAGGGGTCACTATGAGTTGGATCTGACTTGACAGCAGTGGGTATATGCTCCTTGGAACATCTTTGAGAAATTCAGAAGTTGGAATAACATGCCAGAGACATACCAAAGCCAGATTTTGGAGCCCTGCCTCTATGCATCATGGACTGGGAAATCACTGCCAGTCAGCTATGAAATAGGGACCTGCTACTGGGGATGAGGGAATCTGGCACAAGCCGAAAGACCAGGGTGGGGCCTGGGCCTCCATGAGGCACAACCACAGAGCTGCTCACAGTGCCCAGACCCTGACGCTGGTTACACAAGGGCTGGGCTGGCATTCCCACCCACTGGGGCGTGAGACTGTGTGTTCCCTGGCCTCACCAACACACCTGCTGTGTGACCAGATGCAGGTCTGGCAGCCTCTCTGTTTGAGCATGTCTGAGAGGTGTGCCAGGATTCCCAGAGGCAAGATGATGAATTGGTGTCCCTTTGGAACACAACAATTAAGAGAACCTGGTCCCAGGAAGAGCCACACTGAGTAGAATTGGGACTAGGCTATCTAGTCACCAAGTGGAGAGAATGAGTCAGAAACAAACTACCCATCTGCCAATCAGATCAGTGATCAAAGAGAGCTTAAGGTTGGGAGCTGAAGAGCTCCAGGACCTAGTGTTGAGTAATTCCCACCTACCTCTAGGGCCCAGTTTCTAGATCTTGCCAACCAGGTCCTAGGTGAGTTGGTGGGCTAGGCAATGAAGAACATTAGTGCCCGTTGGCCTCACCATGTTGGGGCCAGGGTTGGATGACCCTACGGTGAGGCTGGCATCTTGGATGAGCCTAAGGTGATGCTGGCATCATCAGGCCTTCTTCAGCTAAGGCAAAGGTGTAGTCAAGTATCACCTCAGCCCACCACCTCTTCCACATCCTTTCACCCCAGCCTGGACTAGTCCATATCAATCAGGGGATCAGTTCATCAATAGATCTCCATCAAGGACTCCTGAGAACTCAGACCAAAGCTCAGGCACAGAACAGGGAAACAGGTCAGAGGAGAGAAAGAGGGACCATGTCTGGGAGGAGGAGGTCATAATTAGCAGTGAATCAGGGTATGAAACTGGCCTTCCTCACCCTTACCAACCTATACCACTAGATCCCAAATGGCTTTAGAAAGACCCAGGTAAGGGTTTTAAGCTACCTCCAATGACTAGGTAGCAATGCCTGCTGGGGAGAAGAAGGAACAGAGGATGGAGCTATGGTCAGCTAAGGGCTGTGCAAACAGCTCCTAAAAAAAAAAAAAAAACCCAAACTCACTGCCTTCGAGTCAGATCCAACTCATAGCGACCCCTCTGATAGAGCCTGATGGAACCCCTAGAAATCTCTCCTTGGGTTTCCGAGGCAGTATCACTACGGAAGTAAATTGCCCAATCTTCCTTCCGAGGAGTGGCTGGTGGGTTTGAACCACCAGCCTTCTGGTTAGCAGTCAAATGCCTTAGGCTCAACGCCACCAGAGCTCCAAGGAAGATAGTAATGAATCACAAAGGCAAGAGATAGGTGAGAGTGATTTTTCACCCCCTGATTTTGTTTTCATGTGTCCTTTGCTACATTTAACTTGCTATTGTACAATATCATGGCCGTTAGCCAAGATTGGATTGCATCCAAAATCTCCCATCAGTATTTTATTTATTTATTTTTTTAAATTGTGATTTAGGTGAAAGTTTACAGAGCAAATTCAAGTTCCATACAGCAGCTCACATACACTGTTTCATGACATTGACTACAATTTACCACAATGCAACAGCTACCCTCCCACTTCCTCCCCATACTTACCTCTTCCCTGTGTCCTTCCCTCCATGCACTCCTGCACCCTGAGCTGTCTCCTTGTGCATACACAGCCCTTCTATTCTCCCATGATTGATCTCTCCAAGGAGTATATCTACCTAATGTAAATGTTCAGCTCATATGCCTGTCTTTTGTTTGTCAGGAAGCCACAGGAGTCAGTTCAGTTCTAGACCTGAAGGGCAGCTAAGGACCATAGTCTCAGTGGTTCCATTAGACTCTATCAGACCAGCAAACCTGGTCCTTTTTTTTTTTTTTTTTTTAATGATTTTGAGTTCTGTTCCACACTGTTCTCCCCCTCTATCTGGGATCTCCTACATGGATCCCCCTCCGAGTGGTTGACAGTGGTAGCCGGGCACCATCTAGGTTCTTCTGGTCTCATAGCCATATAGGCTGAGGATTGCATGGTGTACCAGTCACTTGGACTAATTGTTCCCATGAATCTTTGGTTTTCTTCATTCTTCTTTGCTCTGGACAAGGAGAGACCCATTGTTGCATCTAGATGGCCAATTGCAAATTTTTAAAATCCTAGTAGCTACTCACCAACCCATTGGTATTTTTGAGCTCTGAATTGTCTGAAACATGGAGCTGAACAGAATGTTACCAAACTACAACCATTAAGGGGTTCAGTGCTTCCCTTCATGCATTTACTCATCAAGTTTCAGAAAATTCTTACCCATTAATCTTTAAATTATTGCCTCTGCTCCATTTCCTCTCTTCTTTCTGTCAAGGACAATGATAAACATATGTTAGACCTTCTCTTCCTCTTTATGTCATATCTTCTCTTCTGTATTTTCTTTATGTCTCTGTGTGCAATGTTTGTGATAACCTCTTCTGACCTCTTTTCTAGTTTGCTAATTTTCTCCTCAGTTGTGTTTAACCTGGTGTTAACCATATCTATTGACTTCTTGATTTGAGGTTATTATATTTTTTATCGCTAGAGATTCTGTTTGATTCTTTTTCAGATCTGCTATGTCACTTTTTATAGATTCCTACAGTTATTTTTAAGTATGTCTTTTATTTCTTTAAATACAGTATACAGCTACTTTATGGTCTTCACTGATAATTTGCAGTCTTTGAAGACTTATTTCTACTAATTCTTCTAGTTTTCGCTCATAGTCCTATTTTATTATGTGTCTGATATCTTTGCAAATGTGCTGGTCATTGTTTGTAAGAAACATTTGGGAGATAGGATAAAGATACTTCCCATTAGAAAGCATTTTCATTTGTGCCTGTCAAACATCAAGAAATACTGCTAGCTTAGGATTACCTTAATCAAACTTTAAGGCTTGAGGTTCCCTAGACCACCCAAAAGATGAGAACTTATACTGAAAGATCATCTGAGGGCTAGTTTATTTCTGTCTCACTCTTATACTAAGGATTAGTCCTTTGGGGTTCCACACCAATATGAGATAGGTGTTCTGTTATATACTCTATTTTGTGTGAGTCTCGGGATTTTAGTTCATCTCCCTCATTCTACAAGACTGCCAAAATAAAATTCAAATTTGTAGGACTCATAAAAAAGCTCAGGGCAAAGGAGGCTTTTCCTCTTGCTTACCTGTCTGGATTCCTTTTTTATTCAATTTCGGTCTGGTAAATCCCTGTTACACTGCCAACCCTTCAGTGCCTCTAATATATATTTTTACATTTTTAATCCAGCATTTTTTATTGTTTTCAGTGAGAGGATTGGCCCACCCAAATAATCTAGCCTGTCATTAGTGAAAACTGAAAGTCCTCCCTTTATTCATTCAACAAGTATCTGTGGAGTGGCTACTCTGTGCCAGGCAATGTGCTTGGGGCACAGAAGTAAACCAGACAGACAAAACAGGCTCTCATGGGGCTCACAGTCTTTCTGGGGAGACAGACAATAAACAGAGAGTTAGACAATTGATTATTTAATTAGAGTTATGACGCATGTTGTGAAGTAAGGAAATTCATGGATGGTAAGAGTATGTGACTGGAAACCCTCCCCTGCTTTGTGAGTTCATAGAAGTCATTCATAGGGATGTGAATTCTGAACTGAGAACTAAAGGATCAGTAGAATTTGCATCAATGGAAGGAACATGACATTCTAGGTACTGAAAAATGTCCAGTGTGCCCACAAGTGTACACAGTGGAGTGGGGGTGCGGAACAAGAGGGGAGGCTGGAGGATTGGTTAGATCAGACTACGTAGGCTCTATGAAGCAATGGTTCAGACTTTAGTCATTATCCCAAGAGCAACAGGTGCTTTGGAGGGCATTAGGATCAGATTTGCTTGTTACAAAGATCACTTTGGCTGTTGTGTGGGGGATGAATCACAGTGGGCAAAGGGAAATCAGTGAGGCCAGTGAGGAGGCTCTGTGACACAGAGGTGAGAAGTAAACAGATTCAAGAGATATTTAGGGGATAAGGTATCCAGGATATCCAACAAGACAGGCTGTAAAATTGCCAGGATTGTCCCAGAACGTATTACCTGATCAAGCTGATTATTTATTCTCCACATGCCCACCCCCACCCACCCCCAGATCCACTCTGCCTCTTACTGTCTTCCCTGGGAGTGTGGCTTGTGTGGACTGCATTGAGGGGCTCCTGTGCCTGTCGGGTGGCCTGTCCTCCGTCCCCTGTGGCTCTAGAGCTCACTAAACTCACTAAATTCTAGTAACACTAATTCTGCCCCTTATTCCTTCAGCCCTACAGATGGTGACAATTGCTACTATGATTAGTCTCTGGGGCCTCGATATCCCTGTTTAGTCCCTTAACCCTCCATAGAAAATCCCTTTATTAACATCCCTTCCTTGGAACTATCAGAGGTGAATTTGGCTTTCAACCCTGAATGATCACTGATAGTTAGGTTTTTTCACTTTAAAGAATCCTGAGGAATCTTGGAGGGGGTCCAGTCCCTTATGGCAGCCAAAGGGCTGGTGTTGGGCTCACATGAAGGCCCTGCTGCTGTCTGCACTCCATAAATAAACACTACATGCCTGCACGGTGAACTAGAGCCAAATGACAGACATGGCTGTGACAATATTGTGGAGCCACAAGATGAGAAAGGGACAGAGATAATTAGGGAAATTGTAAATGTATCTTGTATCTTCTGTCTGGCTGTGCAATCTGTGTGTGTATGTGCCTTCTGGCAGTTCCAACCTGTGAGATTTACTTTCCTCATTCAAACTCAGGTGCCAAACACTTCTTAAAAGAAGTGTCTAAGTGATTTAGGTCAAAGTGCATCTGATTTCTAGGGTAGACTTGGCTGGTCCAGTGTTGTACATACTTCTGGGAAGAACTCTGTTTGGCTTGCCTGCACAGACTATCTTTTTCCTTTCCTTTGTCTTCCCTACTTCTCTCACCTCCTCAGCTGAAATTTGCTTCACTTTACTTTCACTTTGGAGGTATGTGCTGGGGACACAGCCTGTCCTTGACAGATGTGTGGAAGATGTTCTCTAAAACTTCATGAATTCATTCAGCATTCATTCCCTGCCAGCCTCTGTGCTGGGGATGTAGGCCCAATGCTGAGTGCAAGGAGAAAAATGAGATATAACCTTATGGAAGAGGTTGCCCGGGTGGAGACAGGTGGTCAAGGAAGGCCTCTTTGAGGAGGTGGTGTTCAATGTTGATCACCAAGTGACATGAAAGACCCAGCCATTCAAAGTCTACTCTAGGGAAGAACCCCCCAGGTAGAGAAATAAACAGACAGTGACCAAACTGATAGCTGTCTTTGGGTATAATGGATTCAACAGGCCAGATCATGTCATCAATCACCCACACTCACTTCATCTCTTGGTCATCATGCTGGATTAGGAAGAGGGACAAGAAATGAAGTTGGAGAAGGAAGTAGAGACAAGATCACTGGGGTCTTATAGGTAAGGTAACAAAACATCCCAGTTTACCTGGGACAGTCCCACTGTTCTAGGGAATTGTTACTAGAATCCCCTTTCACACCAAAATTTGTCCACTTGCTCAATAAATTACATAGTCACCCTACTCACAGGGAAGAGTCAGAAATCTAGACTTTATTTTAACTGCAATGGAAAGTTATTGGAGGATTCTGAGCAGGGGAGTGACAGAATCTGAGCCTTTTCATTAATTCACCAAATATTGACTGAGTGCCAGGTGCTGGGACACAGCAGTGAACCACTTGTGTTTCAAAACTTCAGCCCTCATGGAGCTTACATTCCAGTGTCAGAAATGCTGACATCCAACAAAACCAATAAGTTTGCCACAACTCTTGAGGCTCTGGGTAAGTCAAGGTACCCAGTGGACAGATGAAAAGACAAAAAGCACTCTCTGTTTCTTTTTCTAAATTTAATCATCAGCAAAACCATGAGCTACTTCTCCTGAAGTCTGTCCTCAAATTCACTCCCCAAGGGAGGTCTTTGGTGGGAGCTATGCTCTGTGTGAGTTTTCCATGATTTCCACTCTCACTTGCCTGTCCAGGAGCTCTGGTAGTGTAGTGCCTAAGGCACTTGACTGCTCACCAGAAGGCTGGCAGTTCAAAGTCACCAGCCACTCCTCGGAAGGAAGGTTGGGCAATCTACTTCCATAGTGATACCACCTTCGAAACCCAAGGAGGGATCGCTATGAGTCAGGTCCAATTCGACGGCACATAACAACAACAACAGGGTTGGCAAGCCCAGCTGTGCACTGGGACTCTGACTTGCCTTTCCCTCCAGGCTGGTTCTCAGTTGCTCACAGAATCACAACTTGAACAGACTAAGCAGAAAGGGGACTGCACTGGCACATGTCACTAAAAATCCCAGGGATATGTGTCTTCAGGTACAGCTGGATCTAGCAGCTCAGAGATGTCTTCAGGAGTCCTTCTCTCACTCTATCTCCTGGTTTTTCCTCTGTACTGGCTTTGGCCTTCTGTTGGGGGTTCCCAGTAACTCAAATCCTCCAAACAGAAGCTCAGCAACCCAGAAAAAGAGCTATAATTTCTAGGTAGTTCCATCAAAAGTCCCAGGATCAGGTTCCATTGGACCAAGTATTCATCACAGAATTAACCACAGTATCCCAGGGGTGGAAGACACCGATTGGCCAATCCTGAGTCACATGCCCTCTTCCTTACTCTCCCAGTTTAGAGGATCAGCCCACCCAAACTGTATGGAATGAGAGTGGGAAGTGGGGAATTCCTCCAAAGAAAGTCTAAGAATTGGCTGGAAGGAGAGAAGATAAATGCTAAGGCAGGCAGAACAATTGTTATCCACTATGTTTGCCCATTGTCCCAAGAAGAAATGGAGTCCATGGAGAGTGCGGATGACTCAGGGTGACTCCTTTGCCACTGCTTCAAAAGAAAAAGCAAGCTCCCAACCTTTATGGAGGAGGGAGGTGGGTTACAGGGACTCTGCTAAGGTGATTTTAGCCTCAGGTTTATTCCTGCCTCAGGCTGTCGGAGGTCTCTCTTGGCCCCAGGCTGTCCTTGGAGTCTGTGAGAGGGTAGAGCTTAAAGGGAGACACAAGGCAATGGACAGCAGCCCCAAAGAGGCTGACTGGCATGAGAGACTTCAGAGGGCCTCAGGCAGAGCCCCTCCCTACTACTCCCACCCAGAACCTGCCTTGGATCAGGTAAGGGATTAGCCTCTGAAACCACTGGGTCTCATCCCCTGTGGGCATCTGGAATTCCTCAACTTCAGCCCTTCTGGGTCTTCAGTCTTGGTGGTGATGGGAATTCTGCCTCCAGTTCCCTGGGACCAGAGCAAAGGATAGAGTCAGTTCCAGGGAGGGGGTCCTGGCTACATGGTTGGTTGAGGGAGGGCAGGAGAGGATCCCTGCCCTTCAGGGCCTAGGGAAGGGTCTCCAAAGGAACAGCTTGCCCTTTATGCCCCCACTTACCTACATTTATTTACTGACCCCCATGGCAAGCAAGTGTCTCTCATTTGCCCATGTCAGCCCCTTCAGAAGGTAGTCCCACCATCAGTCTGCCCATCTAATGAGGATCAAGCGGCTTACTAAGGCCCACTGAACTCTCAGACTATAAATGGTGAAGCCAAGACTTGAACTTAGACCTCTGTCACCAACTTCAGGCCCTGGCATGATGCCGCCAACCCTCATGGCCTCACTCTTGCTAAAAAGAGTTGGGGGATAAGGTCAGGAAAGGAGAGGGGAGAAGCCTGGGGAGGTGAGAAACAAGTCCTTCAGAAACAGCCACAGAACTCCACTATTCTGGAAGGGCAAGTCCCCAGCTCGGGCAAGGAGGGAGACATGGCAAAGCAGGGAGCCCACCAGGGACGGGGAGGAGAGCTTCCTCTCAGTGTCTTCATGCCACAAGATGTAAAATAATCCTCTCAGCTCAGAAAAACACATTTTATGGCGGTCTGACTCATTTCCCACAAAGCTAGGTTCCCCCCTCCCAAGTTTGAGCTTTTGTTTTGAAAAATACACAAATATGTTGAAAAATTCAAGATGACTTTTAGACATAAATCACTCCCTTCCTTGCCCTCATTCCAAGCTCCCCTCACCTAATTTCTCAAACACTGGCTGCCAGAGCCTCAGGAGAACCCATTCCAAGTGGGTGTGAGATGGCTTGGGAGCTTCTGGGAGACACAGCCTCCAAGGGCAGATGGCAGATGCTTGCTGGGCATCAAGATGAGCTGGAGGAGTCCCTTGGGGTGGGCAGGCGGCCCACAGCGAGCTGAATCCTCACTGAGCTTCCTTATCCACTGCAATGCCAATCCTTCTGGTTTGGACCCCACATAGGCCCCAAACTTGCTGTACAATCTCTCTAGGCTTAGGCCTCCCTCCACAGCTTTTGGGACACAGGTAATGTCTGGCTGGTTGCACTCCACCTACCACACTGGATAAGGGAGTTCTGCAAGGTGGCCTCAGACACTCAGCCCGGACAGGTCCTGGGTACTCCTCTCCAGGAGAACTGCGAGCAGCTCAGAACCTTGCCACTCCTGGGCCCCACAAGTGAAGCGTGGGGATCCTTCTACCCCCAAAATACATCTGGGGATTCAATGACCCCTGACATGTACCCCGGGACTTGCCTTCCTGGTTCCCTCTGATGCTTTCTTTCCTTTAATTTTTCCCAACAATTTTGCCAACAATGTTATCAGCATTCCCATTTCTCAAGCAGGAAATGAAGCACCCAGACAACATGTGATACATGTCTGCTGGGGGAAGCCTGAGCTCAGAAAAGTGGTCAACCTCATGGTGCTTGTGACTCCCAGACAGCCCCGGGAAAGAGCCTAGATCAGAAGACCAGAGCTTGGACAGACAGCGAAAGTGGAAGGGCCAATCCCAGGAAGCCCCCGGTTCTTGCCACGGGGGCACAGTCACACCTGGTAGAACCACCACCAGCTAGCTGCCCATGCAGTACTCAGCAGCCAGCTCACATCATCCCACCATGTTCCCAGAGCTCGACAACTTCCTAAGCGTTTCCCTGTGACTGCACAAGTGACCCACTGCCAGCGCCCAGTGAACCAGGAGGTTCTACCAGGCAGGAGCCAGCCACATCTGGGCCAGGCACTTCAGGCTGTGGGCTTAGTCTCCTAGAATCCAGACTGGGACTAAGCTACCTTCTCCAGCTGCAGTGAGCCTCACAGGGACCCAAGAGCCAAACAGGGCCAGTCTATTGCCCCCTTTGCCAATCCATCTTGCAGGACCTCATCCTGAGCTGCTTGGCCCTATGGGCTCTCTGAACCACAGACCAGCCAAAGAGACTGAGTTCCTGGAACTTGCCACATGCTCAGAGTTGCCTGGGCTGTGGAGATAGAAGCACAGCATCAATCCAAGTATGTCTCTGTCCTCAAAGGTCTTCTGTCAGGTCAGAGGACAGGTAGGCAATGGGGCCAGGAGGACCCCAGAGCACAAACTCCTGGGAGCTTCAGGCTCTGGCCTACTTTTCCTCTGCTGTAGCCCAGCTCGGGAAAATAACCTTGGTTCTGAGTTATCTGTAGTCTCACCTGAGAGCAGCTGGCTGGCTTTGAGAAACCAGCAGGATGGGGTTTTAGAGTTTAGAGCTCTTCTGAGAAGACCTGGTGTCAGCGTGTGTGGGGCCCCCCAGGCCAGCTGGGCCATGGGCATCGGGGAAGGGCCAGAGGTGACCTGGACTTCCTTAATCACAAGAGGATGACTCAGCTAAATTGAGGAAGATTTCCGTTTCGGCAGAATATTTTTTTCTGCTATGGTAAGAGCTTTCCACCCACAGACTCCAGAGGAGCTGGGTACCCCAGAGAGGGGTTTGGGGAGTTTCGGTTTGAATAGTCCATGCTGATTCTTAATCATTATTTTGAAAAGGCCGCTCTTGGTTTTCCAGCAGGTGGCTGGGTCCTGGGGAGCCAAGCCAGGTGTGAGTGTATTTGTATATGCATGCATGTTTATGACTTGAAAATACTAGGGGCTGGGCAAGGGGGCCATTTGACTACAACCATTGCCCTTGGCTTTATGGAAGACCTTACTCAGGAATGCAGAAAAGACCTAGAATCTGCAGCCCTTACCATCTTGCCAGCCTGCACAGTGGTGATAGCTCATTGAGTTAGGGCTCTCTGTGTGCTAGGAAGCAGGCTGAACACTTACTCATATTACTGTGTCGAATCCTCTCAATCATTGGAGGTAGGGTCTCTCCCCAGACTTCAGCTGAGACTCAAAGAGGTTTAAACACCAGTGGGCCACTCAGCCAGAAAGCTGACCCCGGCAACCTGACAACATCATCAGTCTTCTTGACGCTACATTACCCTGCCCATTCTCCTGCTCCTGGGGTTTTCTGGCACTGCCAGCACCATTTGCTATAGCAATAGGCAGCCTTAGGCCCAGCTGAAGTCTTCTTTCCAGAAGCCCCTTTAGGCATCAAGATGAGCTGGAAGAGTCCCTTGGGGTGGGCAGGCGGCCCACGGCGAGCTGAATCCTTACTGAGCTTCCTTATCTACTGCAATGCCAATCCTTCTGGTTTGGACCCCACATAGGCCCCAACCTTGCTGTACAATCTCTCTAGGCTTAGTTCAAACACCAGCCCATCAGGGATTAGAAGCTGGGCCTTGTCCTGGATTCTGGGAGGTAAAATAAGGGCATCTCCAATGCAGCCCTGGCTCCCACCATCCAGCCCAGCCCTGAGCCCTAGGCAGGCTGCGTGGCAGGTGGGGCTGAGGTCTTCCAAGAGTAGGAGGCCCTGCCCATTCCCTGAGGCTCTGACTTCCGGCCCAACAAGTGTAGTGAGACAAGCCCTGCTTCAAATGCTTGATGGGGAATAAGGCTGAGTGCCATGGCCCCCTCCCTCTTTTGGTCCAACCCAAGTGGGCTCACTAGAGGTGGGCACTGTCACCTGGTCTGGATGACAGCAGTGAGCACATGAAAGCCATGGGAGTTGGCCTCTGAGACAGTGACTGCCTAGGCAAGAAGGTGCCCCATGACGGAGGCCACTGTATTTACTCCCCTCCAAAGAAGATCCACCCCTATGAAGATGGCCCCTATACCTCTTCCCCTTTCTAGGGCAGGCTCTCCTTCAGGCCACACCCAGCCAGGGAAATAGGAGGAGGCAGGGTCTTTCTCTCATTTCACTGCAAAACACTGAGGCCCAAGTGGCTGGACCTTGGCCTATGGGGTCCCTTCCACATCCTGCTGGACCCTGGCTCCTGCTTTGGGTCAGATGTTTTCCCTACAAGGAGGTGGATGGGAATCTGAAGCTGTGCAGTGGAGGAGGCTTTGCCCAGGTCTCCAGGGACTTCAGGGAACAGAGTTGGAACTAGAAGGGACCTAGACTCCACTCAATGAACGTAGGCGGTGTGACTCTGCAGCTAGGGTGAATGTTCTGCATACAGCCAGGACAAGTGTTCTGGCTTTGTGGCCTCCCCATGCCCCAGACCTCTGGCCAGACTCCTGGGGGAGGGGCAAGAGCTGCCGAGGCCAGAGGGAAGAGAAGCCAGCAGCCCCTGGGGAGCTGGCAGCTCCAGGGCAAAGAGCAGGTTGGCTCTGGCCACAGTGATGAAGCAGGGCAGGGGGCAGATGAGAGCTAGGGCAAGCCAGCAAGGGGCCTGCACCCTGAGTTCTGAACTTTGCCCCTCTCCAGGGCTTTCCCCTCTAGGAGTCAGAAAATGGGACCAACAGAGAGGGGCAGGATCCAAGAGTAAGAAATGGGGACAGGGCTGAAACAGATCAAGACCAAGCCAGGAGAAAGAAGATGAGTAAAGAAAGACACATCCAAGGAGTGGCTAGGGGAGGATGGAGAGAACACGAAGGGACTGTGTTAGCCTCAAGATACCTGGTCCAGCTGCTCTCACTACTGGCAGAGCTGGAAGGAAGGAGTTGCTGGCCAAGACCTTTCCCAGGCAGAACCCCAGAAGTTGGGCAGGAGCTGAACTGGAGCTGTGGGGGTGGGGGATTCCCAGGAGGGACAAGGGCTGACTCTGGTCCCTCTCTATTTATTGTCCCCACTCTCTGGCCACACGTTGGCCCCTTCCTTCCCCAGACTGGAGCACCAATGAGATGGCTGTGTCTGTGGGCTTGCTATCTATGTGGTATGTCTATGCATGTGTGTGCATGTCTGTGTGTACATGGTGTGTGTGACGTGACTGAATCCATCTACATCTAGCACCCAAGATTCCCCAGAGTTGTAAAGACAGCCTGAGCACTAGCACAGGGATTCTCTGAGCCAAGGCCATGATGTCAGCCTTCTGTGGGGGCCCTGAGTAATCCCAGGGAGCTGAATCTGATCTCTGTGAAGGGTCCACATGACCCACCCCTACTCCATGGTGGAGTGGAGAAGAGGTAACCCCATCTGCTTAGGTTATTCCCACCTAGCTGGTACTTGCACTTCCAGTAACCACATAATCCCTGGTGGGAAGGAAGGAAGGAGGACCTGACTAACCAGAAGCCTCTGACCAGCTCACTGGCCCAGCCAGCTCCAAGCCTCTGTGTGTGTGTGTGTGTGTGCAAGTGCATACATTCCTGTCTGTGCCTTTGTTAGTGAGCTTCAGCTGACAGCCTCACCCACCATTTGCCCATTATCTCCTTGTCCAGAGCCTCCAATGGCTCCCAAGATCCTGGGTACCAACCCAGGTTCTCTGCTGGTCACTGCCTGGCCTGGCCAAGCCCTTCCCCCACTGTCACAAATGCCCCCTCAACCCCTCTCACTGTAGCCAGGCATGCTGGCTTCCTCTCTGGCCCTGTTCTTCATCCACATGTCGGTGTGAATGTTTAGTAGTACATGTACTGGTGGTGGTTGTGCATTTGTGGCAACTGTTTGTACAAACAGTGAGTTGGGGTGTGAGGATGTGGGAATCACGGAGAAACACAACACTCAGTAGTTTGTGCAGAAAGGTAATTTACCAACTCTGTAATGCAAAGTCCAGGATCCCCATCTCTAACTCTACTTTCTTCTGTGCTTCTTCGCCTCCAGGCAGGCTCCCTGCAAGATAGCCATTAGGCTGACATTCTCCTGCTTTGCCATCTATGGAAAATAATTTTTTTTTTTTTTTTTTTAGTATTTCCTGTGAAGGTCTCAAGGCTGACACTCATTGGCCAGGCCCAGGATACATGACCCACCTGTTGGGCCTGGGGCCGGAGCAGCCCTGCCTGATCTTCATGGACTGAGAGAGGGAGATGGCTGCTTCCCAAAAGGCACACCAGAGGTCATCACAGGAGAAGAAAGTGGGTGCTGAGTAGGCAAGAGTCCAGGGGCCCATCCAGGTGACTCTGCATGAGTGATTACATGGGACAAGCTGGGATCTGCAATGTTCTCTCCCTGCTTTCATTCTAAGCCAGCTGTGGTCTAGAATCCTGAAGCTAGAAGGCCCCTTGGACTTCTGCCCATCTCTTATTGTGTAGATGGGAAAACTGAAGCCCAGAGAGCCAGGGCACGGGCCCACAGTCACAAACTCAGTGAGGGCAGAGCCAGAGCTAAAAGACAGGACTTTGACAGTGGTCCTGAGCTGCACATTGGAATTGCCTGCTTGCCTGCCCCAGAAAGTCTCACTAGTCAGTCTGGCATGGAGTCAGTACTGCAGGTCCTGAATGTCAGAGTCCACAAAAATCACACTGACTTCCTGCTTCAGCCAAGGAACTTCAGCAGTATTGATGCAGGGCTTGAGACTCCCCCGTCAACAAAACCTAGTCTAAAGAGGAGGAGCAGCTTCAAAGGCCAGAGAGGTGGGGAGAAGTTTGCCAAGATGATAGAGGTTGGCACCAGGATACAGTAGCAGGTGGTAGGCCGATCGGGCAGGGGTCCAGACCACTGACAATGGCTCCAGCTTGGTAGCTGAGAAGGGGGAGGGAGGCCTGGACCACAGGGGAAGCAGAGGTCAAGGGGCAAAGAGGCCCAGCAGGCTCCAGCAGGCAGTGGACACTTGGCCAGAGAGGCCTGTTTACTCAAAGGCTCATGAGGTCAAGGCCCAGGCTGGGGGTTAATTATTAATGGTCGCCTGGCTTGTGGCTGCCTGGTGTGGTGCAGCTGGAGACTAGAGCCTGGGCACCATCCCCAACAAAAACCCTACACAAGGGGCACCCTGAAGTGCTCCTCTCACCCTAAGCTCCAGATGCTACTGGCTCTGTGAAGCTGCTAAGGAATCTGATATCTTCTTTCCCAATTTGGACAGGTCTATGCCAGTGTCCTGGGGTCACCAAGGCAGGCAAAAAGGGCTCCAAGGCTCTTGGAGGAAGTTGTGTTTGCTTCTCACAGCCCATCTTCTGGACTGTCACACCATGCAGGGTGGGGACAGGGCCGAGGTGGCAGTGGAGACAGGAGACCTTGCTCAGAGGACAGAGCACAGTGGGGGTGAGGTGCCTGTTTTTCTGGTAGGGGCCAGGTTCGGTGGGAGGATGCATAGATACTTGGAGGCATATCTGTGAGAGGCAGATAGTGCTGGGCCCAAGCACTCAGCAGTCTGGCTGGGCTGGAGGTTCTCTGGGGACCCCTGTAGGGACTGTTTCTTGTGTTACCCTGCTCAGGGACAGCGGAGCTGTGTTATCAAGCTGTGTCCCTATAACCTCCCAGAATGTGTCCTGGGCAGGTGGCTCCCTTGCCCTGGGGGAGCTGGTACTAACAGAGAAGATGCAACCACATTAGCAGCTTTGGGGCTGTAAATCCCCACTTTATTTGCAGATTCAGCCTTCCTGCCTGTCTGGGTAGGAGAAGGGATCACTGCTGGGGGCAGGGGGAAAAGGATGCGGCAGATAGGCAGGTTGCCCACCCTTTCTGAGTTCAGTCCCCAGCCTGGCCCAAGACCTGGGACCACTCCAGCTCAGCATTTATACAGCAAGCAGCTGCTCTCTGTGGGCCGAGCTAAGCCAGCGACAGTGGCGCCTTCCTGGGGGAGCCTGTTAGAGCACAGCTGCTGACTCAGCAGGTCAGCAGCCCAGGACTCTGCATTTCTGAGGAACTCCCAGGAGGTCAGAGCTCTCGGACCCCCTGAGAGAGGCAGCACTTCGGGAGGGTTCACCCACTTGGCAATATTCTTTTGGGACTTTTCACTTAGCTTTAAGAGACCATCAGCTCCAAAGATTTTCATTTCTATGTATTGAGGCTTTGGGGGATGGGGCCAGTGGATAGGGCCAGTGATGGCGAAGGGTAAAGCCTTCTTGGGGGTTCCTGGCTTAGCCTAAGTGGGGTTCTGAGGGCAGCTTGTGCTTGGGGCACTCGCAATGCCATGGTTGGGAGTGCCTACCCCACCTCCACAGCAGTAAAGGGGGTCTAAGCCCAGACCCCAAAACCTGTTCAGCCTGGGTTGGAAGTGGGGTGTTTGGGAAGGGCTTTAAAGCATGAGCTATGGCCTTGGACACTGCGGTACACTGCACAGTCCAGACACTTCACCGTCCACTTCAAGACACAATTGTTCCTTTTTCAACACACCGCTTCTGCCCTAACCAGGAAATCCTGAACCAATGCTGCCGGTCCCTCCCTGAGTCAACACTCACTGAGAAAGAGGGCGGGGAAGCAAGAAAACAGGCCACAGGACACAGCTCAAGTCACACCAGCCTCAGGAGTCCAGGACAGAGAGGGCTGTGTCCTCACGCACACATAGTTGTGTACACACACAGACACACAAACATGTGCACACACTCAGACACACATGCACAAACTCATTGTCACATATACATGTACAAGTATATACACTCGTAATCATACACATAACATGTACACATGTACACACATATTCATGGCCATACCCTCATACTCACATACATCCACATGCAGTCACACAAACACACATGTGCACACAGATGCACACATAGAAACACATACACACAGGCCTTCCTGCCTCCAGGCACTACCACGCAGCCCAGGCCTGCAGGATCCTGCACACACACACACCCCACACACACAGACTCTTCTATGTACACTACTCTGTTCTCCTTCCTGGTGGCACTCACATTGCAGGTACCCTCCCCTGCAAATACCAGCCGTACCAATGCCCAGGAGCCTACACTCTGGCACCCCCAGGATATCTGAAACCAGGACTAAGTACAAAACCTGACATCAGACTCTATCTTTAGGACCAAACACTGCCCAGGATGTCTCAGAGCCCTGTTGTAGGAAGGGGCACCTATCTCAGGGCTGGCCTCAGACCAAACACAGACACTGTTTCCTGCTGGTCTGCCTGGCTAAATGGACCCCTGGGACAGGAGCATGTCTAGTGCACAGTAGGCACAGTTGGGTTGAATGAGTGGAAAAAAGGCCTGGCAGTGGAGAAGGAGCACTCTATCTTCCAGGCTGGTTTTAGGGCTCAGGGAGGTCCCTGGCCCCTCTTCTTGTCCTCCTTGAGTCATTCCCTGCTCACCTCTACGACTCTACCTCCACCACTCAGCGAGAGCAGGGCCTAGGAGAGGCAGCCTGTCCATGGGCAGACAGGCGGCTCGGGGACGTGCCCACACATGGCTCCCCCGCAGCTGCAAACCAAGCCAATGCCAAAGCCAGGCCAAGAGTCTTGGGGCCTGCCCACCGCCCACGTCCTACCCAACCTGTTGTGGCTGTTCCAGCAGGACACAAGACCCGACCCTCAATTCCTGGGCAGGACTCAGACCTCCTGGCACAGACAGGCATCTCACTCACCTGGTGACAGTTGGGGCAGCAGCCAAGGAGCTCTGCCTATCTCAATCAGATCACAACCCCCTGGCCTGGCTTGGCCCCCTGAAAGTCTCCCTCAGGCCTTGATCATATCCAGTAAAGTCTTCACTCCCTAGCCACACTCCCTACCTCCATGCTTGTCACTCTGGCCCTCACTCAGGCTACTGTGACCTCATTCTGTTCCCCCAACAGCTGGCTCCTGCCTCCAGGCTTTTTACCCATCCCTGGAAGCAGTCCCATTGCCCAGTGTTTCTTGCTTTGCTTACTGTCTCATCTGTCTTTCCTGGTAGATGGTCTGTTCCATGAGGGCAAGGACTATGTCTGTCTCACCTGTGGTTTGGAAGTGTAGGTGGCATCCAACTAATGTTTTCCAAGCAAATGAAGGATGGAGAAAGTGCAATGTTGGACCCTAAGGCTTGAGTCTAGAAGAGGAATGGTCACATGCCAGGTGTGGGGACAGGCTAAGAAGAAGACATTGGAGCCTCCTGGCTCACAGGCAGGTCCAGCTGAGTAGGTCAGTACCAGGGTCAAGATTTGGAGCCACATCCTTTGTTCCTGCTGAGCTTAGACTCTTCCCTATTTGCTCCTAGCCCTGTGCTCTGAATAGCTCCTTGGGATTGTGGTAGCCTTTGGCCCCTCACCTTTGCCTGAGATCTTCTGCTGCTTGGATACCTCCTTTGCTACCCAGCCAATCCTTCCTGACTCCGAGGTCTGAGCCAGAATCCCTCTCAGCCCCCAAACCCCCTTCTCTGCAGCCTGCACTGGAGTGCAGGCCAGTATACAGCCATTCACCCATCAGTAACGAGTGAACATTAGCAGCTCCCAGGTTCTTCATGGACTTCTTGTGGGTTTCTACTCATCTTGGGCAGGTTGTAGGTTGATGACAGGCCTGGCCAGAGATAAGAAAGATGGGAGTTAGTGAGGGTCGATGAGATAGGTCAAAGGACAAAGGGTCAGGCATGTCTAAAGAAGCCCATAGATGGGAAGGGAGTAACTCTGAACCCTGGAGATAAGTTAGCTGGTTAGGTGGTTAGATAGTAGATTAGTTAGCTCACTCATTTGTTTTCTCTTCATTTCTCAAGCATGTGCCATGTTTGAGGTGGGATGGTCCTCTGTTCTCTCTCCATGTAGCTTCTGGGGGACCCTGAGAGAGGACTGATCAGGTCGATCCCCAGATAAGGTGCGAAAAGATATCCTCGGTTCTCAGCTTGGACTAGGGATTAGCCAACTACAGCCACAGGCCAAATCAGGTCGGCCACCTGTTTATGCACAGCCTGTGAGCTGAGGGAGTTCTGGGTGGTGCAAATGGTTAAGTGCTAGGCTACTAACTGAAAGGTTGGTGGTTTGAGGCATCTTAGAAGAAAAGTCTATTCTACTATGATACACATGGGGTCACCATGAGATAGAATTGATTACTAGGAATGGCAACTGGTGAGTGAGTGAGTGGTAAACCAAGAATGATTTTTACATTTTTTAGTGGTTGAAAAAAAAATCAAGATTTCATGACATGAGAAAATTCAATTTCAATGTCCATCAGTAAAGTTTTATTGGAACACAGCTGTGACCATTTATTTATGGGCTTTCTGTGCCTGTTTTCACACTACAGGCAACTACAGGACTGAGTAGTTGCCACAGAGACTGTATGACTTGAAAAGCCTAAGTTACTTACCATTTGGTCCTTTACAGAAAATGTTGCCACCCCCTGCTCTGGACCCTCAAAGTGCAAGCCAACATAGTTATGGGAAAGTCATCTCTGCTCCCAGTGCTCAATTTCCCCATTTGTAAAATGGAGTGAACAGCATTTCCCTCTGAGAATGGCGCTGAGGATTCCAGGGTTCACTGTCTGTTGCTCAGCGGTGTGGTGTCCCCTCTTCGCTCTTTCTTTACTCCTTCCCACAATGTTTCATTTGTTGTTTTGCGTTGCTGCCAGATCTGCTCTGACTCATGGCAACCTCATGCACAACAACATGAAATATCACCCAGCCCTGAGCCATCTTCACGATGGTTTGTATGCTCCAGTCCATTGTTGTGGTCACTCAAAATACACTATTTCATTTATTCCTCCAATAATATGAAACGACCACTTTCTTATTCTGTGCTAGGTGTGGGCTTGGTCTGATATCTCAGCACTGCCCCCAAAGGACAACACACGCAGGAGCAGAGAGGTCATTAAGCTGGAGGGGCACAGAAGAACTGGATTAGAGTTCATGGAAAGCTCTCAGAGGGAGTGATGCCTGTGTTGATTCTTAATACAGAAGTAGAAGTTTGCCAGGGGAAAAGGAGCAAGGAAAAACATTTTCAGTAAAGGGAATAGCTTTAGACAGATGTGGAGGCTTGAGGAAGAGTGGCAGGCCTAGACCTGGTAGGTGCGGTATGGAGCCAGGTGATGGGGGATCTTTACCGTCCTCACCCCACCTAGGTTTGGCTCCAGGCTGGCAATGGTGCCCATCAAGGAGAGGTTTTAAGAAGCTGGCAGGAGAGGTGGGATATTGAAGACAGAAGGGCACATTTAGAACCCCACTACTGAGACCCTGCCCATGGCCAATAGTGCCACTTGAATTGGAAGAGCTAGGTGGTGGGTAGGGGCCTGGGGGCTCAACTCAGCAGACTTGGGGGTTGCTTGGGCCAAGGTTGTCTGATTCTGTCCCCTGGCCCTGTGTTGTCACTGTAGTCCAGGGACAGGGCAGGCTGCCACAAGCAGGGAGCTGGCAACAAAGGCCTATTTCTTCAGGGTTTATCACAGATTCTTAAAACCTGTCCAACTTTCCTTCATAAGATGCTTAGGGATGTTTCTCCTTTGGAAGCTGCTTGAGATACCAGGCTGTTAAGGCCATGGTGAGAAGAAACTTTATTATGGCTCCCAAATCTTAGTGTAAACAATTGACTGAGTATTTGTTTTACCACCTTTCCTCAGTGCTAAAAGGAAGCACAAGCTAGTGCTAGGTGGTGGGACTGGGTGACCCTAGGCTTTATGACTCCCCACATTGTCTCCTGGTAAGGAGGCTCCCTGGATTGAGTGGAGAAAGCCAGCCAGATTGAAGTGTCCTCTGCAGTGTGGCCACCAGGCTTTGGGCCTCAGCTCCTGTACAGGTGGCCTCAGTGTGCCCAGCCATAAGTGACATGATGTCATTGGTTAATAAAGAAGACAGTCCGTGTCCAGTGTGTCGTATCACTCAAGCTTGACAGGAGTTTCCCAGTTGCTGTCCTGACCTCAAGCCTTGACCCCAGCTCCTGGAAGGAAGTATCTGGTGCCTCAACTCCATCCTGGGCCAGCAGGATGAGCAGGAAGGTGGGCAAGGGGTTTGGCCTCACAGCAGCCATGCCTAAGTTCATTCTCCTCCCCGTCCTGAGTCCCATGGTGCTTACTGGTGCCCACGCCTGGCTGGAGCTGCTTTTTATGTTGCTGTGTCCCCAGTGGATCAAGGTTGCCACCAAGGTGACAGCTTGAGAGCAGCCCTGTGGACACCCCCTGCCATATACCAGCCCATGGCCCCCTCTTGGCTGGACCCCATGTCCTGCATGCTGTACATGACCATTCACTCCACCTTAGGCACCCGTTGAGGAATCATCAAGGTGAGAGAAACCATCTCTTCATCCTGTGCTCCCTGAAGATGAGCCCAGGAACATGTCACAGCTTAGCTTCATTTGGAGGGAGAAGCTCTGCTCAGGGTAGGGGACAGAATGGGTTTGGAGAATAGAGAATTGTCACCCCAAATACACAGAGACACACACATCTCACACACATCTTCCCCTTCACACACACACTCACCTGGGTGCTCCCCAGGCCAGGCCAATGCCTCTCATGACCTTGGTGTTCAGAAAGCTACAGCTGTGTTCCCTGTGGGGTCACAGGGAGGCTCTATATGTGCATGTGTGTGCCTGTGTGTGCATATGGGCCACATGGTGTGGGGTAGACCTTCACCCTGCCTGTAAGTGCCTTGGCCAGGGCCAGTATGCCCAGAAGAGAGCACAGAGAAGGGCAGGGCCGGGAATCCATCGGGATCTGTGTCAGGGGCAGGAAAGGGCACAGTGATGGCTAAGGTCCCTCCAACAGGATGAGGGTCTGGCCTTGTCTCAGCAGGTGCTCACACCAGAAGCCCCACTGAGCCCAGAGGCCTTGACAGGAGCTCCTGCCACAGCACTGTGGGGAGAGCCTCAGTTCACACATCAGTAGACCCCTGCCATCTTCCAGGAGCCCAGATCCCCCTTCTCCCTTCCTCTGTGGGATGTCCTTTGGGCTGGGGTGACCAGCCCCCCCTACTGGGCCTCCAGCTGAGACCAGGAAGCCATTTTGAACCGTGATGAGAAGAGGAAGTTCCTGCAGCCCCAAAACAGAAACAGGAAACTGGGAGGGGTGCATATGGATAGGGAACGGGAAGGGGGACACAGACACCCCAGTTCTCCTGAGTCCTGCACTGAATGTCAGTGGTCTCTATCTGGGGTCCAAGTCTGGGTTTCTCTGCCTGACCCCAAGGCCTCTGCCCTGCCTTTGCTCATCTAGCCCAACCTGACAGATAGACATGCTGAGGGTCTCCCACATGCTGACTGATGTCTACTTGGTGTCCAGATTTATCTGATTCTCATCCACAAGACTCCCTTAGGTCTGCTCAGATCTTCCTGTCTGCCCAAGTGCTCGTGCCTGCTCATACATCCCTCCCTGGCTACAAGTTGCATATGGGATTTTCCACAGAACTGGCCTGACTCTCTTCAATGGCCATGTCTTTGTGACCACCTGATCAAACCCTCAACCACCCAGTTTTTGGCCATGAGTCTGTCTGGCCATGTGTCTGATTTTGGTATTGGCTACTGACTCCCATTGCAGTTGCCTCAGCTGTTTATGGGCCATGGCAGGTCCCCAGGTCCTGCCTTCACTTGTTGACTGCACACAGGACTGTCCCAGGTACCCTTAGCAGAGGAAGAAAGCTTGAGCTCTATTCTAGGCACACTATTGCCTTGCAGCATTGTGCCTTGGGGCAGGAGTGTCCTCCCCTCCCTTAGTCTCTCTCCTATTATGTGAGGTGAGAGATGGAGTGGGCATCTGAGAAACATGAAGGGACCCCCAACCTCTTGTACCCCTGAAATGAGAAATATCTGGGTCCAGAATCACACACCAACCAGAATGGAAGCATCTCCCAGCTCCCATGGGGTGTGACTGAGGTGGGGGTATGTGGGAGCCAGGAGGGTAGCCCTCACTCAGAATGAGCATTTGCTTGATGTTCCTCCCTGGGTTTGGTGGCTACAGCAGGAGGATTCTGGGGGCCAGTTGGTGGGGGCGGGAGCCTAGGGGACAAAGAGACAGATGTCACCAATTTCAGTTCTGCCCCAGTTAGGCAGCTTGGGACTTGGGACTTCCCAAGGTGGAAGGACAGGCCAGAGAACCAGGGCCACTCAGGGGCAGGTCTGGGCCTTTAAGGAAGCCCCTCCTTGCCCCAGCTGGATAGCTCTGGGGATCCAGGGTGGGTTGGAGGTGGAAGATGTATGTCTTTCTAGAGTCCCTTCCCTCCCTGCACCCTCAGGACAAGTCCTTCCAGTGCCTCAACACCAACCCAACATTATGGTAACAAAATAATTCTTTGGTCTTTTTGTCCCTCAAAATGAAGGCTTTAAAGAAACCCAGAGGTTTCTGAGAAAGATCTTCAGCTTGACTTGAAGGGAGGCAGGTGAACGACTCTCCCCATGCTGAAGGATGAAGCAGAAACCACAGGACCCCCAAACAGCTCCATCTTCTCAGCTTCTTGTGCTCTTCCCCTAAAGAAGGAAAGCAGAGTACAGGCAGTGAAGCCCCCTGCTTTGGCATGGCCCTCCCTCCTCAGGCTGGCCAGGCAGGCGGTCAGCACTGGAGTCAGCAGGGAAATGGCCCCCGGCCGGGGAGCACATCTGACCGGACCATGTTCTTGGGAGATCAGTTGTGAAACTTGCTTCAAACCCCCAAACCACAAAAACGGCCGATTTTCCCAGCACAGTTCTCACGTTTCTCAGCTTAGCCGAGGAGTCTTCAGTATTTCTATCCAAGAGAAGCCAAACCAGCCTCCAGCCTGTGAGGGATGAGAAAATCGTGTCTGGAGATGTGGGTGCTATGGAAGCCCCTCCATGGTTGCCTGAAGTGCATCTACCAATGTGGGTTCTGGGAAAGGGCAAGGCCTGGATGTTATAAAGAAAACTGGAAATCAGGGTCTGAGGGGCCTAGAAGCTGCTAAGGCTGCTTTGGAGAACTGGTGAGCACCCTTTCTGGGGTACATGGTGTCTGGCTGAAAGAGGGTCAGAGGCAGGCTACAGGGAAATGTCCTTCTATTTGAAAAACAGTGGCAGAGGTGGCATCTCCATCTTGCCTTCACATTCTGTGCTCAGTGGGTGGGGCTCTTTAGTTCTCTGGTCCACGGCTGGTTATAGCAGAAAAGCAGATTCCCACTGAGCAGAACTTATCTAGGGGCACTCACCTGAGAGACCACTAAGAGCCTTGCAGAAGGGAGAGACGACTAAAAGCCCCACAGAGGGCCTGGACACTTTGCTTAGCTGAGCTGTGGGTGATAGTTAAAGCCATCCTGAAGAGCGAGCAGGCACACCTCGGGGACTTTGGATGAGGGGCACCTCAAAGCCTCAAAGCCCCCTCCCAGGCTAATTGGAACTTTCATTGCACACCACCCCTCTTGCCTCTTTGGGCCAGATGCCCTGCCCAATCCCTGCCACCACACAGAACCAGGGAAGGACTTCTGTGCCCAGTCCCTGAACTCAGCCTAAGCCTTGTCTGCTACCCCCTGCATTCTGCCTCACCCCTTACACTACCTCAAACACTTATCCACAACATGGCTGCTGCACCCTCCACGACACTGGCTCTCACTCCATCTGTGACCACAGCTGCCTGCTTCCAGCTGGAATCTCTTTGAGCCTGAGAAGAAACCCCTGACTAAGATGAACTTAAGTGGTGATTCCAAAGTAAAACATTGATGAAAACAATACCAAGTTATAGCTTGATGTTTGCCCTTCTAAGCCTTTGCCTGAACTGTAATTTCTCTTTAAAATGTCATGTAATGAAAACGACCAGGCTTACTGGTGTGATGAAAACTGGTGGAATCCCTTAGACATCCTTCAAGCCAGGAACAGAACTTAACCCCTGTGACTCAACTGGCAGCCAAATGATAGATCTATAATGTAAAGAGTAATATCAGGAGGGTGAAGGAAGATTGGGCAATCCTACTTCCGTAGTGATACTGCCTCGGAAACCCAAGGAGGGGTCGCTATGAGTCGGGGCCGACTCGACAGCAAATAACAACAACAACAACAATAATGCACTCATTACAACAATCAAGCATATGAAATGAAGAGGACAGCATCTGCCCAGGGACAGAGCTAGGAAGGAAGGATGAAGGGAAGAGGTGGGTGCAGGGAAGAAGTGGGAAGAATGCTGTTACAGTGTGGGGATTGCAGTAAACGTTACAAAACAGAATGTGTATGGATTGTTCAATGGAAAACCAATTTGCTCTGTAGACTTTCACCCAAATCATAATTGAAGAAAAAGAAAAGTCATGTAAGAGGAGATTAATACTAGGCCGCTTATGCTAACCATGGTCATAGTTAATACTGGCTGTAATATGCCTTTGCTGTGAAAAGTAGTTGTAAGTAGTAACCTTGTGAGATCACTGCCACAGCCTAGAGAATACTGCCTAGGGGACTGGGAATAGATCCTAAAGCCAAGATCCAGGAGACCCATACAGACATGAGGATCCCACCTGTGGGTGGGGTTGGGGGCAATCATCAGCCACTTCACACGATGTCAGCCACATCACCTGAACACCTCCTGGCAGATGAGGTGCAATGAGTCCATACGTGGCACATGTGTGTGTCTCAATCTTTCTGTGTCTCCCTGTGTATTTAGATTTGTGTGTCCAGGTCTGTGAGTCTAAGTAAGTGTCCATCTATGTGGGAGTGTCTGTGCATCACCTGTGGATATGTTTGTGTGTTTTTGTGTGTGAGCCTGGTGCGTCTGTGTCTCTGGGTGTGTGTTTATACATCTGGTCATTCAACCACTGAGTGTCTAATACGTGCCAGGCCCTGGGCTATGTCCTGGATGAATGGAGAAGAACATGGTCCCTGCCCTCATCACACTGGCAGTCTGGTGGGAGGTAGACAGTAAGCAATGGATAACTCCTGAAACACCATAGCTCTGATGGTGACCAGGAGCACATATCATGAGGGCAGAGTGTGAAGTGGCCAGAGCCCCAGAGACAAGGGACTGATATGGATCAGCACCTAGGGCCCCTGGATGCCCTGGGGAAAGACATGAAAGCCAAGTGAGGTGGGATGCGTAGAGTCAGTCCAGCAGCTGGTAGAGAAAAGAATGTTACACGCAAAGTAAACTACATGTACAACAATTAGGGCACTGAGGAATGGTGAGGAAGCCAGTGTGGCAGAAGCAAAGACAGCTAAGGGTTGCTGGGGGGCAATGGCAGGAATGGGGCAGGGACTGGACATACAGGTGGAGAGGCTGTAGTGACAGTGATGGGCTGATCCTGAGAATGCTGGGAGAGTTTGATCAGGAAAATGGCCTGACTACGTGGCTGTTTACACATCCTAAGAGGAGAGTGGGCTGCAGGGGGCATTGGACGAGGCCAGAGCAGCTGCCCAGCAAGGAGTACAGTTGCTGAGGGCATGGGGGTGAGTGTGGGGAGACAGGTTGGGTACATGAATGCAAAGGCAATAGAAAGATGAGACACAAGGATTGGTGATGGATGAGGTCTATGTAGGGTTAAGGAGGTCCAGGAACATGAGGAAAATTCCGTGTATGCCTGCATGTACTTGTGTGAGTACACGTGAGTGTGCATGCATGAGGACATGCACATGTGTGTGAGTATGAGGGTGCATGTGTGGTTGTGTGAACACTTGAAAGGACCTTGGCCCTGAAACTCTGCCCTTTCGCCTCTCCAACCTCAGGCTGGGTATCCGCCACCACCTCGCTGAGACATGACAGTGACGGTAAGAAGGGCTTGGTGTTGCAACTGCATTTCCTTTCGCACCCAGGGCTGCCAGAGATTAACTGAGAGCCCCGTGTGGCACCAGCGATAACACCCTCTCCCCCCGTTTCCTAATCTCTGATTCATTTCCAACTGATAGTGGAATGAGGGGCCCTGAGCGGCAGAAACCAGGGGACAGCAGGGACTAGGGTGGACATGGAGGAAAAGGCAGACATCAATGAGACCTAGAGAAATGGAGAGATGGGGGAGACAGGGAGTGAGAGAAACAAAAACCAAGAGAGATACAAATTGACAAAGATCAGGAGACACACAGAGAAATGGAGAGAGTGGAACTGGGGTCAGGGTATGGTGAGGGCAAAGAGAAGCAGAGAGAGAGAGAGAGAGAGAGAGTGACAGCTATATAAATATATAAAGAGAAACAGGAAAAAAGAGACAGATTGGGTGAGAGGCAAAGAAAGAGAAAGGTGACTCACAGACATGAGAGATGGAAGAGTGAAAAAAGGAAGGTTCAGGGAGAGAGAGAATGAAAGGGCCTGGCAGGGCTGCCAGACCCTCCCTGGGCATGGCCTGTGTGACCTAAGAGTCACAGGGCTGGGTGGTGGCCTTGCTGAACCCGACCCTGCTGAGCACAGGCCCCAGCTGGGACTGGGAGTTCCCATCACCCACCACACACACACCACACACATCACACACATCTAGTGGCCCAGGGGCCTCTGACCTTCAGAAAGCACAGGCTAGGCTGAGGCAGCTCTCAGCTGGGAGGGACTGACAGTGCTATGGTCCCTGTCATGGGCTCTGGCTGGAGAAGCCTTACCAGGATGGGCTCAACTCAGGCAAAGGGACAGAGTAGCACCTCAGAGTGTATTTGTATCCTGAGGCGATCTGATGGGGCTAGAGCTCAAGGTTGGAGGGCTGGCGAGAAAACCGAGGCTGGACAGCCAGGGTGGTGAGGCTGGCAGAACCCGGAGGCTGTGAGCAGCATGTTAAAGCCTTGTGCTGTACTAGAGGAAGAAGCAGGGTGCTCGTGGAGTAAGGCAGGAAGCCTGACTGGGTAGCAGAGCTGAGCCAGCACCCCAGAACTGCGCAGTCTCCTCTCCGTGTCCCTCCCAGGCCAGGGTAGAGCCTGGAGTCATGTTCTGTGATGCTCGAAGTTCATTACAGCATGAGAGAAGGGGGGCTCCAGGGGCTGTTAAGCCTAGGCCATCTCCCTCACTCTTAGGCCCCTGTCCAGAGCACCAGTCCCCTCTCTAAAGCCAGAAGGGGCAGACAGCTGCCAGAGTACCAGGAGCTGGGCAGGCTCACAAGGCTACCGGGCTCAGACTTCCTTCTGGGAGGAAGGGAGCATCTCGGAACAGCCCAGGCCAGCCCAGGAAGTTCAGAACTTCCCAGGGGAGCAGGGCTAGAAGGCCTCTGAGGAGGCATTCCCTCTGTCCCTTAAAGCTGGGCCGGAGGAGCAGGAGTTCTGCAGGGGAAATTGTCTAAGCAGGTGGAGAACAGGCATCCTCTGGGGTTGAGGAGAGTCAGAGGCCAAGAAGCCCAAAGCCCTCGTGGACTTCACTCTGAGGAAAGGCAGGAGCCTCCCTAGCAAGAGACCCAAAGCCTCAGTGACATTTTAGAAAGTACCTCTACCCTTGGGACCCCCAGCCCCAACCCATGAAGGGTGACAGGAGATTGACCAGCCATGTCTAGTCAAGATCCTTGGCCCAGGCATGCTGACAAGGGAAGGCACGCTTCATCCCCTCCTGAGGTAGAGCAGCCACCCCTCTGATTTGGCAGTGCCCGCCCTGATGCCCCGACTGCCAGCAAGACCACAGGAAGTGCTGCCCGAGCTCAGCACTTCCCTTTTCTGAAATCTGCCCCTGGCAGCCTGGTGGCCAGGGAAGGCAGACTTCCCGCTGCCTCCACCCCAGGCTCTGTCCCGCAGTCACAAATGGATTGTTACTGAGTTTGCTTGGGCAGAGGTGACCTTCTTGCCCCAACCACAGATCAGTTATTTATCAGAACAGGAAAGATGTCACCAGAGATATGTCCTCACCTCCCCCTCCCCAGGAGGGTCTGGCCTGCTCCAACGACCACACGCCTGCTCACCACATCACACGGGCCTGTGTGGCCGGCGCGTGTGGGGCTGCACTGAGGAAAGAGCAGAACAGAGGCCTCGTGAGCAGCTAGGGCTGAATGGGCGATGCACGCTGGAAAACAGACCCAAGGAGACTCTGTGCAAGCTGGGAATAGTCAGAGAGGCTTCCCGAAAGAGGGGCACCCTTCTTCAAACCCTCTGCTTCTCCCTGTGCTAGGTCACATGGATCTGGTGTTCTTTGAATCCTGTAGGAGTCACCCTTCTTCCAAACCCACTCTCAGCCTGTGGCAGGTCCTAGGGCTCCTCTGTGGGGTAACAGTAGCACTTCTCAACAGTGACATTATTGACACTTCAGCCCAGATAATTCTGAGTTGCTGGGGGATAGTCTGCTTTGTAAGTTGTTTAGCAGCATCCCTGGTCTCTATCCACTAAATACCAGTAGCGCACACACACACACACACACACACACTCCCTTGTTATAAAAATCATAAAATATCTACAGACATTGACAAATGTCCCCTGGGAGGCAAGATTGCCCCCAGTTGAGAACCACTGATCTAGGTGTATAAAAGACCCCTGATTTCTGTGGCTAGAAAGTTCCAGGTCTCAAATGGTCTGCTTCATATTTTTCTCTTAGAAGGGCATGAACTGAAGAGGCTGCAACTGGTCAGTCTGGAGTTTTGGGGTGTTGGAAGGTGTGCCTTTCTGAGAGGTATCTGTACTGTAGGGTCCCATCTAGAGTTCTGGGCATAACTATGCCACAGAGCCTGAAGCCGGAAAGAGGATTCCTGTGACTAGAAGAGGGATGGCAAAGCTGAGAAGTGTTATTCAAGGGAGAATTGATGAGATGCACTATGGGGCATGAATGTGGTCACTTTGGAACCATAGAAGCCCTCAGGGTCATAGACCAGAAAGACGAAGGCAGGATATGTGGACTGGATTTCCACGAGGTGGTAAGCTAGAAATAGCCCCTCTGCACAGGCTGGAGGGGCTGCTTGTGCAAAGAATACTTTTAAGTGTGACCCAACAAAGTGGCAACAAAAGTTTTCATCCTCCTGGAGCAATAGGTAAGAAAAAGAAGTCAATTTTGAAAAACCAAAACCTTAATCTGTACCATAAATTGTTGTGGGGTTCAAATTTACACAATCAAGGGATTCTAAACCCCAAATGTAGAAATTGTAGAAATTGATACAAGACTATGAAACAAATTTACTCCTAACCGCTCTGGAGAGATACTTCCACAGCTCAGGATGATAAGGAGAGGAAAAAAAAAAAAAAAAAGCTCTTGAAGATGAGTTCACAATAAAAGAAAATTCGGAACGATTGTAGATCTAGAGATAATAAAAAATATATTTTTTTTTAAACTGTGATTTGGGTGAAAGTTTACAGAGAAAATTCATTTTCCATTCACTAATCTATTCACGTTCTGTTTTGTGACTTTTACTGCAATCCTCACATTGTAACAGCACCCTCCCCACTTCCTCCCTGTACGCACCCCTTCTCTTCAACCTTCCTTTCCACCTTCTCCCACCCTAGCTCTACCCTTGGGCAAATGCTATCCTCTTGATCTCATATGCTTGATTGTAGGACAAGTTTTTTTTTTTTAAAAAAAGACTACCTAATATATTAGGGAGCTCTGGTAGCATAGTGCCTAAGGCACTTGACTGCTAACCAGAAGGCTGGTGGTTCAAACCCACCAGCCACTCCTCGGAAGGAAGATGGAGCAATCTACTTCCATAGTGATACTGCCTCGGAAATCCAAGGAGGGGTCGTTATGAGTCGGGTCCGACTTGATGGCACATAACAACAACAACAACAACAATAAGTATATTTAAAGTGTTAAGAAGCAAAGATGTCATTTGAAGATGAAGGTACGCCTAACCTAAGTCATGATATTTTCAGTTGCCTCATCTGCATGTGAAAGCTGGACAATGGACAAGGAAGATCAAGGAGGAATTGATGCCTTTGAATTGTGGTGTTGGTGAAGAATACTGAAAATACTGCCAGAATGAGCAAATCTGTCCTGGACGAAGTGCAACTGGAATGCTTCTTGGAAGCCAAAATGGCCAGATTTCATCTCACCTCCTTTGGTCATGTTTTCAGAAGAGACCATCTCCTAGAGAAGGATATCATTCTTAGTAAAGTAGAGGATCAGAGAAAAAGGAGAAGGCCCTCAACAAGATGGAATTGACACAGTGGATGCAATGATGTGCTCAAGTATAACAAATATTGTGAGTATGACACACGACTAGGCAGTGTTTTGTTTTATTGTGCATAAGGTCACTATGAGTCAGAGTCAACTTGTGGCACCTAACAACAACTACAACAACACAATTAAGGAGATAGAAGAGGGAGTGAAAAATCATGTAAAATATTATTTAAAGAAAACAGTACATTTGAAAATAAATCAAATAGTACTTTAAAAAATAGTCTTTGCAGTATCTTAAAAAAAACTTACTGGAAAGATCATAAAACAACTTAGTTGTGGTTGAAGGGAATTAGGAAATAAGAATACATATGAAGAGATGTCATGAAATGTAACAGAGAGACATAAAAACAAGGAAAATATGAGAGGCAAGGCTCTTGGAAGATGGAATGAAAAGGTCCAACATTCATATAATAGGAATTCCAGAAGGTGAAAATTGAAAAAATTCAAGACCTAAGGGTTGAAAAAATTTCCAGAACTAAAGAATGTCCACTTCTCAAGATGAAAATTTATACATAATCCTAAGAAGCTTAAATAATTAAATTTTAAAAAATCAACACAAAAATAAACGTACAGAACTTTGAAGACAAAAAGACAAGTACCAGAAAGAAGTGAGAGATTACCACAAAGAAACAACAAGTAGACTGATGACAAACTTATCAACAACAGATGCCAGAAGATTAGAGAATATCTTCCAGGTGCTGAGGGAAATACCTTTCCAACAACACTCATATATCCAACTAAATTACAGTGAAATAAAGAATTGAGTTGCAAAGAAATGGGCTCAAGGCAGACTCTTTGGTGAGAAAACAGCATTCATTATGTCAGGAGTAGGACTGACAGTCTTCAAAGCAGGTTGTGGGTTGAAGGATAAGGTGGGAAGGTCAGCTAGTCTGGTCTTTTGGTGGGTGTCTTCATTTTGGATGGACACTTTAGACAGGAAAGTGATGAAAGCCAAGTCAGAAACTGAGGTGTTGTCCAAAGGACAACATAAAATGGCAAGAGAACATCAACAGGCCACTTCATGTTTGTTTCTGATAAGATCACAAGACAGGGTCAAAGGCCACTTGTTTTTGGTTTTCTTCTTTTTTGATGTATGCATTTATTGCTATAAATTGCCATCTAAGCACTGCTCTTTCTGTGTCCCAAGATTTTAGTATATTATGCTTTCATTTTCATTTGATTCAAGGAATTTTTTGTTTGTTTGTTTCATTTTTTATTTCTTCTGTTACTCAGTAGGAGCTCTGGTGGTGTAGTGCCTAAGGCATGTGACTGCTAACCAGAAGCCTGGCTGTTCAAATCCACCAGCCACTCTTCGGAAAAAAGGTTGGGCAATCTACTTCCATAGTGATACCGCCTCGGAAACCCAAGGAGGGGTCGATACGAGTTGCATCCAACTCCACGGCAGTGGGCTTGGTTTTGGATTTTTGGTATTATTCAGTAGTTTTTAAGCAGGGGGTATTATTCAGTCCTTGGTTCCCCACACCCCCAATCTTTCATTGTGCTTTGGTAGCACACTGTCTAATGCATCTGACTGCTAACCAGAAAGTTGGTGGTTCAAACCCACCAGCCAATCTACTTTCATAAAGATTTACCACCTAGGAAATGCAATGAGGGTTGCTATGAGTCGGAATTGACTTGATGGCACTGGGTTTGGGTTTTTATTCTTTTTAATCTTTGTATTATTCATTTCTAATTTTATAGTATTGTGATCTGAGAAGATGCTTTGCAGTATTTTGATGTTTTAGAATTTATTGAGGCTTGCTTTGTGGCCTAATGTGTGGTCTATTTGGAGACTGTGCCATGTGCACTGGAAAGGAATGTATATTGTGCTGTTGTTGTTTGGTGGAGTGTTCTGGATATGTCTATGAGGTCAAGTTGGTTGATTATGTTATTTAGTTCTTCAGTGTCTTTGTTGAATTTCTGTCTAGTTGTATGTCCATCTAAAGTGGTATATTAAAGTCTCCTACTCTATTGTGGATTTATCTATTTCTCTTTTTCAATTCTGTTAAAGTTTGATTAACGTATTTTGTGGTTCTTTCACTGAGTGCATAGATATTTATTACAAGTATGTCTTCTTTTTTGATTGAACTTTTGGTGGCACAGTGGCTAAGGCATTTGACTGCTAACCAGAAGGTTGGCAGTTCAAACCCACCAGTCACTCTGCAGAAGGAAAACTAGGCAATCTACTTCTGTAAAAATTTATTGCCTTGGAAACCCAATGGGGGTTGCTAAGAGTCAAAATTGATGTGATAGCAGTGAGTTTGTTTTTTTTTTTAATCATTTTATAATGTCCTTCCTTGTCTCTTACATTGGTTTTTGCCTTAAAGTGTATTTTATCAGAAATTAATGTTGCCATTCCTGCTGTTTTTTGATTGCCATTTGCTTGATATATTTTTTCCAACCTTTGATTTTTAGTCTATTTTTGTCTTTGTGTCTAAGGTGTGTTTCTTGTAGACAGCATATTGATAGGTCATGTTTTCTTACCCATTCTGCTACTCTCTGTCTCTTAACTGATACATTTAATCCATTTACATTTAGTATCATTACCAACAGGTATGAATTTATTACTGTCATTTTGCTGTGGGTGTACTTTTTTTTTTTCAGTCCTGCTGATTTTTTGTTCCATACAATTTTCTGTGATGAGTTCATTTTGTTTATGGGCTTTCCTACAGAAATAAGAGCTGTGACATGATTAGATATATGCACACTGGTTTTAAGTGCATCACTAAACAACCTAAATGCCCATCCCATCTACAAGTGGAAAATACGTACACAAGCTGAACAGGTATGGGAAGGAGAATGGGACTATATCCATGAATATATATAGATTTGACAGAGGATGTTTCTACATATGTATTTACATATACTGCAAATATATCCATGCATATAGTAGTGCATACAGGAGACAAAGTTATAAAAAGTTTGCCATAACCAAACTCCTGAGGGAATGAGTTGCTGGGCCTGGGGACTCAGGACCATAGTCTGCAGGGGCATCAAGGTCAATTGATATGACATAGACCACAAAAAATGTTCTACATCCTACTTTGGTGAGTACTGACTGGGGTCTTAAAAGCTTGCAAGTGACCATCTAAAGTACAACTACTGGTCTCTCCCCGTCTGGAGCAAAGAAGAGTGAAGAAAATCAAGGATTCATGGAAACAATAAGTCCATAACTAACAGACCATGTGAACCTCAGCCTCCACAACCTTGAGACCAGAAGAACTACGTGGTGCACAGCTACCACAATCAACTGCTGTACAAGGGATCACAATAGAAGATCCTGGATAGAAGGGGAGAAAAATGTGGAACAAAACTCAAAACCATGAAAAAAAACAGGCTTACTGGTCAGATAGAGACTGGTGGATCCCCTGATACTATGGCCCTTAATCATCCTTCAGACTTGGAACTGAACTCAATCCTGTGGCTCAATTTTCAGCCAAACATCCACAGGTGTACCAGGTGATTAACACCAAGAAGGTACACACTTCTTAGGAAAATCAACCATTTGAGATCAAAAAGGCAGCATTTGCCTAAGGACAAAGTTCAGAAGGCAGGAAGATTAGGAAAGGAGGAAACAAGAAACACTGGGAGGAAGTGGGAGGAGTGATGTTACATTGAGGGGATTGCAATCAATAACATGAAACAAAATGTGTGGAATTTTTAACAGAAAATGGATTTGCTCTGTCAACTTTCACCCAAATCACAAGAAAAAGTTTTGTTTTCTTTTTAAGTCCACTTGTTTTTAAGTGTCATTGAGTCAATTTTGCCTCATAGCCACCCTATGTGACAACATAGAACTGCCCCATAAGATTTCGTAGGCTGTAATCTTCACAGCCCCAGATCACTAGATCTTTCTATGAAGCAGTGTGATGGGTTCAAACCACCAGCCTTTTGATTAGCAGCCAAGTGCTTAACTGTTGCATCACCAGGCTTCTTAAAGGCCACTAGTGACCCCTTTAACTCTGGTGCCACTCTAGCTCCTAAGCACAACCACACCCTCCTTATATTTCCATCTGACCCATTCTTTATGCTCTACTCAGATGTGACCTCCTTCTTGCGTCTCCCTGATTCCCCAACAGGTACAACTTTCCCTTCCATATGAACTGACATATTTTATCTTAGTTTATTTATCTCCATCCCTGCCATCCTTCTCCCTATTCGAAGCTCACCTCTAGAGTAGTGGAAACTCACCTATACTTCCCACGAGTGTTTGATAGTTCCATTCCCCCTGGTGGGTCCAGAAATGTGTGCTGCTCACTTGTCAGAGAATGTCCATTGGCTCAGCCATGCTCTGTCTGCCCTTGGCTGGGGCAAGGCTGTAGCAGATCTAGAGCTAGTATGCCCTAGGACCATCCTGAGAAGTGTCATCTCAGTACTCTGACACATGGGGCCAGGGGGCTCTATGGGTCAGCTTGGGGGCACAGAGGATAATGGTTCAGCCATCTGTTATGGGCATTTTTTCCTATTGTGCTCAATCTGTCTTGATCACCACTATGTTCCATTTGCCTGGATAGCATAGAGCACACAGTAGGTACTCATGTTTGGGGGTGGTGAATGACTGTGGAAACCAAGAGAGTTCTGGGAATGGACCAATGCCAGCCTCAGGTGCCCCTGACTCCAAGCCTCACCTCACCCTCCTGTCACACAGGACTCACTTGGCCCCTCCCACCAGCTGCTCCTGGAGTAGGCTTTGGGGACTGAACCTCACTTTCCTTACAGTCCAGCCCTGGGCCCAGAGATACCCAAGTTCAAGTCCCAGCTACTGGCTGTGGGACACTGAGCAGATCACATCTTCTTTTCGGGTCTCAGTTTCCTCATCTATAACATGGGTCTGCCCCACAGGATTTCTGACAGGTCTAGTTGGGGGCAATGGACAAATATCCTCCATACAGTGCTTGGTTACTAATGGGAACTGCAGAAGGGCTGAGGGTCAGGAGGCTGTTGCAGACTGAACTAGGACCCAGAGCATCCAGCAATGGTTGTATTGTATATGATAGTACGTCACCCAGCTGGGGAGTGAGGAGATGGCAATACTGGGAACTCAGAGGCTGGCCTTACCACGTTTCTGGTCTTTCAGTCTCAAGGCTTCCGTTTTCCCATCTGCAATATGGGAGACTTGATGTCTTCCTGGCCTGGCAGGCTCATCCAATGATGCTTGGCCTGATATAAGTGGTCAGCACTGAGGGGTTGGTGCCAAAGGGCTGCTGTCAGCATTCCTTTATGAAATCAGATGAGGGAAAACCTTCATGTGCTGGGCAGTTGCCAGCCACAGTGCAAGTTGGAGATGGAGAGGGTGCCAGGCCCTGGCCTGTACCTACCTTCACACACAGTGCCATGGGTCCTGAGGGGGCTTGGCCTTAGTGCCCTGCCTTCAGAGTTGTGACTGCAAAAGAGAGACTGACCTGGATGTGCTATGCTGGAGCATGCCCACCCCTCCCAGAGCCTTCAAATGTCCAGCAGAGATTGGTGGCCCCCAACCTGTGCCCAGTCTCTCTATCCTCCATGGACCAACCTTGTCTGTTTCCTTTGGGACCTCTCTTCTCCTTCATGCCAACAGCTACTCCTGCTCCCTCAGTAGTTCCCACTCAGCCCTGGAGATCTCTCTGGAAACTCTGCCTCCTGAGTCTACCCCTGACAGGCTCCACTGGTCAGATTTCTGGGGATCTGAAGGGACCTTGATGAGGACCAGGGTCAGAGAAGAGATGAATACCTAGAGGTATCAGACACATATGTCTCTGTATATAGAATGGCCTAGAAGAGAGGGTATAGGGCCACAGTCTGCACAGCCTCATGGTCAGCATCCTTGGCCCCTTGAGAGGACCTGGCTACTACCCAATTTCTGTTTCCTTGTGAGGAAATTGGCACAACTGGATCCCTCTCCCAGCCATGGCTGCTTGGCAAAGAACTTCACTGAGACAAAGATGGTATTGTGTTGGACAGAAATAGCAATAATGATAACTACTACTTATTGAGTGCCCATTGTTTGCCAGACACTATTACTGCCACTTCACATAACTCATTTAATTTGGTGTATGAACTATTGTTATCCCCACATGTTATAGTGGATGACAAGGAGCACAGGGATGTTAAGTGACCTGCTGGGGACAGGGGAGCTGGGCATCAAACCCTGGCAGGCTGGCTCCTGGCCCAACACTCTGAACTGCCACCCAGTGAGAACTGTGGCTGTGGGAGCTACCTGAGGAGCTGTGGTAGGCTGGGAGCAGCCTGCAGGTCAGGTTCACACAGAAGCCTTGGAGCTATAGGGAGAGGGCTCCCCCTGGCCTGGGCTTTGGGGAGCCCCCAATTCTCAGTGGATAAACAAGGATGGATAGAAGATTTACAGCCTCCCTCAAGAGTGTTCCACCTGCTGGACAGAAAAGGTGACCCTCACCCAGAAGTTTGAGACACTGTGAGGACAGAAATGGAGAGTTGGTGTGGGCACCCCAGAGCTGGAGATCCATAGGGCCCAGCTCAGGGCCTAGAGGCTGGGAAGGGTTGAGTGGGGTCTGGCCCTATGTGGGTCTCAGGGTATGGGACAGAGGGCAGAGTGTCCAGGGGCAGCTTGGCTAGGGCAGGGACCAGGAGAGGGGAGCAGAGACCACAGAGATCAGCAGAACAGAGGTCCCAAAAGGCCTCAAATATCAAGCCTTTCTGGGTGCAGTGGGGAGCCAAGCAGGGCACTTGAGCCAAGGAGATTGAGGGTCACAGCTCTGAGTTCCACATCTGGGACTCTCCCTGAGAGAGCCAAGGGCAGGCAAAGGCCAAGAGCCTGCCAAGGGCCAGGCAGCTCCTAAATGAGCCTGATTTTCCAGGGGTTCGGGGGTCTAGGAACACTGGTGGGGCCCGCTTGTCCTGCCCACAGCAGGCAGCTGCCATGTGGAGCTTTGGGCCAGTGCAGGAGTCCAGCTGGGAGCAGGGAGGCCTGTGGCAAAGGTTTGACACCAGACTCCCAGCAGCCGTTGGCGGGTGACTAAGGCCCTTTCCAGGAGCAGCCACCCCCACACCCGGGAAGAATGGCGGGCGGATGCCTGCCTAACACAGGGGACCACTTCCTATTTTCATCCCATCCTGGCCCTGAATGTGACTCCTACGCAGGCAGGCTGATCTACCATCCTCCAGAAGGGCCAAAGTCTGGGAGCAGGAGTAGGGATAAGGAAGGGGCTGTGCCCTGCAGAGACCAGGGGGAAGGCCTGGGACCCATTAGAGCCAACTGAAGGGCCTGTACCCTCAGCCAGAGCCAGGCATGGGCCCCTTAAGAGAAATGGCCCTCACCCTCAGCACCTCCAAGGCTCGTCCTCCCCTGCACTGGGCAGGGGTCTCCTTTTATAGTCCTGGGCCCTATGCTATCTTAGCGTGTTTGGGTCCTGGCTCTGCACAGATCCGGTGCTGCTCCCACTATCACTGCTGACCCTCTGCTGGGGGTGATATCTAGCAAGCACGAACTGGTGCTAGTAGTGATCCTTGGAAAGCGATGCCACCCCAGGAGATGCTGCACAAACTGGAGCCCAGCCTCTGCTCTACCCCTTGCAATCTTATCACTGCCATTCTGGGCTCTGGCCATGGAGAGGATGGCAGGCTTGACACTTCATAATCCCGCTGTCCCCCATCCCTGACCTCTGGGAAGAGCTCTGGCAGGACTAGGGAAAACCAATTCCCCAGGAACCCCCACACACAATCAGGCCCCTGGCCTTCAGCATTGCCTCTCACAAATGGCCCCTGAGACATTTGCATTTTTCATGGGGCCTTGGGCTCCTTACAGCAGAAGACTCTGGCTCAAGCGGTGGAATGTCCAGCAGAGGCATGGGGCAGGGGTCTTGGGGACATTTGCTCTGACCAGCTCAGAATACAGCTCCTGGGACACTGAGGCTGGCCTGGCCACGGGGTCCAGGGAAGGCTTTCTCCATGCCCGCAGGCCAGGAATGATCCCTTGGGGCCAGGAACACTGTGTGAGCACAAGATGTGGGAGACCCTCCATCTGAACTCTTGTGTTCCAAGCCAAGAAGTCAACAGGGTGGGAGCCTGCAACCCAAACCAGGTCAGTTGTGAAGGACTATGGGGGGATTCAAAGGCTAGGGCTTCTTTTATGTCTACTCAGCCCTGGAGGGGTGAAGAGGGAACTTGGCCCTGGAGCGGGTAAGAAGCCTCTCAAGGCAGTGACATCCTGAAAGATGGTGTGGGGAGTGAGGACAACCTCCAGCCCCGGGCCTCAACATGCAGTCTCCCATCCTCTATATCCTTGCCCCTCCTCCTTGGGAACTCCTCCTTCCCCTCTGAATTTCTCTCCTCAGGCATTCAACTTCGATGCCCTGCCCCCCTGGGCTCCAGCTTCTGCCAAGTGGAGGCTGAGGAAATTCTGCTCGCCAACCCCCCAGAATGGGGAGGAGTGTGTGTGGCCCCAGGGCTCCTGTAGGGTGATTGCTATGCTGCCTCTGAGGGTCTATGTGTGGCAGGGCTGGATGTGTGTGGCATGCAGGGACACCTCAAAGCATGAGACTGTGTCTGTGGACTGTGCAAGTGCATCTCACTGTGTCAGTGTGCTGTGTGTCTGTCTGTGGAGTCTGTGAGCTGTGTCAACATGTTGTGTGGCCAGTGTGTGTGTTGTGAGGATCTCTGTCATTGTAGGGTGTGCCTGTATGTGTAGTGTGTGTTGTATGGCGTCTGTGGGCTGTTGCTGTGTGGTGTGTGTGGTTTGTGTGGTATGTGTCTCTGTGTGTGTTTTGTGTGGTGTCTGTGGGCTGTGTCAGTGTATGGTGTGTGGTTTGTATGGTGCATGTCATTTGTGTGGTATGTGTCTGTGTGTGTGGTATGTGTGTCTGTGTGTATGTGTCAGAAGTCTAGCCAGGGCCTCTCCATGGTGGGTGGTGCAGTGTGCGGTGAAGAGCCTGGAACTCAACAGAGAGCTGTGGAGGCTCAGGAGTGATAATTAGAACTAGGAAGAGCCTGGGATTCCCTGGGCAGCCACTAGGGCCCTGGGCCCCCTTGGGGACACAGAGCAGGCCACACCCCAAAGACTAAGGCTCAGGAGCTATCTGTTTCCCACTCCTCTCCCTTCCTCCACATGTTGCCCAACAGCCAAAGGGCCTGGTAGGCCTAGAGACATTTCCCCTCTCTGGCAGGGCCCTTGGCACCAAGTCAGGAGAGGAGCACGGCCCAACCCCATACCATGGCACCAGGCCCATGATGCATGGTTTATCCTTACAGCAGAATTCTCTGCTTAGTGACTTAGAGCTCCTGAGTCTCCTAGGCCTGGGTTCAAGTCCAGCTCTGGCTCTCCTCTCTGAGGCTTTGTTCCCTCAGCAGCAGAATGGACATCACATAAGCCTGGGAGAACTGGGCACAAGTCTTTGCCCAAGACAAGCAAAGAGGGGCTCTCAGAGCCTGCTACTATTGCTGTTGTTTTCCCACCACCTCCTCTATTCCAGGACCCTGGTGGCCTGGTTTGACAGCTTGTTCTCATTTGATTGACCCTGGTACCAGGCAGAGAAGAAATCTAGGTTCCCAGACAGCCCAGAAGACACAGAGGGGGCCAAGGGTGTGCCAATGCCACATATAGGATGTGGGCCCAGAATGATGAGTTGCCATGTGTGGGTTTCCTTGACTCCCCTTTTCCCACCCACTGACCTCAGGGCTCACTGCTCACACTCCAACCTCGCCTGGGCCAGCCTAACTAGTCCTCTTCTCTGGGCCTAGGGCAGGCCACACCATGGCTTCTGTGAGGATCCCAGGGAAGCAGATGGGCAGAACCTGAAGGTCCCAGCAGTGGGTAGGGACTCTTTCTGGGACCAGAGCCTCCTGGAGGCCTAGGCTGACAAGTCAGAGGAAAAATGAGGAGTCTTGGACCCAAAATGGAGTCTACATCTTCTCTCCCCTCTTGTTTGCCACACAGCTTCTCTATCTGAGCCTCAGTTTCTTTATCCACAATGCATCCTCTCCACCCCCAAACATCCCTCTGCCTACAGCCTCCATCTTAGGGGTGGCCCCCAATCATCTTTGTTCCCCTGTTCCTCCCCCTCTGTTCCTTTTTCCCACCTCCCTTCTTCCCTTCCTCATGGGAGAGGGGAGTATCTCATCACTGCGATATTTGGGTCTCAGCTTCTCCCCTACCATAGACCCAGATGGACCCAGGAAGAGCCCTATTGGGCCCCATGGCCTTTAGAACACCCTATGAGATGTTCTAACTAGACTCGACTCGACGGCACTTAACAACAACCACAACAATGAGAAAGGGGATTTCTGTTTAGAAGCAAGAGCACCAAGTGCAAAGGAAGCAACCACATGGTGAGGTGACCTGCACAGGAGAAGGGAGGGTCCTGTTGTCCTGGCTGAACCTGCTGGGGGCAAAGTCTTAGGACCATGGTATCCACCAAGGAGCACAGGACCCCACACTGGATCTCAGGTAGTTCAGGAGATGTGGGCTCCAAGCTCCACTCCCAGAGTCCACAAGGATTGCAATAGGACAAAGGGCTAAACCTCTAGGCTGCAGGACAGTGGGTAGGACAGGGCTGGCCAGGAGTAGGGAGCCTCCCAGCTGAGCCACAAGGGACAGGACCCAGGGCAGAGTGATCAGGGACCAGGGGGCATATTGGGAATCTCTGAGCAGCCCCTTTCTTGTTCCTGGGCCAGCGCTGCAGCACTGTGGGGCGCAGGTTGGTCAGGGGTATTCTGCAAGGAGAGGATATGCTAGAAGGAAGGCAGGTGATTTCCCATCCTGGAAAGGTTTGTGGGCTGATGCCTAACCTTGGAGTTGATGAGGCCATGTGCCATGTGCAGCTGCATCCCTTTCCTGTCTCAGCAGTCCTCTCACCCAGGGCCATGCTGAAGACGAGGACTCTGAACCCAAATGCTGGGCCTCCAGTGTCTGCTTAAGACAGGAGGCAGGAAGTCCAGGGTTCCTACCCCAATGGCTGGAGCTCCCAGGGCCCCTAAACCTCAGAATGGACCCTCCAAATCCTTCATTGACAGTCCTTGGCTGTTTGGCATATTTGCTCTCCTCTGCTGCCAGTGAGGGCAGCCATTCAGCTTCAGCTGCAGCCCTGACTGTGGAGTGAAGAGAAGAGGCTGGACCAAGGGGACTGCCTACCTCACACACGCCCTTCCCCTTGCAGCCTGGACTGGAGCCAAGGGGTCACCCCTCATCCACCCCAGAGACCAGGGCAAGGATTGGTGGAAATAGCAATAGGTCAGGGGTCACAGTGTGTGGCCAGGTCAGAGGTGAAAGATTTGCTGACAGCAGCCTTGTGGGTATTGATCTAGAGGGGGAGGTGACAGACCTCTGTCCTCTGCTGAGGATTGTGGGTATAAGCAAGTGGTTAGCAGGCTGGACTCAGCAAAGCCCAAACCTTAGGATATGAGGCAGGGGGCTGCAGAGCCCCCACCATAGCTTCAGGACCCTCGACAAGTAGGGGAACAATTGCCAAATACCACAGGTGATTTCAGTTACTATCCTTGGCCTGAGGCTCCAGGGTGTTTGGGCCTGTATGGCCAGGGGGCAACAGGGACTAGAGGGCCCTGTGCTCCAGCCCACAGAACTCACACAGGTGTGAGATGCCTGGGCTGGAGGGAGTTGGGAATTGAGGAGTCAAAAAGCTGAGCCCCCAAGCAGGGACCAGAGATTGGAATGGAGGTTCTTCAAGTGGACAGCAGACTGAGGGCTGGGTGGGCTTCCTGGAGGAGGCAGGACTGAGGAAGGAAAACCTGAAGAGGAAAACACCTGAAGTAAACTCAGAGACCCCTCTTAGTCTTCCCTGTTCCGGGGAATGACCTGGGGTCTTCCAACACCTGCCACTGTCCATAGCACCCAGGATCAGATGGCCCTATTCACTTCAGGCCCTATGCCCAGCTTGCTAATATGGGGTGCAGGAGCAGTTCCAGCCCCTAAACCTCAGAAAGGTGCAGTGAGTCCTGGGAAGGCTCCTATCTCCCTGTCTCTGCCCAGAATAGCCTCCTGGGGTGGTCAGATTCTCCAGCTGTCCATTAGTTCCCCTTGACACATACCCACCAGTCCAAACTGGAATAATGCTGAGTCCTCCTTGGCCTGGAGGAGAGGAGCTGCCATGACGGGGGGGGGGGGTGGTGTGAAGAAGGGACCACGTCCCCCAAATGAACTCACCCCGTATAGACTGGGCCCAAAAGTGTCGCTCCATTCATCTTTGAGATAGCCTGGGAGGAGAGAGTAGAGAGTGTGTATGTGTAAGTGTGTGCATGTGTGTGTTTGTGTGCATGTGTAATTGCATGTGTGTGCATCCGTGTGCTTATTATTACATGTGTTTTTGTGTGTCCCATGTGTGCTTGTTTGTGCAAATGTTTGTATTCATGTGCATTGAGTTCTTGTGAGCATGTGTTTGTGTATGTGCATTTGTGTGCATATGTGGGCATGTGTGTGCCTGTGTATGTGCACTTACATGTGCTCCCATATGTTGGCCCAGGCCAAGCTTGGTTTGGCCTTCTTCCAGGTGCTGACTGGAGAGACACTGCAGCTGTCCCTTGGAATGGCTTGGCCCAGGCTTAGCCAGAAACCTTTACCAGTCTCTGTGGCCCAGCCTTGGCAGCCCTCCTGGAGCTGAGGGCTTCCGATCAGCCCTGGCCAGCTGGCAGTATGACCACAGGGCAGTTCTATCCACTGGGAGGGCATGTGGTAGCCCCTGGCTCAGAGCAGAGTTAGGCTTGAGTTCACTGGCACTGAGGCCAAGGCACATAGACCACTTGGTCTGGCACTGTCCCTGATACTACTAGGACCTGGCTGGGGGCTCCTTCTAGCAGTGACCCCTACAGAGGCAATGTGGTACTGCAGATTGGCTCTACTAGGCATCACCATGAAAATGGGCCTCCTTCACTGGAATGCAGTTCCTTCCTATAGCGAGTGGTAAGTTGAGCTTGATAAGTGGGTTTTAAACTATGTTCCTGGGAATCCCTGTAATTCCTTCAAGTTCCTCCATAGCCTCCCAAAAGTTGAGGCTCTCAGTTCCCCAACTTCTTCCTTACCAAGAACATTGATTTTACATATTGGACTTTTCAGAGCAATTTTTAAAAAATATTTTTTCAGTCTCTAAGCTAGATTTTGGAAGCTCTGGTAGCATAGTGCCTAAGGCATTTGATTGCTAATCAGAAGACTGGCAGTTCAAATCCAGCCAGTCCTTGGAAGGAAGATTGGGTAATCTACTTCCATAGAGATACCACCTTGGAAACCCAAGGCGGGGTCGCTATAAGTCGTATCTGACTCAACAGCAGGGATTTTGTTTGTTTGTTTTCAAGCTAGATTTTGACCTTTCAGTTTCAGGAGTCTGTGTATGATTATGTCCTATGTTAGAAGATGAATTGGGCTTTAAAGTGTTGATAACTCCACTTTCTTCTGCCAGGTGTACAATATTATTTTAGGGAAACTGGATAAGCCAAAAGCAAGTAGGGTTCTGATTTAAATAGCGCCTGGAAGCCAGAAGAAGTAGTAAGGACAGAGAGGATGCCTCAGAGCTGGGCAGTGTTGGGGGTGTCCTGCAGCCCAGCCCTTGGGCCACAGCAGACTTCACAGCCTCCAGGGCTTGGAGTCTGGGTCCTGGGTCCGGTTAAAGCGCATGTTTGTAAGAGAGGAGAGGTCCAGTCTCACCTCTTGGGCCTTGGTGTGAGGAGACCATAATATGAGCATATCCATCCAATAGCCCACTGGCTTCTCCCCCAGAAAGGATGGGACAGTTATAACCTGTGTCCCCCAAGGCATCTACTCTTCCCTGCCATGTTGTTTCTTGCATCCTCTGTATCCCCAATCTCTCCACGTAAATGTCTGGCAAATTCCATGCAGTACTGTGTTGGCCGAGACCATTAAATATGATTGGCTGGATGTAAAACACAGGTTACAGGAGCACAAAGCAGGACCAGCATGGCATGGTAAGTGGCTCTGCCACTCTGGTTTCATCCCAGATCACCAATGCCAGCTTAAATCAGCCCTAGGAATTTCCCCATGGGGTAGCCTCCCTTTACCTCCTTGCTGGGGATGTGACAAGCCCCAGGGGTGACTTACAGGGCATGACAAATCCTGGGGACCTCTCAGGACAGGTAACACCTTGGCTCAGGTCTTTGGCTCTGCAGGAGAGGAACAGAGTCCAGCAGGTATGGGGTCAGCCTGACTAGGGCCTTAATCCACTCATCCTCATTCACTTACTCAAGAAGTATTTGTTTAGCAATTTCTCAACTACTAACCAAAAGGCTGGTGGTTCAAACCCACCCAGAGACACCTTGAAAACCCTGTGGAGTAATTCTACTCTAAAACACAAGTCAGAATCAATTCTACTGCAATTGGTCTTTTGGTTTTTTTATACTCGGTGATGTGTATATATCAGTGAAGACAAGAGACAATTTAGCTTATGGTCAGATGGGGAAGACAGGCAATATAAATAAACAAACAAACCAGTAAGTAAGTAAAAGAGAAAGAATTTCAGATTATGTTAGAGAACAAAGTAGGGCAAAGTGTCTAGAAAGTACTGTAGTGAGGGGGATGATTTTCAAAGGAATAGTCAGAGAAGACTTCCCGAGAAGGCAGGACTTGAGCCAATTCCTGAAGGAGGGGAGGGAACAAGCCCTGAGGGTGCCTGGGGTAAGAGCACGCTGGTCACAGAGAACACAGAGTCTAAAGGGCCTGAGGGAGGAGTGTACCTGCCCATGTGGTGGAGCCAAACAAGTGACAGGGCAAATGGCTGATGAGGTCACAAGATCACAGGGGCTGCAAGTAAGGTCATTGGCCATTATAATGTCTTTGGATTTACTCTGAGGGGGATGGGGAGACACTGTAGGGTGCTGCGCGGTGGAAAGACTTGCAGACAAGGACTCTGTTGCCCTTCTCTCTACCCTACCCTCTCCAGCCTTGCCCCATAGCCAAAGGGCTTGTCAGGTAAAGATGCCCAAAATGCCAAAGGGTACTCTATCTAGGAGCCTGGCAGCTGAGAGTAGCCTTGCCTTGCCTTAGGGAGCCCTCAGCCAGTGAGGGAAGTTCCTTCTTGGGATCTTATCTGCTCCTGAGGGGCATAAGGTTGACCCCAATGTGGCATGTCCTAATCTATAGCCATGACCAGTTCAGATAGGACAGGCCCTTTGGTCACTTCCTTACACATGTATGGTTTCTGAGGAGCTCTTCACATAGGACTGTCCTTGAGGAGAAGAAAGCCTTGGTGACCCATTCTCTCCCACCTTCCAACCATGGCCACCTCACTCACTACACAGACCTCTTCTGTTTCTCTAACAGGTTTGGCTTGTTCCTGCCTTGGGGCCTTGGCACATGCTGTTCCAGCTACTCCAGGTGTTCACATGATTGACCTACCTCTGTATCTGCTCAAAGAGGCTCTTCCTGGGGACCCCACTCCTGGCAGTCACCTACGTGGCCCTTCCATTCCCCTATCACTTCACCTTAGTTATTTCCTGTGTGACACTGTCTCCATCACAAATTCTCCTGCTCATTTCTTGGATGCCTTTGCTGTTCTGTAGACTGAAGCCCCCTGGGGCAGTTCTCCTATTCATGACTGCATCCCAGAGCCCAGCACACAGGTGGTCCTGGCTGAGGATCAGGTGAGTGACTACATGGTGGGAGGGTTGGGCCTCGGGGTGGGGTCTGCTGAGGGAGAGGTGAAGAGCCTCAAATGGGGTCTGGCAGGGCTTGGGTTGCATCTGTGTGTGTGTGTGTGAGAGAGAGAGAGAGGGAGGGTGGGTGGGTGGGAGAGGGAGAGAGAGGTATAAGCTGGAATCTTCCCCTTTCCTTTTATTGAATCAGACAGACACAGGAGACACAGGGCCAGGGTGCTCACCTGCAGAGGCCAGCTGCAGTGGGGCACCTGGGCTGGGGCAAGGGTAGGGGGGTTGGAGGGCTGCTCCCCACAACCCACATGAGAACAGCCTGCATGGACAGGAGAAGGGACGGGGGCCTCCACAGAGAAGGTCCCCTCCTGGATGGGACTATCCTCAAACTTGGCTCAAGCACTGCTGTGGACTCTCAGACAGAGCAGGGAGCTCTGTCTGCCCGTGGGAGTGGGCTTACCTAGAGGGTAGAGGACTCTGGCCTCTCATGTGTGGCTCTTGCTCTGTCCCGTGTGCTCCTGGTGACACCTAGTGGTCAGGATTTCCTCATACACTGTCTCCTTCATTACCCAAACACCCTCCCCACAGAATCGTGAGCCCGTATGACCTGGGATGTCCCTGGACAGCAAGGGCACCCCCTGCACCAGGCCCCCACCCACAGACCCATTCTCACACTCACAATCTCCGCATATGGAGGCTCTCCTGTGCTCCTTGCACCCACACACTCACTCTCATACCCTCTTGCGGCCTTCACAGGATCACCCCTCCCACACACACACACACAGAGTGACAGAGCCACAGAACTGGCCCACTGGGTCTGTCCCTGACCTTCTTGGCAGAGTAGCTTCTTGGTGTCCTTCCAGGTCTAACTTCAGCCCTCCAGTGGTCCCACCAAATCCCCAGCTGTACTGGTTCTGAGTGTCCCCTCTTTTGGCTGACTAGTCCATTGGAGGAGGGAGGCCTAGAGGGGAAGGCATATTGCCACCTTGGACTTAATGCCCATTTCCTTCCAGCTGAGCCTCACAGTTTGTTGTTGTTATTTGCTGTCGAGTCACCTCACAGTTATTGCCAGTGAAAACAAAACCTGGACAGAGCCAAGAGACCAAGGTCAAGAACAAGAACCCAGGTAGGAAGGAGGTCTCCATCCTAAGCAGAAGTCTAGGAGGAACCATCTCCTAGGCAAGTCCCCACATGGATGAGGGTCCATTTCCAGGTGTCCCCAGAGGACATCGAGCATGGGAAAGGGGCCTGGGATCTGTGTCAGGCACAGGAGCTGGCATGTCCTCATTGGCCAAGAGCAGTTTCCTGCCAAACCAAAGCTGGCCACCTGCGTCACTAAGAGGAGCCCAAGGAACTGGGGGAGAGGGCTGGCAGGCAAGGGTGCCACTATACTGCCAATTGAGGCATAGGACATGCATGACTGGCAGCACAGGACAGTGCCTGGGGCCTGAGACCCCAGACCCATGGGACCTAACGGGGCTGATTTCAGGTATGTCACTGGCCTACTCCTCCAGTAGCCACTAGGCAAAGGAGGGCAAAGGCCACTTACTGCATTGACCAGTTTGGGGTACTGAGGCCTGGCAGTGACTGAAAGAGACAGGATATGCTGGGTGCTTTGCTTCCCAGGCTGGGAGATAGGCTGCAGGCTACCAGCGCCTCCACCTCCTACGTCTTTCAAGGTCCTGGGCATGTTCTCCACATACACCCAGCTCTGCAAGCTTGGAGATGGCCTCATCCACCAGTGCACCCCTTCTTGCCCCTGCTGTCTCCTTGACTTCTAGTACCCACACTATACACAGCAGGTGTCCTAGAAGCTGGAGTACCCCAAAACCAAAAAAGAAAACATTGGCAGCAAGTTGATTCTGACTTGTAGCAAACCTATAGGACAGAGTAGAACTGCCCCATAGGGCTTTCAATGCTGTAATCTTTACAGAAGCAGTCTGCCACATCTTTCTCCACCGAGTAGCTGGTAGGTTCAAACCACCAATCTTTTGGTTAGTAGCTGAGCACTTAACCACTCTGCCACCAGGGCCCCTTGGAGTACGCCCAGCACAAGGCAAAGCTGAGTCGGGAAGGACAAGACAGAGTCTCTGTCAGGCTTGGGCCAGGGGCCAATGGGTTCAGGAATGGTCACAGGTGGCTACAGCTACTCCTTGCCCCTGACAACCCTAGCCTTCTTGCCCAGCCTGAGCTTTTGTCAGAAATGGGCAGCTCTGGTGGTGTAGTGCCTAAGTTATTTGAGTGCTAACTAGAAGGCTGGTGGTTCAAACCCTCCAGCTACTCCTCAGAAGGAAGATTGGGCAATCTACTTCCATAATGATACTGCCTCAGAAACCCAAGGAGGGGTCAGCAGTTAGTTTGGTTTTCTTTTTCTTTTTTTTTTTTGTTATTTTTATTATTTTTTTTTTAAGGATAGTGTGAGTGTCAGCCTCCAGGGTATCGCATTCCCCAGGGACATTAGGATCTGGGAGTTCAGGCTCTAAGATGGGTGGATGCCCCTCTGCATCCCTACTACACTCCCTCAGCCCCAGCTCCACTTTGGATTGAAGCAGGTCATCCCTACTGGGCTTTTTTATTATTATTATTTTATTGTGATTTGGGTGAAAGTTTACAGAGCAAATTCATTTTCCATAGAGCAGTTTATATACATTTTGTCTCATGACATTGACTACAATTTCCCACAGTGTAACAGCTCTCTTCCCTGTGTCCTTCCCTCCCATGCACTCCCACCCCCCAGCTATTTCCCTGTACAAATACTGCCCTTCTGTTCTCCCATGACTGATCACTCCAAGTAGTGTATCTCCCTGACATAAATGTTCACCCCATAAGCCTGTCTATTGTTTGGCTAGAAGCCACAAGAGAGAGTTCAGTTCCAGACCTGAAGGATAACTAGGGGCCATAGTCTTAGGGCTCTCACCAGGCTCTATCAGACCAGCAAACCTGTAATGATTTTAAGTTCTGTTCCACATTGTTTTCCCATTCTACACAAGATCTCCTGTACCGATCCTGCTCCAAGTGGTTGACAGTGGTAGCCAGGGACCATCTAATTCTTGTCTCATTGTCAGATAGGCTGAGGATCACATGGTCTCCTAGTCCCTTGGATGAATTGTTTCCTGTGTCTTTGTTTTCCTTCATTCTTCATTGCTCTGGATGAGGAGAGACCCATTGTTGCATCTAGATGGCTGTTTGCAAGCTTTTAAGGGAGTGCTGGTCCCAGCGCTGGGGCTGGGAACACTTCCTGGTGGTGGACATCTGGGCTGAGAGAGCTCTGTCAGACGAAGCCCTTCCAGACGAATTCCAGGTAACTACAGAGGCACAGGCACTGGAGTAGGACAGAGGCCCAAGGAATAAGGCAGGAATTAGAAGGAGATGGGAGGGGGGAGGCTGGCCAGAGCAGAGCATAGGGGGCCATAGGGGCCATGGCAGGGATGGATGACATGTCCGTACAGGGGCCTGTGAGGGGCAGCCATTACCATGACGACTGGTCTTAGGGAGAAATTAGGACAGCGGGCCTCAGGAAGGTAAAGGAGCTTCTCAGCATCGCCATCCCCCACCCCAGTCACTGAATTAGAGAATCAGGCAAGTCAGAAGCCTTCAACAGTGGCCATGTTGTTCCCACAGAATACTTTAAAAATGTGAGGGGAAGTTTTGTTTGTTGTGGTAATGGGGGCACCATAGGCTGTGAGTGATGGGAGCCTAGGATTCAAGGCTCATTCTGCACAGCAGCAAGTTGTCTGGCCTCACATACATTGTTACCCAAATATTCCGTGGACACTCATGTAGGTCAGTAGTTCTCAACCAGGTGTGACTGCGCCCTCAGTGGACACAAGGCACACGTGGCAATGTCTGGAGACATTTCTGATGATCGCAGTCTGTGGTGGAGGTGCTACTGGCATCTAGTAGTAGAGGCCAAGGATGCTGCCAAATATCCTACCAAACTAAAAATCAAACCTGTTGCTGTGAAGTCAGTTTCAACTCAGAGTGATCCTATGGAACAAAGAACTGCCCTAGAAGGTTTCCAAGGCTGTAATCACAAGAGTAGATTGCTACATCTTTTTCCCAATGAACTGCTAGTGGTTCAAACCTCCGACCTTTCAGTTAGCAGCTGAGTGCTTAACCACTAGACTACCAGGGCTCCTTCCACGAACAGCTATTCAGTCCAAAGTATCAATAGTGCCAAGCCTGAGAAAGCCTGATAGAGGTAAATATTCCTTTGATAACAATTGATGTCTGGTCTCCAGATACAGAATTTTCTTCGGATGCAACAAGCATGAAAATTGAGGGGAAATGGAGCCTAATTTTATTTAGAAATTTACCAAGAGGTTTTGCCATTTGGAAATCATGTCCTGAGATGGCATCGTGGCGTCAAGTGTCTGAGCCTGAATGATCTTCCTACTCCTGTCTGTGTGCAGCATTACAGCCTTGTCAAGTCTACACAACCAACACCAGAGTCCTTCATATCTGGGCATTTTAAAAACTGAATACACATAATGAAGTTGCAAGGTGCTCTGGTGGCATGGTGAGTAAGGCAGTTGGCTGCTAACCAGAAGGTCAGCAGTTCAAACCCACCAGCTGCTCCTCAGGAGGAAGATGAGGCAATCTACTCTGTAAAGATTTACAGCTTCGGAAACCCAATGGGTGTGGCTATGAGTAAGAATTGACTCAATAGCAGTGGGTCTAGTTTTTTTGGTTTTAATGAAGTTGTAAATTATTTTGCTTTTATATCTCCTTTAATTGAATGTTAGGACATTATATTGATTTTTTATTCCATGTAGGTTATCTATGAATTTTAGTTTTGGGTGGTAAGAAGACATTGTAAGACTCTTTAGAGAAGTGGCAATGGGTCTGATAAGGCTGATCAGACTTAGGTGCTCTCAGGAGGTAGCGGATGGGGAGGAGGTAAGGAGGACCCCCAGGATACTTTCCTGAGCATCAGAGGGGGTTCCTCATGTAAGGGAAGGTACGAGAGGCCCAGGTATGAGGAAGGACATACAGAGGGTGTGCTTCCCATGGGACCCTCAGCTTGAGGAGAGGTGGGTGAGGGCCTGGGGTTAGGAATGGTGTTTGGGCCAAGACAGAATTGAGAGTGAGCAACACAGACCTGGAGATCACTGAGAGGGAGGAGAAGGGAAGGAAGGAAGGAAGGAGGAAGAGCCAGTGGCCCTGCAGGGGCAGGAAGAGGACATGGGCCATGGAAGCGACAGAAAGCAACTGGACAGTCAGCTTCAGGGTGGCTTGAGAAGAATAGGGTCTCTGGGCAGCTCCCTGAGGGAGGTGTGAGGAGCTCCAGGCATGGTGGGAGGACAGTTGTGTCCAAATGTCCTCTGACATGTGTGGGGGCCCAGAGCACACACCAGGCAGCTCCAGGAAGAAGCCCCAGGTCCTGCTTGACCCCACAATACCCAGCAATCCATAGGCCTGAGTCTTTGACTGATGGGCCCGGATGAGTACAAGGGATGACCCAAGGCAGGATGGGGGTGAGGACCTCCAGGACCAGGTAGCCCATGCCCTCTAGGGGTTCAGGTTCAGCTCTGGCAATCTCAGTGCCCCACTTGTTAACTGCATGACCTTGGGAAATTCATGTTTAGTGTCTCGGGTTTTTCCTGCTTGAAATGGAGAGAGAACACAGTGCTGGCTGTACTCGCATCTCCCTCCAGTAATGCTTCAATCCTGTCCCATGGCCTGGCCAGGACAGCACCTCCCTCTTGGATACCCCCACCCATTGGGAGCCTGAAATACAGAGCCAGAGAGGGAAACAAGTTGGAACAGACATGGGTCCTGAGAGGCTGTTAAGATGGTGCTGGGTAGGGCTGAGGCTCCCAGGTCCCCTGGTGATTCATATCAGCCTGGAGAGTGGGGGCAGCAGGGCCTATTTGGATCCCCCTCTTCAGATCATGATGTCACCCCGGTCTACCTACTCTCCGCTGGAGTCATAACTGATGCCTTGTGTTGGAGAGTTGGTTTCCAGGAGGGGCAGCCAGGAGGTAGGGGTGGGGAGATTCCTCTGACACTAAGTCTGTACTTCCTGGGGCCCTTCCGAAGGCTTCAGGACCCAGCAGACCCTATCTGGACAGGGTCCCCAGAGAAGGACCCTCTGTGCTTCCACTTCTCCTCCCCACAACCCAGTGGAAGTCGGGTCTTTGGGCCCCTGCCTTAGTTATCTGGTGCTGCTGCAACAGAACTACCACAAACTTTAACAAACAGAAATTTACTTTTTCACAATTTAGGAGGCTAGAAGTTCGAATTCAGAGTGCCAGCTCTAAGGAAGGCTTTCTCTCTCTGTTGGCTCTGGAGGAAGGTCCTTGTCTCTTCAGCTTCTGCTTCCTGGTTCCTTGGAGATATCTTGGCATCTATCTTTATCCCATCTCTGATCTGCTGGCTTGTTTAAAAAAAAACCAAACTCACTGCTGTTGAGTTGTTTCCAACTCATAGTGACCCCTCCTTGGGTTTTCAAGGAGGTATCTCTACAGAAGTAGATTGCCCAATCTTCCTTCCAAGGAATGGCTGGTGGGTTTGAACTGTCAGCCTTCTGGTTAGCAGTCAAATGCCTTAGGCACTAAGCCACCAGAGCTTTAGATACATCCTACCCAAATCCTGCCTCATTAACAAAACAAAACAACCCATTTCCAAATGGACTTGTAACCACTAGGATATCAAAACCAAACCAAACCCACTGCCTTAGAGTAGATTCTGACTCATAGCAACCCCCATTGGGTTTCTGAGGCAGTAAAATCTTTACAGAAGTAGATTGCTTTGTCTTCTTTCCATGAGTGGCTGGTGAGTTTGAACCACTAACCTTCGGATTAGCAGTCAAATGCCTTAGGCATTGCACCACCAGAGCTCCTTAACCACAGGTATAGAGGTTAGGATTTACAGCACATTTTAGGGGGACATGGTTCAGTCTGTAGTACCCTCTCACCCTTCCCCACCCCTGTCAGCACAGGGTGAAGGGCCTCTGCTGGAGGGAATCTAGGTGTGGATGGATAGATGGGTGGTGGGGATGATCACAGGGGCGTTTGGTCTGGGGCCTCGTATTCAGACTTGCCATGTGGTCTCCCAGTGATGTTCCACACACCGTCCCCAAGCAAGACTGAGGAGTTCACATCTGTAGGACAACTTGAGCCTGTGTCCAGCTAGAAATTCCTCCTGCAGCGTCCTATGACCAGATGTGCTCTCAAATCAAAACAGTATAGGGTGGAAAGCAAAGCGCGGCTCCCTCCTTTTTTAAAACATTTAAAGCATAGCTCGTGACAGGTAAACTCCTAGATTGCCCCAATTTTGGGGTAACCTGTTTTGCCATTTCTTGGTACTTTTTAGCACCTAGCCTCTCAGTGTCCTCTCCTGTCCACATGTGTCTGCTCCGCCCTCGTCTTTCCCACGCTAGCTGCATCCCTGCCTATTAGGCAGATGGGTAAGCTGAGCCCACGAGCTGCAGAGCACAACCCACTGGGCTTATGCTCGGCCTGTCAGGACGGCTCCACTCAGCTGTGAGAAAGGCCCCAGCCCATCAGATAAGGCACTGGGCCCTCCCCCGCCACCGCATGAGGCTCTATCTCCTCCCATCCCTCCCCAGCCCTGCCTCAAGGCAGGTGTGCTGTGTGGAAAGAATTTCACTGTAAGACCTCTTGGGTTTCACTATGAGTTTCCTGATTCAGGCAGGCGCCCACAGCCTAGGGACCTCCCCTGCACCTCTCAGGCCAAGAGGCAAGGCTCCCTACCCAGGTTGCAGTAGGCGGGAACCTAGGCAGGCCTCAGGAAGGACTTTTCTCTCTCCCGGACAACTCTAATGGTCCCTTGAAGGCTGGGTCCTGGTCCTAGGAGGCCTCTGCCCTCTCCAACATACCAGGCCAGGGTCCAGCAGAGATCCAGACTCCCCCACATCCAACAGTCAGGCTGCAATAGGTCTATATCCCAGGGGGGGCCTGGGTTTAAAGGGGAGCATTGGTGGTGTACGCCTAACACATTTGACTGCTAACCACAAGGCTGGCAGTTCAAGCCCACCGGATTAGCAATCAAATGCCACATCCAAGAGTCAGCTGCAATGGGTCTATATCCCAGGGGCCTGGGCTCAAAGAGGGGAGCTCTTGTGGCATAGTGCCTAAGGCATTTGATTGCTAACCAGAAGGCTGGAGGTTGAAACCCACCAGCCACTCCTTGGAAGGAAGGTTGGGCAATCTACTTCTGTAGTGATACTGACTCGGAAACCCAAGGAGGGATCGCTATGAGTCGAGTCCGACTCTAAGGCACATTAACAACAAAGACTGACAGGGAAGCTGCCCTCTGGTGGCACCTTTTGGAATGGCAAGTCTCCTTGGGTGAAGGGGTGGATAAAGGTCCCAAAGCAAGGGTGCCCTGTTCCAGGGGGCAAGTTTTGGAGCTGAAATGACCCGAAGGGAGAGGAGAGCCAGACTATAGAGAGGAGGGCCAAGCCCCAATCTCCTCTATTCTCCTACTGGTCCCTGTTACCCACAACTCCACCACCACCTGCAACAGGGCCTGTGCAGGGCCAGGGTTGTGGGTGCTGCATGGGAGGGTGATGGGTGACGTAGGAAGACTTGGGAGGCTAAACCACCCCAACAATATCACTCCTCCCTGCCACCTCCTTCCAATGACTAGTGAACCCAGACTCCTAGGGCTGGGAAACAAGGTGGGGGGTGGGGCATGTTCAGGCAAACTGCCCCCATGGCAACTGCGGACCCTGAGGGATCATGTGCTGCCGCCACTCCCTCCAAGCCCCAGAGAAACTCCAGATGTTAAATGACTCATCCAGTTTATAGCTCAGTGGCAGAGCTGGTACTAAAACCTGTCTTTTGCTTGCCAGGTCAGACATCAAATCTTCAGTAGGTCAGGCCCTGCTACATGCTGGGAATAAGACCAGATCTCTGCTTTTAAGGAGCCTCTGACCCAGTGAGGAGAGAAGCAGCAAGGAGGGGCAGCAACACGGGCACAGAGTGGGCACCTCGTCTGGCCTGGGAACCAGGATAGGCTCCAGGAGTACCTGGTCTGACACATGACAGACACATGAGAACTGAGTGAGGAAGGTCCCAGCCGGGAAGACAGCACAGCAAGGAAAGATAACCAGTGGCTGGCTACATCTGAGCAGGCAGAGCAAAGTGGGGGACAACTACTTTAACAAAGTGATTATATGTCCCTGTTTGCTTGGGACATCTTGGTTTTCATCTGCTGTCCTGGTGTAATTATTAATAGTGACCCCTTTCGTTTTCAAAGGAATCCCTGAATGGTGCAAATGACTAATGCACTTGCTGGGAGGTTCGGGCCCACCCAGGGGCACCTCAGAAGAAAGTCCTGGCAATCTACTTTCAAAAAAGCAGCTGTTGATGACTCAGTGGAGCACAGTTATCCTCCGACATACATGGGGTTGTCATGAATCAGAAATGACTCAACAGCAACTATGTTCTTTTCAAAAGTGCCTCAGTTTGGACTGTTAAATTAAATGGTCTCCCTATGGAAACTCCAACAGATGAAAACTTGATCAAAGTTGATGGCTTCATTGATAGACAACAGTTTGGGGCAAGGGAAAGGAGGATTAGATTTGTACTTGGAGCTATGCTGGGGTGAGGAAGAAGCTGTTGTCAACCTGCAGGAAAGGGTGCATGAGTGAGAACAGGGAGGTGGGAAGCTGCAAGATAGGGAATGGTGAGGGCTTGGGGCCTGAAGGAGTGAAGGTGAGGGGTGGTCAGAGTTCTAAGTGTGGGGACTGAGATCCCACTCAGAGGAAGGGGTGGATGGGGCCTCTGTAGGACATGTGAAGGCCCACAGGGCATGGGAGTAATACACCCTTTGTTCCTTCATGAAGTCATGGCTGGGGGCTGGGCCACTCTTAGATCTGGGCAAGGGAAACTCTGCCCTAACCCCTGCACCCTGGAGAGCTGGAAGGTTATCAGTACCAAAATACAAAGACATCTTTCTAAACTTTTTCAGTCTCATAAGATAATTTTAAAGTTTGATAACTAATTAAGCACATGAATTATGGGAGAGGGACAGGTGTGATGAAAGGCCACCCCACTCAGGGCAGAGGATGATGGCTAAGAGCAGAGTGAAGGGCAGGGTGGAGGTGGAGGGCAGGGTGGTTACAGCTTCAGCCCTGGGACACCAAAGAAAGAGGTTTCATTTAAAATTGGCAACCACATCTTAAAAGCTTTTGGGCGGCCATCTAAGATGCAACTATTGGTCTCCTGTCATCTGAAGCAAGGAAGAATGAAGAAAATCAAAGGCATCTGGAAATAATTAGTCCAAGGATAGGACAGACCCTGAGACCAAAAGAACTAGATGGTACCCAGCTACCAATGCTAACTGCTCAGAAAGGGATAAAACTTGGAGACCCTGGATAGAGTGGGAGGAAAAAATGCGGAATAAAATCCAAAAACACAAAAATGACCTGAATTACTAGTCAGATAGAGACTGGTGGAACCCCAACACTATGGCCCCAGGTTACCCTTTGGGCCTAGAACTAGACTCACTCCCATGGATTGGCTCTCAGCCCAACAATAGAAAGAACTAAGTGCAGAACACCTATCCCAAGGCAATGCACCCACCCACTCTAGGGAGACACACCCCTTAGAGCAATCAACCATGGAGCAGCAGAGGGACAGCATTCACATAGAGGGAAAGTTGGACAGACAGGAGTGCCTAGTTAAGCAGTACACAAGGAGTGGGTAGTCATGGGGAGGGAAGGGAGGAGAGTTTGCTATGGTTGGGGATGGCAATCTGGTTGTGAAATCAATGTACACGCACTGTTAATTGAATGTAAAACAGATTTTGCTCTGTAAGTTTGCACCCAAAGCATAATAAAATTTAATAAATAAATAAGGTTGGCTACCCCAGATTACCAAGGAGAGTGTCCACGTGGCCCAGGTTCTCCCATAACTGCACACGTTGCTCACTGGTGACATTTTGGGAAGGAATCAGAATGACCTGGAAATCCAAGATTAGAAAAATGAAGTGGGGAAAAGGGTGGCCAGGCCAGTCCCGCCCACTGGGGTATGCTCAAGCCCAGTGCTCTTGGGCACGGATCCAGCTTCCACCCTACTCTGCACCAGTTGGTAGTGGTCATCAGGACTGACCTGGGACAGTGGCCTCATTGGGGCTGGTGTTAGTCAGTGTGGTACTCATGGTGTGACCCCACCCCTGCCACGGACCTCCTCCTGTATCAGACAATATAGAGTCCTTATTATCGTTTATTATCAATTTTAATTGTAGAATAATGTGTGATAAATATAGTTGTAAATTGCTTAAATGTAATATTTCTTAGACTATATGAGTACTAATGTGGTAGTTAAGTTTGTGTGTCAACTTGGCTGGCCGTGGTTGAGTGGCTGGGCAGCTGGATGTAGTATTCCCCATGATGAGACGGGTAATCAACTCCATGGTGGGATCTACTGTGAGCAGCTGAGTAGCTGCCTTAGGGATGTTGTCTGCTTCTTGTAAATAAGGAGAAGCTTGGGCAATAGTCTCTAGCTTATGGCACGCTTAGACCTTGCATGTAGCCAAGTCATTGTTCAGCAGCCTGCCATGCTCTGCCGATCTTGGGACTTTTAATGGACTTGAATTAATGGCCTGCCATGTGGTTGTTATGTGCCGTCGAGTCAAACCCGACTCATAGCGAC
>NW_006922046.1:2254726-2257923 GCF_000298275.1 Orycteropus afer afer | reverse complement strand
AGAGAGAGAGAGAGAGAGAGCGCACATGCTCTGATGATGTAATGGTTAAGGAAGAATGACATTCTACATTTGCAGCTCAAGACTTAAATTTTTTCCTCAATTCTTTCAGTTTGAGAAATGCTGAGTGTGTTCTTCTCTTTTGGTTTTCTAACTCCAGGTCTTTGCACATTTTCCTTTTTACTTGTCAACCTTAGGCTTGTCAGCCTCAGCAGCTGGCAGCTGAGTGAAGAAAAGCCTCCAGCTTCAATGGGCCGGGAACAGGAGGCAGAGCTGAAGCCCAAGGTTGAAAGGCTTTCACCCAGTCCCTACAGTCTGACACTTTGAACTTGGACTTAAAGCCTCCAAACTGTAAGAGAATAAACTCCTGCTTCTTCAAGCCATCCTATTTATGGTATATTCCTGTCAGAGCAGCACTCGGTAACCAGAACAACTAATAACAAAAATGTTTTGTAAAATCTTTCTACATTGAATTATAGCATTACAACATAATTAGTAACTGAGTAGAAATCTGTTTTTTATTTCTCCTTCTTTTACTTTAATTACTCCTTCATTTTCAAAAAAGTTATTGATACAAGTTCATAAATACTACTTACCACAATATTGTAGTTAAAATACCAGAAAATTTGACGAAATCAGCAACTATGAAAATACCAGTGGCAATAAAAACAACAGTGTATGCTTGTAGCACATGCAGTAGAAACCATGTGATTTGAAGGGTCTTTGTAATTAGGTAATAAGGCTGCTTGGACTGGAGAATATTAGGTTTAAAAAGTAAATCAATGTGGAGTTTTAGCCTTGTAGGCATATTGACACTTGTAAGCTAGGCTTATGAAATTTTTTGTTATTATAACTACAGGGAATATTTTCATAAAAAATAATAAATTTCTGCTGAAATACTGCACAAAAATTTTATAAACAGTCATTTTGGTGTCACCTCCTCTGACAGTGTTACTTGGTGCTGTCCCCCACATGTCTCTAGTGAAGCCACTGACCTGGGGAGAGTATGTCTCAGTGAATGGGCTATAGGGCCAGCATGAGAATGAGAGCCAGGTGGCAGGTATAACTTCACTCATAATTTTTTTTTAAGTATTTAGGCATATGGTGTGCAGGGCTTCCATTTGCATCCTTGCCATAGGCATATTAATATTAGGATTAGATAGGCATAAGAGGGATGTTTAGGGAGGGTGCAGAGGAAGGAGAGAGAAGAGAAAAGAGAAAGGCAGTAGGGGACAGTGTCAATATCCAGGGCTGAGATCCCACGGTATAGAAGCCAAGAGGCGGCCTCAACAACCAGGAGGTCCCTGAGACCTAGAAGGGAGTGGTTTGGAGTCAGGATGGGAAGCGCCAAGGAGACACAGAGGCTGCTGAAGAGGCATCTGGGCTGGATGTGGGTAAAAAGAGGAAGGAGGGCTGAGGCTGGACCATGTGTGGGGTCACTGAGCAGGCTAAAGCCCGTGAGGACCTGGCAGAATCAGAGCAGACCCAGAGACTCTCCTAGGCAGGCCCTGACTCACCCAGGTACCCTACAGGGACATGTTCAATATCACCTTTTTGTTGGAGTATAACCAGTATACAAAAAATGCATAAATCCTAAGTATTCAGCTTGATGAATTTTCCAAAAGTGAGCACATGCTTATAACAAGCCCCCAGATCAAGAAAAAGAACGTGACTAACATTCTAGATAAGGAAGACCAAAGAAGAGTTGATGCTTTTGAATTGTGGTGTTGGCAAAGAACACTGAAAGTACCATGGATTGCCAAAAGAAGGAATGAATCTGTCCTGGAAGAAGTATAGCCGGAATGTTCCTTGGAAGCAAGAATGGCCAGACTTTGTTTGACCTACTTTGGTTATGTTGTCAGAAGGGACCATTCCCTGGAGAAGGATATCATGCTTGGTAAAGTGGAGGGTCAGTGAAAAAGGGGAAGGCCCTCAACGAGATGGATTGCCACAGTGGCTGCAACGATGGGCTCAGGTATAGCAAAGATTGTGAGGCTGGCATGGGTCCGGGCAGTGTTTTGTTCTGTTGTACATAGAGTCACTATGAGTTGGAGCCAACTGGATGGCACCTAACAACAACAACAATAACAACATTCCAGAGCCCTCACCATGCTTCTTCCCATTTTTTATCTTATCCTTCTCCCCAAGGGTAACCCAATCTTTTTTTGTTTCTAAAGATTTTTTTCTTCTTCTTCTTCTTTTTAACTTTTTATTGCGATTTGGGAGAAAGTTTACAGAACAAATTACAGAGCAAATTAGGTTTCCACTCAACCGTTCATAAACATTTTGTTTTGTGACATTGATTGTAATCCCCACAATGAAATAGCACTCTTCCCACTTCCTCCCTGTATTTAACATTTTCTTTCATCCTTCTTCCCTCTCCCTTCCTGCCTTCTGAGCTTTATCCCTGAGCAAATGCTGCCCTTTTGATCTTGTATCGTTGATTGTTCTAAGGAGTGCGTATCTTCCTAGTGTAATTGTTCACCTGATTGGCCTATCGTTTGACTGAAAGCTGAGTGGATGAGCCTGAAGGGTGACTTGGAGGTTCCACCAGTCTCTATCAGACCAGTAAGCCTGATCCTTTGCATGATTTTGAATTTTATTCTACATTTTTCTCCCGTCTATCCAGGACCTACAGTTGTGATCCCTTTCAGAGTGGTCAACAGTGGTAGCTGGCACCATCTATTTCTTCTGGTCTCAGGATCATGGAGGCTGAGGTTTATTTGCTTCATTAGTCCTTTGGACCAATTGTTTCCTTGCATCTTTGATTTTCTTCACTCTTCTTTGCTCTGGACAGGGAAAGACCAATGGTTACACCTTAGATGGCCACCCACAAGCTTTTAAGACCCAGTAGCTACTCACTGAAGTAGGATATAGAATATTGTCTTTGTGGACTATTCTTTGCCAACTGACCATGATGTCCTCTGAGACTATGGTGACTCATTCCCTCAAAGTATTTGGTCATGGCTAAGAAGTTTTCATAATTTTACCCCCATATGCTCTACTATAGGAGCTCTGGTGGCATAGTGGCTAAGGCACTTGACTGCTAACCAGAAGTCTGGCAATTAAAACCCACCAGCTGCTGCTTCTTGGAAGGAAGACTAGGCAATCTACTTCCATAGAGATACTGCCTTGGAAACCCAAGGAGGGGTTGCTATGAGTTGGATCTGACTCCATGGCAGTGAGTTTGGTTTGATTTG
>NW_006922046.1:2252093-2254236 GCF_000298275.1 Orycteropus afer afer | reverse complement strand
CACTTGACTGCTAACCAGAAGGCTGGCGGTTCAAACCCACCAGCCACTCCTCAGAAGGAAGATGGGGCAATCTACTTCCGTAGTGATACTGCCTCGGAAATCCAATGAGGGGTCACTATGAGTCGGGGCCAACTCGACAGCACATAACAACAACAACAGCAGCATATGTAAATACATATGTAGAAATATTCTCTGTCCAACCTATATATATTCATGAGTGTAGTCCCATTTACCTCACCATCTCTGTTTAACTTGTATGTCTACATACCCACTTCTAGATTATTGTTATTACTGAAATTTCAGGATTGGGTATGTGATAGCGTTTACCTTTGTTGCCTTCAACTCTTGTGCTCCTCCCAGTGTCTTCCTTCCCCTTGATCATTTTGTACTGACCTTCCACTTTGTCTTGGTTCTCTAGTGCTGCTGTAAAAGAAATACCACTAGTGGATGGCTTTAACAAACAGGAATGTATTCTTTTACAGTGTAGGAGACTAGAAGTCCAAATTCAGAATGCCGGGTCTAGGGGCTGGGTGGAGGCCCCTTGCCCTTGGGCTTCAGCTCTGCCTCTTGTTCCAGGCCCACTGGAGCATGACTCATGCAGCTACTGGCTGCTGAGGCTGCTGAACCCAGATCAGCAGGTAAAATGGCACAATCCTAAGATCTGCAAGCAACACAGCAGATCACTGGTTCAGGTCCAGGAATTAGAGATAAAAACTCAGCCCAATTCGGGATCCAAAATGTAAAAAGCAAGAGACGTTCCTCAGAGCTTCTCCATATATACAGGAAGCAGTCCACACCCTGAGGGCAACTGAGTAGGTGCTCACAGCAGACTCCACCGTGGAGGTGATTATAGTCTCATCATGGGGAATACTACATCCAGCTGCCCAGCACTCAAAACCATGGTCTAGCTAAGTTGACACAACATTAACTACAACACCCTTATTGTATATTGCTTTTTCCTTCACCAAGTTAATATATGTCCACCACTAGTTAATGATTTACCCTCCCTTCACCTTCCAACCCCTGCTAACCTTCAAAGAATGTTTCTGTATGTAAGTATTTTCTTGGCTTTTTATAGTAGTGGTCTCATACAATATTTGTTCTTTGTGGCTTATTAATTTCATTCAGCATAATGTCCTCTTAAGTTCATCCTGCTATGAGGTGTTTTGTAGATTCATCATTATTCTTTAGATTGCATAGTATTCCATTGTGTGTATCTATAGTTTGTTTATACATTCTTCCATTGATGGGTACTTGAGTTGCATTTTTTTTGCTATTGTGAATAATGCTGCAACGAATAAAGGTGTCCATATATCTGTTCATATCATGGCTCTTATTTCTGTAGGATATATACCTAGTAGTGGGATTTCTGGATCATATGGTATTTCTATTTCCAATTTTTCAAGAAAGCATCACACCATTTTTCACAGTGATTGCACTATTTTAGAGTTTCACCAGCAGTGCATAAGGGTTCCAATGTCTCCACACATACCAACACTTGTTGTTTCCTAGTTTTTTGAACTTTGCTATTAATGCTGAGGTGAGATAATATCTCACTGTTTTTATTTGCATCTGGTGGTACAATGGCTGAGGAATTTGACTGCTAACCAAGAGGTTGGTAGTTCAAATCCCTCATCTGCTCCGAGGGAGAAAGATGAGGCAGTCTGCTTCCATAAAGATTTACAGCCTTGAAAACTCTTTGGGGCAGTTCTACTCTGTCCCATAGGGTCACTATAAGTCAGAATCGACTCCATGGCAGTGGGTTTGAGTTTAGAATAGTTAATGATCACAAGAATTTCTTCATGTGTTTGTTGATCACCTGAATGTCTTCTTTGGTGAAGCGTCTGTTCACGTCCTCTGCCCATTTTGTAATTGGATTGTTTGTTTTGTTGTTGTTCGTGTGTTGAAGTTCTTTTTATATAAATTTTAGAGATTAGTCCCATGTCTAATACATCATTGCCAAATGTTTTTCTTCCTAATCTGTAAATTCTCTTTTGATGTTTTTGGTGAGCTCTTTTGGTGTGCATAATTGTTTAACTTTTAGGAGGTCCCAGTCATCTAGTTTGTCATCTGTGTGTGTGTTTTTAGTTATGTTTGTGTTTTCAGTTATGATTGTTGTTGTTGTTTACCGTCGAGTCAGCCC